>NW_028295641.1:0-600000 GCF_964341445.2 Mesoplodon mirus
AAGCCAAACATTGTAATCAAACTTGCTGTAATAAAAAATAAAAATTAAATTAAAAACACGAACAAGAAGTAGTGAGACAAACGTGAGGGGCTTTCTCTTGGCACATTCCATTCTAAACTCCAATCTAGAACACCACTTCCACTGAGGCTCTCTTGCCCTAGTAACCAGATTTGGTAAGGGTGAACTGCTGCCACCTTGTGGCCGTTTCACACAACAGCAGCTTTAATCCCAGCGCTAATGGTCAGTTGATATTCAAAATCATTGCAGGCCTGTAAATGACACCTGCCCTGAAAACAAATCCTGGCGTCACATATCGACCAAAAAATTCAAAGGACGTCCATATTTCAAAACGACCGTTTCAAAAGGCATATTTTACGCACATTAGTGTTCTGCTTCTTTTCCTTTCTTTCCTTTTTTGTTAAAAAACACGGGAATGGAAAAAGGCATCCCTCAGAATGGGCGAAAATCGTTGCAGACGAATCAATGGACAGAGGTTTAATCTCCAATATATATAAAAGGCTCATGCAGCTTAATATTAAAAAAACAAACAACCCCCAAAAAAATGGGCAGAAGATCTAAAGAGACGTTTCTTCAAAGGAGACACAGAGATGGCCAAGATGCACATGAAAAGCTGCTCAACAGCACTAATTATTAGAGAAATGCAAATCAAAACTACAATGAGGTATCACCTCACACCTGTTAGAATCGGCATCATCAGAAAATCTACAAACAACCAATTCTGGGGAGGGTGTGGACAAAAGGAGCCCTCTTCCACTACTGGTGGGAATGTAAATTGATACAGTCACTATGGAGAACAGTATGGAGTTTCCTTAAAAAAATCTAGAAATAGAATTACCATCTGATCGAGCAATCCCACTTCTGGGCATATACCCAGAGAAAACCGTAAATCAAAAAGGCACATTCACCAAAATATTCGTTGCAGCACTATTTACAATAGCCAGGTAATGGAAGCAACCTAAATGCCCACAGACAGATGAATGGATAAAGATGTGGTACATATATGAAATGGAATATTACTCGGCCATAAAAAGGAATGAAACTGGGTCATTTGTAGAGACATCGATGGATCGAGAGACTGTCATACAGAATGAAGTAAGTCAGAAAGAGGAAAACAAATATTTTATATTAATGCATATATGTGGAACCTAAAACAATGGTACAGATGAACTGGTTTGCATGGAAGAACTAGAGACACAGAGGTAGAGAACAAACGTATGGACACCAAGTGTGGGAAGCCATGGGGTTGTGGTGGTGGGATGAGTTGGGAGATTGGGATTGGCCTGTATACATGTATATGCATAAAATACATAACTAATAATAACGTGCTGTATAAAAAAATAAATAAAATTTCAAAATTTTAAAAAATAAAATTTAAAAATAAAACAGAAAATAGTTCTTCCCGTCACACAGATGTATTTATAGGAATGAGTTATTTCCATGCTTATATCTATAAATACATAAAAGAGGAATAACATCTAACTTGAAACATAAAAGAAAAAAAAAGTGAACCCACGAGTTATACAGAGGAAAACCCTATCACGGCACTTGCTCCAGTGGTAAACATTGCTGAAATTGTTCAGAGGTGGGGAACCATCTCCCATACAGCCAGCAACCCAACCCCCACGCAAGGAGCGTCCTCATTGCAAAGCTGGGTGACCGTGCCGAGGCATCTGTGAGTAAACGTGAGCTGAGCCCCAGGCCAGCTGCTGCTGAACTGTTCCCACCCTTTCCAGGTAAAACACCTGAATATGTACAAGGGCTTGAAAGCCTAGAGGAAGGACCGTGGAGCCACACCAGCGACAGCACGCAAGACAACTTGGTGCCTGCAGGCCAGCCAGCATGGTCCTGGACCCTGGCGCTCTTCCAGAAGCTTTCCATTGCCCTGCCTGAGATACCCCTCCTGTCCCGGCCCCCACTGCTTTTTTCCTTCCTCACCTCTGTCCAGAGAGAAATTCCAGCGGAAGGTATGTGTGACACATCCTCTTCTTTACAGGCGGCAGCCTGGCTACTCCTGCAGAAAGGCCAGCAGAGCCCCACTCACACCGGGCCACCCAGAAAGCTGTGGCCCCTCACTCCCTCCCACCAGCACAGCCCCGAGACTGCTGACGGGGCAGAGAATATGGAGTCAGGCACAGCTTCAGGGGCTATTGCTGCCTGGAGCTCTGTTTATATTGACCTCAACGAGGCACACCTGGGGAGGGCGGGCCGGCAGGGTAAGGCTGCCCAGGTCAGCTAATCCACAACCCTCAGGGAATCACATTGTTGAAAATGGACCCCGCTAAGGCAGAAGAGAAGCCAAGGGAAAAAAGGACACAATGCCATTTGCAGCACCGTAGATGAGTCTAGAAATAATCACGTGACTTGTAGTAAGTCAGAAAGTGAAAGACACATATCATATCATATCACTTATAGGTGTTACCTAAAAATGGATACCAGGGCAGATATTTCCACGGAGAAGGGCAATCACAGATTCATTAAACAAACTTATGGTTCACCAATGGAAAGGTGTGAGGATTGGTTTCATTACGATATCGGGGTTAACAGACATATACAAACACAGGTGACATATATAATCACCAAAGACCTACAGAATACCAAGAGAGGACTACTCAACATTCTGTCATAACGTACATGGGAAAAGGATCCCAGGAAGAACAGTCATCTGTATATGTGTAAAAGAACCACATCTTCCACACCTACAACAAGCCAAACATTGTAATCAAACTGGCTGTAATAAACAATAAAAAAAAATAAATTAAAAACACGAACAAGAAGTAGTGAGACAAACTTGAGGGGCTTTCTCCTGGCACATTCCATTCTAAATTCCAATCTAGAACACCACTTCTACTGAGGCTCTCTTGCCCTAATAACCAGATTGGGCAAGGGAGAACTGCTGCCACCTTGTGGCCGTTTCACACAACAGCAGCTGTAATCCCTGCGCTAATGGTCAGTTGATATTCAAAATCATTGCAGGCCTGTAAATGACATCTGCCCTGAAAACAAATCCTGGGGTCACATATCGACCAAAAAATTCAAAGGACGTCCATATTTCAAAACGACCGTTTCAAAAGGCATATTTTACGCACATTAGTGTTCTGCTTCTTTTCCTTTCTTTCCTTTTTTGTTAAAAAACACGGGAATGGAAAAAGGCATCGCGCAGAATGGGCGAAAATCGTTGCAAACGAATCAATGGACAGAGGTTTAATCTCCAATATATATAAACAGCTCATGCAGCTTAATATTTAAAAAACAAACAACCCAATACAAAAATGGGCAGAAAATCTAAAGAGACGTTTCTTCAAAGGAGACACAGAGGTGGCCAAGACGCACATGAAAAGCTGCTCAACAGCACTAATTATTAGAGAAATGCAAATCAAAACTACAATGAGGTTTCACCTCACACCTGTTAGAATCGGCATCATCAGAAAATCTACAAACAACCAATTCTGGGGAGGGTGTGGACAAAAGGAGCCCTCTTCCACTATTGATGGGAATGTAAATTGATACAGTCACTATGGAGAACAGTATGGAGTTTCCTTAAAAAAACTAGAAATCGAATTACCATCTGACCCAGCAATCCCACTTCTGGGCATATACCCAGAGAAAACCGTAAATCAAAAATGCACATTCACCACAATGTTCATTGCAGCACTATTTACAATAGCCAGGTAATGGAAGCAACCTAAATGCCCACAGACAGATGAATGGATAAAGATGTGGTACGTATATAAAATGGAATATTACTCGGCCATAAAAAGAAATGAAACTGGGTCATTTGTAGAGACATCGATGGATCGAGAGACTGTCATACAGAATGAAGTAAGTCAGAAAGTGGAAAACACATATTGTATATTAATGCATATATGTGGAGCCTAAAAAATGGTACAGATGAACTGGTTTGCAGGGAAGAAATAGAGACACAGAGGTAGAGAACAGACGTAGGGACATCAAGTGTGGGAAGCCATGGGGTGGTGGTGGTGGGATGAGTTGGGAGATTGGGATTGACCTGAATACATGTATATGCATAAAATACATAACTAATAATAACGTGCTGTATAAAAAAATAAATAAAATTAAATTTCAAAATTTTAAAAAATAAAATTTAAAAATAAAACAGAAAAAAGTTCTTCCCGTCTCACAGATGTATTTATAGGAATGAATTATTTCCATGTTTATATCTATAAATACATAAAAGAGGAATAAAATCTAACTTGAACCATAAAAGAAAAAAAAGTGAACCCACGAGTTATACAGAGGAAAAACCTATCAGGGCACTTGCTCCAGGGGTAAACAATTCTGAAATTGGTCAGAGGTGGGGAACCATCTCCCATACAGCCAGCAACCAACCCCCCACGCAAGGAGCGTACTCATTGCAAAGCTGGGGGACCGTGCCGAGGCATCTGTGAGTAAACGTGAGCTGAGCCCCAGGCCAGCTGCTGCTGAACTGTTCCCACCCTTTCCAGGTAAAACACCTGAATATGTACAAGGGCTTGAAAGCCTAGAGGAAGGGCCGTGGAGCCACACCAGCGACAGCACACAGGCCAAATTGGTGCCTGCAGGCCAGCCAGGGTGGTCCTGGCCACAGGAGCTCTTCCGGAAGCTTTCCATTGCCCTGCCTGAGATACCCCTCCTGTCCCGGCCCCCACTGCTTTTTTCCTTCCTCACCTCTGTCCGGAGAGAAATTCCAGCGGAAGGTATGGGTGACACATCCTCTTCTTTACAGGCGGCAGCCTGGCAACTCCTGCAGAAAGGCCAGCAGAACCCCACTCACACCGGGCCACCCACAAAGCTGTGGCCCCTCACTCCCTCCCACCAGCACAGCCCCGAGACTGCTGACGGGGCAGAGAATATGGAGTCAGGCACAGCTTCAGGGGCTATTGCTGCCTGGAGCGCTGTTTATATTGACCTCAACCAGGCACATCTGGGGAGGGCGGGCCGGCAGGGTAAGGCTGCCCAGGTCAGCTAATCCACAACCCTCAGGGAATCACATTGTTGAAAATGGACCTCACCAAGGCAGAAGAGAAGCAAAGGAAAAAAAAGGACACAATGCCATTTGCAGCGCCGTAGATGAGTCTAGAAGTAATCACGTGACATGTAGTAAGTCAGAAAGTGGAAGACACATATCATATCATATCACTTATAGGTGTTACCTAAAAATGGATACCAGGGCAGGTATTTCCACGGAGAAGGGCAATCACAGATTCATTAAACAAACTTATGATTCACCAATGGAAAGGTGTGAGGATTGGTTTCATTACGATATCGGGGTTAACAGACATATACAAACACAGGTGACATATATAATCACCAAAGACCTACAGAATACCAAGAGAGGACTACTCAACATTCTGTCATAACGTACATGGGAAAAGGATCAGAGGAAGAACAGTCATCTGTATATGTGTAAAAGAACCACATCTTCCACACCTACAACAAGCCAAACATTGTAATCAAACTTGCTGTAATAAAAAATAAAAATTAAATTAAAAACACGAACAAGAAGTAGTGAGACAAACGTGAGGGGCTTTCTCCTGGCACATTCCATTCTAAACTCCAATCTAGAACACCACTTCCACTGAGGCTCTCTTGCCCTAGTAACCAGATTTGGTAAGGGTGAACTGCTGCCACCTTGTGGCCGTTTCACACAACAGCAGCTTTAATCCCAGCGCTAATGGTCAGTTGATATTCAAAATCATTGCAGGCCTGTAAATGACACCTGCCCTGAAAACAAATCCTGGGGTCACATATCGACCAAAAAATTCAAAGGACGTCCATATTTCAAAACGACCGTTTCAAAAGGCATATTTTACGCACATTAGTGTTCTGCTTCTTTTCCTTTCTTTCCTTTTTTGTTAAAAAACACGGGAATGGAAAAAGGCATCCCTCAGAATGGGCGAAAATCGTTGCAGACGAATCAATGGACAGAGGTTTAATCTCCAATATATATAAACAGCTCATGCAGCTTAATATTAAAAAAACAAACAACCCCCAAAAAAATGGGCAGAAGATCTAAAGAGACGTTTCTTCAAAGGAGACACAGAGATGGCCAAGATGCACATGAAAAGCTGCTCAACAGCACTAATTATTAGAGAAATGCAAATCAAAACTACAATGAGGTATCACCTCACACCTGTTAGAATCGGCATCATCAGAAAATCTACAAACAACCAATTCTGGGGAGGGTGTGGACAAAAGGAGCCCTCTTCCACTACTGGTGGGAATGTAAATTGATACAGTCACTATGGAGAACAGTATGGAGTTTCCTTAAAAAAATCTAGAAATAGAATTACCATCTGATCGAGCAATCCCACTTCTGGGCATATACCCAGAGAAAACCGTAAATCAAAAAGGCACATTCACCAAAATGTTCGTTGCAGCACTATTTACAATAGCCAGGTAATGGAAGCAACCTAAATGCCCACAGACAGATGAATGGATAAAGATGTGGTACATATATGAAATGGAATATTACTCGGCCATAAAAAGGAATGAAACTGGGTCATTTGTAGAGACATCGATGGATCGAGAGACTGTCATACAGAATGAAGTAAGTCAGAAAGAGGAAAACAAATATTTTATATTAATGCATATATGTGGAGCCTAAAAATGGTACAGATGAACTGGTTTGCAGGGAAGAAATAGAGACACAGAGGTAGAGAACAAACGTATGGACACCAAGTGTGGGAAGCCATGGGGTGGTGGTGGTGGGATGAGTTGGGAGTTTGGGATTGACCTGTATACATGTATATGCATAAAATACATAACTAATAATAACGTGCTGTATAAAAAAAATAAATAAAATTAAATTTCAAAATTTAAAAAAATAAAATTTAAAAATAAAACAGAAAATAGTTCTTCCCGTCACACAGATGTATTTATAGGAATGAATTATTTCCATGCTTCTATCTATAAATACATAAAAGAGGAATAAAATCTAACTTGAACGATAAAAGAAAAAAAAAGTGAACCCACGAGTTATACAGAGGAAAACCCTATCACGGCACTTGCTCCAGCGGTCAACAATTCTGAAATTGGTCAGAGGTGGGGAACCATCTCCCATACAGCCAGCAACCCACCCCCCACGCAAGGAGCGTCCTCATTGCAAAGCTGGGGGACCGTGCCGAGGCATCTGTGAGTAAACGTGAGCTGAGCCCCAGGCCAGCTGCTGCTGAACTGTCCCCACCCTTTCCAGGTAAAACACCTGAATATGTACAAGGGCTTGAAAGCCTAGAGGAAGGACCGTGGAGCCACACCAGCGACAGCACGCAGGCCAACTTGGTGCCTGCAGGCCAGCCAGGGTGGTCCTGGAACCTGGCGCTCTTCCAGAAGCTTTCCATTGCCCTGCCTGAGATACCCCTCCTGTCCCGGCCCCCACTGCTTTTTTCCTTCCTCACCTCTGTCCGGAGAGAAATTCCAGCTGAAGGTATGGGTGACACATCCTCTTCTTTACAGGCGGCAGCCTGGCAACTCCTGCAGAAAGGCCAGCAGAACCCCACTCACACCGGGCCACCCACAAAGCTGTGGCCCCTCACTCCTTCCCACCAGCACAGCCCCGAGACTGCTGACGGGGCAGAGAATATGGAGTCAGGCACAGCTTCAGGGGCTATTGCTGCCTGGAGCTCTGTTTATATTGACCTCAACGAGGCACACCTGGGGAGGGCGGGCCGGCAGGGTAAGGCTGCCCAGGTCAGCTAATCCACAACCCTCAGGGAATCACATTGTTGAAAATGGACCCCGCTAAGGCAGAAGAGAAGCCAAGGGAAAAAAGGACACAATGCCATTTGCAGCACCGTAGATGAGTCTAGAAATAATCACGTGACTTGTAGTAAGTCAGAAAGTGAAAGACACATATCATATCATATCACTTATAGGGGTTACCTAAAAATCGATACCAGGGCAGATATTTGCACGGAGAAGGGCAATCACAGATTCATTAAACAAACTTATGGTTCACCAATGGAAAGGTGTGAGGATTGGTTTCATTACGATATCGGGGTTAACAGACATATACAAACACAGGTGACATATATAATCACCAAAGACCTACAGAATACCAAGAGAGGACTACTCAACATTCTGTCATAACGTACATGGGAAAAGGATCCCAGGAAGAACAGACATCTGTATATGTGTAAAAGAACCACATCTTCCACACCTACAACAAGCCAAACATTGTAATCAAACTTGCTGTAATAAAAAATAAAAATTAAATTAAAAACACGAACAAGAAGTAGTGAGACAAACGTGAGGGGCTTTCTCTTGGCACATTCCATTCTAAACTCCAATCTAGAACACCACTTCCACTGAGGCTCTCTTGCCCTAGTAACCAGATTTGGTAAGGGTGAACTGCTGCCACCTTGTGGCCGTTTCACACAACAGCAGCTTTAATCCCAGCGCTAATGGTCAGTTGATATTCAAAATCATTGCAGGCCTGTAAATGACACCTGCCCTGAAAACAAATCCTGGCGTCACATATCGACCAAAAAATTCAAAGGACGTCCATATTTCAAAACGACCGTTTCAAAAGGCATATTTTACGCACATTAGTGTTCTGCTTCTTTTCCTTTCTTTCCTTTTTTGTTAAAAAACACGGGAATGGAAAAAGGCATCCCTCAGAATGGGCGAAAATCGTTGCAGACGAATCAATGGACAGAGGTTTAATCTCCAATATATATAAAAGGCTCATGCAGCTTAATATTAAAAAAACAAACAACCCCCAAAAAAATGGGCAGAAGATCTAAAGAGACGTTTCTTCAAAGGAGACACAGAGATGGCCAAGATGCACATGAAAAGCTGCTCAACAGCACTAATTATTAGAGAAATGCAAATCAAAACTACAATGAGGTATCACCTCACACCTGTTAGAATCGGCATCATCAGAAAATCTACAAACAACCAATTCTGGGGAGGGTGTGGACAAAAGGAGCCCTCTTCCACTACTGGTGGGAATGTAAATTGATACAGTCACTATGGAGAACAGTATGGAGTTTCCTTAAAAAAATCTAGAAATAGAATTACCATCTGATCGAGCAATCCCACTTCTGGGCATATACCCAGAGAAAACCGTAAATCAAAAAGGCACATTCACCAAAATATTCGTTGCAGCACTATTTACAATAGCCAGGTAATGGAAGCAACCTAAATGCCCACAGACAGATGAATGGATAAAGATGTGGTACATATATGAAATGGAATATTACTCGGCCATAAAAAGGAATGAAACTGGGTCATTTGTAGAGACATCGATGGATCGAGAGACTGTCATACAGAATGAAGTAAGTCAGAAAGAGGAAAACAAATATTTTATATTAATGCATATATGTGGAACCTAAAACAATGGTACAGATGAACTGGTTTGCATGGAAGAACTAGAGACACAGAGGTAGAGAACAAACGTATGGACACCAAGTGTGGGAAGCCATGGGGTGGTGGTGGTGGGATGAGTTGGGAGATTGGGATTGGCCTGTATACATGTATATGCATAAAATACATAACTAATAATAACGTGCTGTATAAAAAAATAAATAAAATTTCAAAATTTTAAAAAATAAAATTTAAAAATAAAACAGAAAATAGTTCTTCCCGTCACACAGATGTATTTATAGGAATGAGTTATTTCCATGCTTATATCTATAAATACATAAAAGAGGAATAACATCTAACTTGAAACATAAAAGAAAAAAAAAGTGAACCCACGAGTTATACAGAGGAAAACCCTATCACGGCACTTGCTCCAGTGGTAAACATTGCTGAAATTGTTCAGAGGTGGGGAACCATCTCCCATACAGCCAGAAACCCAACCCCCACGCAAGGAGCGTCCTCATTGCAAAGCTGGGTGACCGTGCCGAGGCATCTGTGAGTAAACGTGAGCTGAGCCCCAGGCCAGCTGCTGCTGAACTGTTCCCACCCTTTCCAGGTAAAACACCTGAATATGTACAAGGGCTTGAAAGCCTAGAGGAAGGACCGTGGAGCCACACCAGCGACAGCACGCAAGACAACTTGGTGCCTGCAGGCCAGCCAGCATGGTCCTGGACCCTGGCGCTCTTCCAGAAGCTTTCCATTGCCCTGCCTGAGATACCCCTCCTGTCCCGGCCCCCACTGCTTTTTTCCTTCCTCACCTCTGTCCAGAGAGAAATTCCAGCGGAAGGTATGTGTGACACATCCTCTTCTTTACAGGCGGCAGCCTGGCTACTCCTGCAGAAAGGCCAGCAGAGCCCCACTCACACCGGGCCACCCAGAAAGCTGTGGCCCCTCACTCCCTCCCATCAGCACAGCCCCGAGACTGCTGACGGGGCAGAGAATATGGAGTCAGGCACAGCTTCAGGGGCTATTGCTGCCTGGAGCTCTGTTTATATTGACCTCAACGAGGCACACCTGGGGAGGGCGGGCCGGCAGGGTAAGGCTGCCCAGGTCAGCTAATCCACAACCCTCAGGGAATCACATTGTTGAAAATGGACCCCGCTAAGGCAGAAGAGAAGCCAAGGGAAAAAAGGACACAATGCCATTTGCAGCACCGTAGATGAGTCTAGAAATAATCACGTGACTTGTAGTAAGTCAGAAAGTGAAAGACACATATCATATCATATCACTTATAGGTGTTACCTAAAAATGGATACCAGGGCAGATATTTCCACGGAGAAGGGCAATCACAGATTCATTAAACAAACTTATGGTTCACCAATGGAAAGGTGTGAGGATTGGTTTCATTACGATATCGGGGTTAACAGACATATACAAACACAGGTGACATATATAATCACCAAAGACCTACAGAATACCAAGAGAGGACTACTCAACATTCTGTCATAACGTACATGGGAAAAGGATCCCAGGAAGAACAGTCATCTGTATATGTGTAAAAGAACCACATCTTCCACACCTACAACAAGCCAAACATTGTAATCAAACTGGCTGTAATAAACAATAAAAAAAAATAAATTAAAAACACGAACAAGAAGTAGTGAGACAAACTTGAGGGGCTTTCTCCTGGCACATTCCATTCTAAATTCCAATCTAGAACACCACTTCTACTGAGGCTCTCTTGCCCTAATAACCAGATTGGGCAAGGGAGAACTGCTGCCACCTTGTGGCCGTTTCACACAACAGCAGCTGTAATCCCTGCGCTAATGGTCAGTTGATATTCAAAATCATTGCAGGCCTGTAAATGACATCTGCCCTGAAAACAAATCCTGGGGTCACATATCGACCAAAAAATTCAAAGGACGTCCATATTTCAAAACGACCGTTTCAAAAGGCATATTTTACGCACATTAGTGTTCTGCTTCTTTTCCTTTCTTTCCTTTTTTGTTAAAAAACACGGGAATGGAAAAAGGCATCGCGCAGAATGGGCGAAAATCGTTGCAAACGAATCAATGGACAGAGGTTTAATCTCCAATATATATAAACAGCTCATGCAGCTTAATATTTAAAAAACAAACAACCCAATACAAAAATGGGCAGAAAATCTAAAGAGACGTTTCTTCAAAGGAGACACAGAGGTGGCCAAGACGCACATGAAAAGCTGCTCAACAGCACTAATTATTAGAGAAATGCAAATCAAAACTACAATGAGGTTTCACCTCACACCTGTTAGAATCGGCATCATCAGAAAATCTACAAACAACCAATTCTGGGGAGGGTGTGGACAAAAGGAGCCCTCTTCCACTATTGATGGGAATGTAAATTGATACAGTCACTATGGAGAACAGTATGGAGTTTCCTTAAAAAAACTAGAAATCGAATTACCATCTGACCCAGCAATCCCACTTCTGGGCATATACCCAGAGAAAACCGTAAATCAAAAATGCACATTCACCACAATGTTCATTGCAGCACTATTTACAATAGCCAGGTAATGGAAGCAACCTAAATGCCCACAGACAGATGAATGGATAAAGATGTGGTACGTATATAAAATGGAATATTACTCGGCCATAAAAAGAAATGAAACTGGGTCATTTGTAGAGACATCGATGGATCGAGAGACTGTCATACAGAATGAAGTAAGTCAGAAAGTGGAAAACACATATTGTATATTAATGCATATATGTGGAGCCTAAAAAATGGTACAGATGAACTGGTTTGCAGGGAAGAAATAGAGACACAGAGGTAGAGAACAGACGTATGGACATCAAGTGTGGGAAGCCATGGGGTGGTGGTGGTGGGATGAGTTGGGAGATTGGGATTGACCTGAATACATGTATATGCATAAAATACATAACTAATAATAACGTGCTGTATAAAAAAATAAATAAAATTAAATTTCAAAATTTTAAAAAATAAAATTTAAAAATAAAACAGAAAAAAGTTCTTCCCGTCTCACAGATGTATTTATAGGAATGAATTATTTCCATGTTTATATCTATAAATACATAAAAGAGGAATAAAATCTAACTTGAACCATAAAAGAAAAAAAAGTGAACCCACGAGTTATACAGAGGAAAAACCTATCAGGGCACTTGCTCCAGGGGTAAACAATTCTGAAATTGGTCAGAGGTGGGGAACCATCTCCCATACAGCCAGCAACCAACCCCCCACGCAAGGAGCGTACTCATTGCAAAGCTGGGGGACCGTGCCGAGGCATCTGTGAGTAAACGTGAGCTGAGCCCCAGGCCAGCTGCTGCTGAACTGTTCCCACCCTTTCCAGGTAAAACACCTGAATATGTACAAGGGCTTGAAAGCCTAGAGGAAGGGCCGTGGAGCCACACCAGCGACAGCACACAGGCCAAATTGGTGCCTGCAGGCCAGCCAGGGTGGTCCTGGCCACAGGAGCTCTTCCGGAAGCTTTCCATTGCCCTGCCTGAGATACCCCTCCTGTCCCGGCCCCCACTGCTTTTTTCCTTCCTCACCTCTGTCCGGAGAGAAATTCCAGCGGAAGGTATGGGTGACACATCCTCTTCTTTACAGGCGGCAGCCTGGCAACTCCTGCAGAAAGGCCAGCAGAACCCCACTCACACCGGGCCACCCACAAAGCTGTGGCCCCTCACTCCCTCCCACCAGCACAGCCCCGAGACTGCTGACGGGGCAGAGAATATGGAGTCAGGCACAGCTTCAGGGGCTATTGCTGCCTGGAGCGCTGTTTATATTGACCTCAACCAGGCACATCTGGGGAGGGCGGGCCGGCAGGGTAAGGCTGCCCAGGTCAGCTAATCCACAACCCTCAGGGAATCACATTGTTGAAAATGGACCTCACCAAGGCAGAAGAGAAGCAAAGGAAAAAAAAGGACACAATGCCATTTGCAGCGCCGTAGATGAGTCTAGAAGTAATCACGTGACATGTAGTAAGTCAGAAAGTGGAAGACACATATCATATCATATCACTTATAGGTGTTACCTAAAAATGGATACCAGGGCAGATATTTCCACGGAGAAGGGCAATCACAGATTCATTAAACAAACTTATGGTTCACCAATGGAAAGGTGTGAGGATTGGTTTCATTACGATATCGGGGTTAACGGACATATACAAACACAGGTGACATATATAATCACCAAAGACCTAGAGAATACCAAGAGAGGACTACTCAACATTCTGTCATAACGTACATGGGAAAAGGATCCCAGGAAGAACAGAAATCTGTATTTGTGTAAAAGAACCACATCTTCCACACCTACAACAAGCCAAACATTGTAATCAAAATTGCTGTAATAAAAAATAAAAAATTAAATTAAAAACACGAACAAGAAGTAGTGAGACAAACTTGAGGTGCTTTCTCCTGGCACATTCCATTCTAAATTCCAATCTAGAACACCACTTCCACTGAGGCTCTCTTGCCCTAGTAACCAGATTTGGTAAGTGAGAACTGCTGCCACCTTGTTGCCGTTTCACACAACAGCATCTTTAATCCCAGCGCTAATGGTCAGTTTATATTCAAAATCATTGCAGGCCTTTAATGACACCTGCCCTGGAAACAAATCCTGGGGTCACATATCGACCAAAAAATTCAAAGCACGTCCATATTTCAAAAGGACCGTTTCAAAAGGCATATTTTACGCACATTAGTGTTCTGCTTCTTTTCCTTTCTTTCCTTTTTTGTTAAAAAACACGGGAATGGAAAAAGGCATCCCGCAGAATGGGCGAAAATCGTTGCAAACGAATCAATGGACAGAGGTTTAATCTCCAATATATATAAACAGCTCATGCAGCTTAATATTAAAAAACAAACAACCGATACAAAAATGGGCAGAAGATCTAAAGAGACGTTTCTTCAAAGGAGACACAGAGATGGCCAAGACGCACATGAAAAGCTGCTCAACAGCACTAAATATTAGAGAAATGCAAATCAAAGCTACAATGAGGTATCACCTCACACCTGTTAGAATCGGCATCATCAGAAAATCTACAAACAACCAATTCTGGGGAGGGTGTGGACAAAAGGAGCCCTCTTCCACTATTGGTGGGAATGTAAATTGATACAGTCACTATGGAGAACAGTACGGAGTTTCCTTAAAAAAACTAGAAATAGAATTACCATCTGATCCAGCAATCCCACTTCTGGGCATATACCCAGAGAAAACCGTAAATCAAAAAGGCACATTCACCACAATATTCGCTGCAGCACAATTTACAATAGCCAGGTAATAGAAGCCACCTAAATGCCCACAGACAGATGAATGGATAAAGATGTGGTACATATATAAAATGGAATATTACTCGGCCATAAAAAGGAATGAAACTGGGTCATTTGTAGAGACATCGATGAATCGAGAGACTGTCATACAGAATGAAGTAAGTCAGAAAGAGGAAAACAAATATTGTATATTAATGCATATATGTGGAGCCTAAAAAATGGTACAGATGAACCGGTTTGCAGGGAAGAAATAGAGACACAGAGGTAGAGAACAAACGTATGGACACCAAGTGTGGGAAGCCATGTGGTGGTGGTGGTGGGATGAGTTGGGAGATTGGGATTGACCTGAATACATGTATATGCATAAAATGCATAACTAATAATAACGTGCTGTATAAAAAAATAAATAAAATTAAATTTCAAAATTTTAAAAAATAAAATTTAAAAATAAAACAGAAAAAAGTTCTTCCCATCACACAGATGTATTTATAGGAATGAATTATTTCCATGCTTATATCTATAAATACGTAAAAGAGGAATAAAATCTAACTTGAACCATAAAAGAAAAAAAAAAAACCTGAACCCACGAGTTATACAGAGGAAAACCCTATCAGGGCACTTACTCCAGCGGTAAACAATTCTGAAATTGGTCAGAGGTGGGGAACCATCTCCCATACAGCCAGCAACCCAACCCCACGCAAGGAGCGTTCTCATTGCAAAGATGGGGGACCGTGCCGAGGCATCTGTGAGTAAACGTGAGCTGAGCCCCAGGCCAGCTGCTGCTGAACTGTTCCCACCCTTTCCAGGTAAAACACCTGAATATGTACAAGGGCTTGAAATCCTAGAGGAAGGACCGTGGAGCCACACCAGTGAAAGCACGCAGGCCAACTTGGTGCCTGCAGGCCAGCCAGGGTGATCCTGGACCCTGGCGCTCTACCAGAAGCTTTCCATTGCCCTGCCTGAGATACCCCTCCTGTCCCGGCCCCCACTGCTTTTTTCCTTCCTCACCTCTGTCCGGAGAGAAATTCCAGCGGAAGGTATGGGTGACACATCCTCTTCTTTACAGGCGGCAGCCTGGCAACTCCTGCAGAAAGGCCAGCAGAACCCCACTCACACCGGGCCACCCACAAAGCTGTGGCCCCTCACTCCCTCCCACCAACACAGCCCCGAGACTGCTGACGGGGCAGAGAATATGGAGTCAGGCACAGCTTCAGGGGCTATTGCTGCCTGGAGCTCTGTTTATATTGACCTCAACGAGGCACACCTGGGGAGGGCAGGCCGGCAGGGTAAGGCTGCCCAGGTCAGCTAATACACAACCCTCAGGGAATCACATTGTTGAAAATGGACCCCGCTAAGGCAGAAGAGAAGCCAAGGGAAAAAAGTACAGAATGCCATTTGCAGCACTGTAGATGAGTCTAGAAGTAATCACGTGACTTGTAGTAAGTCAGAAAGTGAAAGACACATATCCTATCATATCACTTATAGGTGTTACCTAAAAATGGATACCAGGGCCGATATTTCCACGGAGAAGGGCAATCACAGATTCATTAAACAAACTTATGGTTCACCAATGGAAAGGTGTGAGGATTGGTTTCATTACGATATCGGGGTTAACAGACATATACAAATACAGGTGACATATATAATCACCAAAGACCTACAGAATACCAAGAGAGGACTACTCAACATTCTGTCATAACGTACATGGGAAAAGGATCCCAGGAAGAACAGTCATCTGTATATGTGTAAAAGAACCACATCTTCCACACCTACAAGAAGCCAAACATTGTAATCAAACTTGCTGTAATAAAAAATAAAAACTTAAATTAAAAACACGAACAAGAAGTAGTGAGACAAAGGTGAGGGGCTTTCTCCTGGCACATTCCATTCTAAACTCCAATCTAGAACACCACTTCCACTGAGGCTCTCTTGCCATAGTAACCAGATTTGGTAAGGGTGAACTGCTGCCACCTTGTGGCCGTTTCACACAACAGCAGCTTTAATCCCAGGGCTAATGGTCAGTTGATATTCAAAATCATTGCAGGCCTGTAAATGACACCTGCCCTGAAAACAAATCCTGGGGTCACATATCGACTAAAAAATTCAAAGGACGTCCATATTTCAAAACGACCGTTTCAAAAGGCATATTTTACGCACATTAGTGTTCTGCTTCTTTTCCTTTCTTTCCTTTTTTGTTAAAAAAAACTGGAATGGAAAAAGGCATCCCTCAGAATGGGCAAAAATCGTTGCAAACGAATCAATGGACAGAGGTTTAATCTCCAATATATATAAACAGCTCATGCAGCTTAATATTAAAAAAACAAACAACCCAATACAAAAATGGCAGAAGATCTAAAGAGACGTTTCTTCAAAGAAGACACAGAGATGGCCAAGACGCACATGAAAAGCTGCTCAACAGCACTAATTATTAGAGAAATGCAAATCAAAACTACAATGAGGTATCACCTCACACCTGATAGAATTGGCATCATCAGAAAATCTACACACAACCAATTCTGGGGAGGGTGTGGACAAAAGGAGCCCTCTTCCACTATTGGTGGGAATGTAAATTGATACAGTCACTATGGAGAACAGTATGGAGTTTCCTTAAAAAAACTAGAAATAGAATTACCATCTGATCCAGCAATCCCACTTCTGGGCATATACCCAGAGAAAACCGTAAATCAAAAAGGCACATTCACCACAATGTTCATTGCAGCACTATTTACAATAGCCAGGTAATGGAAACAACCTAAATGCCCACAGACAGATGAATGGATAAAGAAGTGGTACATATATGAAATGGAATATTACTCGGCCATAAAAAGGAATGAAACTGGGTCATTTGTAGAGACATCGATGGATCAAGGGACTGTCATACAGAATGAAGTCAGAAAGAGCAAACCAAATACTGTATATTAAGGCATATATGTGGAACCTAAAAAATGGTACAGATGAACTGGTTTGCAGCGAAGAAATAGAGACACAGAGGTAGAGAAGAAACGTATGGACACCAAGTGTGGGAAGCCATGGGGTGGTGGAGGTGGGATGAGTTGGGAGATTGGGATTGACCTGTATACATTTATATGCATAAAATACATAACTAATAATAACCTGCTGTATAAAAAAATAAATTAATTAATTTCAAAATTCTAAAAAATAAAATTTAAAAATAAAAGAGAAAAAAGTTCTTCCCATCACACAGATGTATTTATAGGAATGAATTATTTCCATGCTTATATCTATAAAAACATAAAAGAGGAATAAAATCTAACTTGAAACATAAAAGAAAAAAAAAACCTGAACCCACCATTTATACAGAGGAAAACCCTACCACGGCACTTGCTCCTGCGGTAAACAATTCTGAAATTGGACAGAGGTGGGGAACCATCTCCCATACAGCCGGAAACCCACCCCCCACGCAAGGAGCGTCCTCATTGCAAAGCTGGGGGACCGTGCTGAGGCATCTGTGAGTAAACGTGAGCTGAGCCCCAGGCCAGCTGCTGCTGAACTGTCCCTACCCTTTCCAGGTAAAACACCTGAATATGTACAAGGGCTTGAAAGCCTAGAGGAAGGACCGTGGAGCCACACCAGTGAAAGCACGCAGGCCAACTTGGTGCCTGCAGGCCAGCCAGGGTGATCCTGGACGCTGGCGCTCTACCAGAAGCTTTCCATTGCCCTGCCTGAGATACCCCTCCTGTCCCGGCCCCCACTGCTTTTTTCCTTCCTCACCTCTGTCCGGAGAGAAATTCCAGCGGAAGGTATGGGTGACACATCCTCTTCTTTACAGGCGGCAGCCTGGCAACTCCTGCAGAAAGGCCAGCAGAACCCCACTCACACCGGGCCACCCACAAAGCTGTGGCCCCTCACTCCCTCCCACCAGCACAGCCCCGAGACTGCTGACGGGGCAGAGAATATGGAGTCAGGCACAGCTTCAGGGGCTATTGCTGCCTGGAGCTCTGTTTATATTGACCTCAACGAGGCACACCTGGGGAGGGCAGGCCGGCAGGGTAAGGCTGCCCAGGTCAGCTAATCCACAACCCTCAGGGAATCACATTGTTGAAAATGGACCCCGCTAAGGCAGAAGAGAAGCCAAGGGAAAAAAGGACAGAATGCCATTTGCAGCACCGTAGATGAGTCTAGAAGTAATCACGTGACTTGTAGTAAGTCAGAAAGTGAAAGACACATATCCTATCATATCACTTATAGGGGTTACCTAAAAATGGATACCAGGGCAGATATTTCCACGGAGAAGGGCAATCACAGATTCATTAAACAAACTTATGGTTCACCAATGGAAAGGTGTGAGGATTGGTTTCATTACGATATCGGGGTTAACAGACATATACAAATACAGGTGACATATATAATCACCAAAGACCTACAGAATACCAAGAGAGGACTACTCAACATTCTGTCATAACGTACATGGGAAAAGGATCCCAGGAAGTACAGTCATCTGTATATGTGTAAAAGAACCACATCTTCCACACCTACAAGAAGCCAAACATTGTAATCAAACTTGCTGTAATAAAAAATAAAAAATTAAATTAAAAACACGAACAAGAAGTAGTGAGACAAAGGTGAGGGGCTTTCTCCTGGCACATTCCATTCTAAAGTCCAATCTAGAGCACCACTTCCACTGAGGCTCTCTTGCCCTAGTAACCAGATTTGGTAAGGGTGAACTGCTGCCACCTTGTGGCCGTTTCACACAACAGCAGCTTTAATCCCAGGGCTAATGGTCAGTTGATATTCAAAATCATTGCAGGCCTGTAAATGACACCTGCCCTGAAAACAAATCCTGGGGTCACATATCGACTAAAAAATTCAAAGGACGTCCATATTTCAAAACGACCGTTTCAAAAGGCATATTTTACGCACATTAGTGTTCTGCTTCTTTTCCTTTCTTTCCATTTTTGTTAAAAAACACGGGAATGGAAAAAGGCATCCCTCAGAATGGGCGAAAATCGTTGCAGACGAATCAATGGACAGAGGTTTAATCTCCAATATATATAAACAGCTCATGCAGCTTAATATTAAAAAAACAAACAACCCAATACAAAAATGGGCAGAAGATCTAAAGAGACGTTTCTTCAAAGGAGACACAGAGATGGCCAAGACGCACGTGAAAAGCTGCTCAACAGCTCTAATTATTAGAGAAATGCAAATCAAAACTACAATGAGGTATCACCTCACACCTGTTAGAATAAGCATCATTAGAAAATCTACAAACAACCAATTCTGGGGAGGGTGTGGACAAAAGGAGCCCTCTTCCACTATTGGTGGGAATGTAAATTGATACAGTCACTATGGAGAACAGTATGGATTTTCTTTAAAAAAATTAGAAATAGAATTACCATCTGATCCAGCAATCCCACTTCTGGGCATATACCCAGAGAAAACCGTATTTCAAAAAGGCACATTCACCACAATGTTTGTTGCAGCACTATTTACAATAGCCCGGTAATGGAAGCAACATAAATGACCACAGACAGATGAATGGATAAAGATGTGGTACATATATAAAATGGAATATTACTCGGCCATATAAAGGAATGAAACTGGGTCATTTGTAGAGACATCGATGGATCGAGAGACTGTCATACAGAATGAAGTAAGTCAGAAAGAGGAAAACAAATATTGTATATTAACGCATATATGTGGAGCCTAAAAATGGTACAGATGAACTGGTTTGCAGGGAAGAAATAGAGACACAGAGGTAGAGAACAAACGTATGGACACCAAGTGTGGGAAGCCATGGGGTGGTGGTGGTGGGATGAGTTGGGAGTTTGGGATTGACCTGTATACATGCATATGCATAAAATACATAACTAATAATAACGTGCTGTATAAAAAAAATAAATAAAATTAAATTTCAAAATTTAAAAAAATAAAATTTAAAAATAAAACAGAAAAAAGTTCTTCCCGTCACACAGATGTATTTATAGGAATGAATTATTTCCATGCTTATATCTATAAATACATAAAAGAGGAATAAAATCTAACTTGAACCATAAAAGAAAAAAAAGTGAACCCACGAGTTATACAGAGGAAAACCCTATCACGGCACTTGCTCCAGCGGTCAACAATTCTGAAATTGGTCAGAGGTGGGGAACCATCTCCCATACAGCCAGCAACCCACCCCCCACGCAAGGAGCGTCCTCATTGCAAAGCTGGGGGACCGTGCCGAGGCATCTGTGAGTAAACGTGAGCTGAGCCCCAGGCCAGCTGCTGCTGAACTGTCCCCACCCTTTCCAGGTAAAACACCTGAATATGTACAAGGGCTTGAAAGCCTAGAGGAAGGACCGTGGAGCCACACCAGCGACAGCACGCAGGCCAAGTTGGTGCCTGCAGGCCAGCCAGGGTGGTCCTGGACCCTGGCGCTCTACCAGAAGCTTTCCATTGCTCTGCCTGAGATACCCCTCCTGTCCCGGCCCCCACTGCTTTTTTCCTTCCTCACCTCTGTCCGGAGAGAAATTCCAGCGGAAGGTATGTGTGACACATCCTCTTCTTTACAGGCGGCAGCCTGGCAACTCCTGCAGAAAGGCCAGCAGAACCCCACTCACACCGGGCCACCCACAAAGCTGTGGCCCCTCACTGCCTCCCACCAGCACAGCCCCGAGACTGCGGACGGGGCAGAGAATATGGAGTCAGGCACAGCTTCAGGGACTATTGCTGCCTGGAGCTCTGTTTATATTGACCTCAACGAGGCACACCTGGGGAGGGCGGGCCGGCAGGGTAAGGCTGCCCAGGTCAGCTAATCCACAACCCTCAGGGAATCACATTGTTGAAAATGGACCCCGCTAAGGCAGAAGAGATGCCAAGGAAAAAAAGGACACAATGCCATTTGCCGCACCGTAGATGAGTCTAGAAGTAATCACGTGACTTGTAGTAAGTCAGAAAGTGAAAGACACATATCATATCATATCACTTATAGGTGTTACCTAAAAATGGATACCAGGGCAGGTATTTCCACGGAGAAGGGCAATCACAGATTCATTAAACAAACTTATGGTTCACCAATGGAAAGGTGTGAGGATTGGTTTCATTACGATATCGGGGTTAAGAGACATATACAAATACAGGTGACATATATAATCACCAAAGACCTACAGAATACCAAGAGAGGACTACTCAGCATTCTGTCATAACGTACATGGGAAAAGGATCCCAGGAAGAACAGACATCTGTATATGTGTAAAAGAACCACATCTTCCACACCTACAGCAAGCCAATCATTGTAATCAAACTTGCTGTAATAAAAAATAAAAAATTAAATTAAAAACACGAACAAGAAGTAGTGAGACAAACTTGAGGGGCTTTCTCCTGGCACATTCCATTCTAAATTCCAATCTAGAACACCACTTCCCTGAGGCTCTCTTGCCCTAGTAACCAGATTTGGTAAGGGAGAACTGCTGCCACATTGTGGCCGTTTCACTCAACAGCAGGTTTAATCCCAGTGCTAATGGTCAGTTGATATTCAAAATCATTGCAGGCCTGTAAATGACACCTGCCCTGAAAACAAATCCTGGGGTCACATATCGACCAAAAAATTCAAAGGACGTCCATATTTCAAAAGGACCGTTTCAAAAGGCATATTTTACGCACATTAGTGTTCTGCTTCTTTTCCTTTCTTTCCTTTTTTGTTAAAAAAAACGGGAATGGAAAAAGGCATCCCTCATAATGGGCGAAAATCATTGCAAACGAATCAATGGACAGAGGTTTAATCTCCAAAATATATAAACAGCTCATGCAGCTTAATATTAAAAAACAAACAACCCAATACAAAAATGGGCAGAAGATCTAAAGAGACGTTTCTTCAAAGAAGACACAGAGATGGCCAAGACGCACATGAAAAGCTGCTCAACAGCACTAATTATTAGAGAAATGCAAATCAAAACTACAATGAGGTATCACCTCACACCTGTTAGAATCGGCATCATCAGAAAATCTACAAACAACAAATTCTGGGGAGGGTGTGGACAAAAGGAGCCCTCTTCCACTATTGGTGGGAATGTAAATTGATACAGTCACTATGGAGAACAGTATGGAGTTTCCTTAAAAAAACTAGAAATAGAATTACCATCTGATCCAGCTATCCTACTTCTTGGCATATACCCAGAGAAAACCGTAAATCAAAAAGGCACATTCACCACAATGTTCGTTGCAGCACTATTTACATTAGCCAGGTAATGGAAGCTACCTAAATGCCCACAGACAGATGAATGGATAAAGATGTGGTACATATATAAAATGGAATATTACTCGGCCATAAAAGGAATGAAACTGAGTCATTTGTAGAGACATCGATGGATGGAGAGACTGTTATACAGAATGAAGTAAGCCAGAAAGAGGAAAACAAATATTGTATATTAATGCATATAAGTGGAGCCTAAAAAATGGTACAGATGAACTGGTTTGCAGGGAAGAAATAGAGACACAGAGGTAGAGAAGAAACGTATGGACACCAAGTGTGGGAAGCCATGGGGTGGTGGTGGTGGGATGAGTTGGGAGATTGGGATTGACCTGTATACATATATATGCATAAAATACATAACTAATAATAACGTGCTCTTTAAAAAAATAAATAAAATTAAATTTCAAAATTTTAAAAAATAAAATTTAAAAATAAAACAGAAAAAAGTTCTTCCCGTCACACAGATGTATTTATAGGAATGAATTATTTCCATGCTTATATCTATAAATACATAAAAGAGGAATAAAATCTAACTTGAACGATAAAAGAAAAAAAAAGTGAACCCACGAGTTATACAGAGGAAAACCCTATCACGGCACTTGCTCCAGCGGTAAACAATTGTGAAATTGGTCAGAGGTGGGGAACCATCTCCCATACAGGCAGCAACCCATCCCCCACGCAAGGAGCGTCCTCATTGCAAAGCTGGGGGACCGTGCCGAGGCATCTGTGAGTAAACGTGAGCTGAGACCCAGGCCAGCTGCTGCTGAACTGTTCCCACCCATCCCAGGTAAAACACCTGAATATGTACAAGGGCTTGAAAGCCTAGAGGAAGGGCCGTCGAGCCACACCAGCGACAGCACGCAGGCCAACTTGGTGCCTGCAGTCCAGCCAGGGAGGTCCTGGCCCTGGACGCTCTTCCGGAAGCTTTCAATTGCCCTGCCTGAGATACCCCTCCTCTCCCGGCACCCACTGCTTTTTTCCTTCCTCACCTCTGTCCGGAGAGAAATTCCAGCGCAAGGTATGGGTGACACATCCTCTTCTTTACAGGCGGCAGCCTGGCAACTCCTGCAGAAAGGCCAGCAGAACCCCACTCACACCGGGCCACCCACAAAGCTGTGGCCCCTCACTCCCTCCTACCAGCACAGCCCCGAGACTGCTGACGGGGCAGAGAATATGGAGTCAGGCAGAGCTTCAGGGGCTATTGCTGCCTGGAGCTCTGTTTATATTGACCTCAAAGAGGCACACCTGGGGAGGGCGGGCCGGCAGGGTAAGGCTGCCCAGGTCAGCTAATCCACAACCCTCAGGGAATCATATTGTTGAAAATGGACCTCGCTAAGGCAGAATAGAAGCCAAGGGAGAAAAGGACACAATGCCATTTGCAGCACCGTAGATGAGTCTAGAAGTAATCACGTGACTTGTAGTAAGTCAGAAAGTGAAAGACACATATCATATCATATCACTTATAGGTGTTACCTAAAAATGGTTACCAGGGCAGATATTTCCACGGAGAAGGGCAATCACAGATTCATTAAACAAACTTATGGTTCACCAATGGAAAGGTGTGAGGATTGTTTTCTTTAAGATATCGGGGTTAACACAGATATACAAACACAGGTGACATATATAATCACCAAAGACCTACAGAATACCAAGAGTGGACTACTCAACATTCTGTCATAACGTACATGGGAAAAGGATCCCAGGAAGAACAGACATCTTTATATGTGTAAAAGAACCACATCTTCCACACCTACAACAAGCCAAACATTGTAATCAAACTTGCTGTAATAAAAAATAAAAAATTAAATTAAAAACACGAACAAGAAGTAGTGAGACAAACTTGAGGAGCTTTCTCCTGACATATTCCATTCTAAATTCCAATCTAGAACATCACTTCCACTGAGGCTCTGTTGCCCTAGTATCCAGATTTGGTAAGGGAGAACTGCTGCCACCTTGTGGCCGTTTCACACAACAGCAGCTTTAATCCCAGCACTAATTGTCAGTTGATATTCAAAATCATTGCAGGCCTGTAAATGACACCTGCCTTGAAAACAAATCCTGGGGTCACATATCGACCAAAAAATTCAATGGACGTCCATATTTCAAAAGGACTGTTTCAAAAGGCATATTTTACGCACATTAGTGTTCTGCTTCTTTTCCTTTCTTTCCTTTTTTGTTAAAAAAAACGGGAATGGAAAAAGGCATCCCTCAGAATGGGCGAAAATCGTTGCAAACGAATCAATGGACACAGGTTTAATCTCCAGTATATATAAACAGCTCATGCAGCTTAATATTAAAAAACAAACAACCCAATACAAAAATGGGCAGAAGATCTAAAGAGACGTTTCTTCAAAGAAGACACAGAGATGGCCAAGACGCACATGAAAAGCTGCTCAACAGCACTAATTATTAGAGAAATGCAAATCAAAACTACAATGAGGTATCACCTCACACATGTTAGAATCGGCATCATCAGAAAATCTACAAACAACAAATTCAGGGGAGGGTGTGGACAAAAGGAGCCCTCTTCCACTATTGGTGGGAATGTAAATTGATACAGTCACTATGGAGAACAGTATGGAGTTTCCTTAAAAAAACTAGAAATAGAATTACCATCTGATCCAGCAATCCTACTTCTGGGCATATACCCAGATAAAACCGTAAATCAAAAAGGCACATTCACCACAATGTTCGTTGCAGCACTATTTACATTAGCCAGGTAATGGAAGCTACTTAAATGCCCACAGACAGATGAATGGATAAAGATGTGGTACATATATAAAATGGAATATTACTCGGCCATAAAAAGGAAAGAAACTGAGTCATTTGTAGAGACATCGATGGATGGAGAGACTGTTATACAGAATGAAGTAAGTCAGAAAGAGGAAAACAAATATTGTATATTAATGCATATAAGTGGAGCCTAAAAAATGGTACAGATGTACTGGTTTGCAGGGAAGAAATAGAGACACAGAGGTAGAGAACAAACGTATGGACACCAAGTGTGGGAAGCCATGGGGTGGTGGTGGTGGGATGAGTTGGGAGATTGGGATTGACCTGTATACATATATATGCATAAAATACATAACTAATAATAACGTGCTCTTTAAAAAAATAAATAAAATTAAATTTCAAAATTTTAAAAAATAAAATTTAAAAATAAAACAGAAAAAAGTTCTTCCCGTCACACAGATGTATTTATAGGAATGAATTATTTCCATGCTTATATCTATAAATACATAAAAGAGGAATAAAATCTAACTTGAACGATAAAAGAAAAAAAAAGTGAACCCACGAGTTATACAGAGGAAAACCCTATCACGGCACTTGCTCCAGCGGTAAACAATTGTGAAATTGGTCAGAGGTGGGGAACCATCTCCCATACAGGCAGCAACCCACCCTCCATGCAAGGAGCGTCCTAATTGCAAAGCTGGGGGCCCGTGCCGAGGCATCTGTGAGTAAACGTGAGCTGAGCCCCAGGCCAGCTGCTGCTGAACTGTCCCCACCCTTCCAAGGTAAAACACCTGAATATGTACAAGGGCTTGAAAGCCTAGAGGAAGGACCGTGGAGCCACACCAGCGACAGCACGCAGGCCAACTTGGTGCCTGCAGGCCAGCCAGGGTGGTCCTGGACCCTGGCGCTCTTCCAGAAGCTTTCCATTGCCCTGCCTGAGATAACCCTCTTGTTCTGGCCCCCACTGCTTTTTTCCTTCCTCACCTCTGTCCGGAGAGAAATTCCAGCGGAAGGTATGGGTGACACATCCTCTTCTTTACAGGCGGCAGCCTGGCAACTCCTGCAGAAAGGCCAGCAGAACCCCACTCACACCGGGCCACCCACAAAGCTGTGGCCCCTCACTCCCTCCCATCAGCACAGCCCCGAGACTGCTGACGGGGCAGAGAATATGGAGTCAGGCACAGCTTCAGGGACTATTGCTGCCTGGAGCTCTGTTTATATTGACCTCAACGACGCACACCTGGGGAGGGCGGGCCGGTAGGGTAAGGCTGCCCAGGTGAGCTAATCCACAACCCTCAGGGAATCACATTGTTGAAAATGGACCCCGCTAAGGCAGAAGAGATGCCAAGGAAAAAAAGGACACAATGCCATTTGCAGCACCGTAGATGAGTCTAGAAGTAATCACGTGACTTGTAGTAAGTCAGAAAGTGAAAGACACATATCATATCATATCACTTATAGGTGTTACCTAAAAATGGATACCAGGGCAGATATTTCCACGGAGAAGGGCAATCACAGATTCATTAAACAAACTTATGGTTCACCAATGGAAAGGTGTGAGGATTGGTTTCATTACGATATCGGGGTTAACAGACATATACAAACACAGGTGACATATATAATCACCAAAGACCTACAGAATACCAAGAGAGGACTACTCAACATTCTGTCATAACGTACATGGGAAAAGGATCCCAGGAAGAACAGTCATCTGTATATGTGTAAAAGAACCACATCTTCCACACCTACAAGAAGCCAAACATTGTAATCAAACTTGCTGTAATAAAAAATAAAATATTAAATTAAAAACACGAACAAGAAGTAGTGAGACAAACGTGAGGGGCTTTCTCCTGGCACATTCCATTCTAAACTCCAATCTAGAACACCACTTCCACTGAGGCTCTCTTGCCCTAGTAACCAGATTTGGTAAGGGTGAACTGCTGCCACCTTGTGGCCGTTTCACACAACAGCAGCTTTAATCCCAGGGCTAATGGTCAGTTGATATTCAAAATCATTGCAGGCCTGTAAATGACACCTGCCCTGAAAACAAATCCTGGGGTCACATATCGACTAAAAAATTCAAAGGACGTCCATATTTCAAAACGACCGTTTCAAAAGGCATATTTTACGCACATTAGTGTTCTGCTTCTTTTCCTTTCTTTCCATTTTTGTTAAAAAACACGGGAATGGAAAAAGGCATCCCTCAGAATGGGCGAAAATCGTTGCAGACGAATCAATGGACAGAGGTTTAATCTCCAATATATATAAACAGCTCATGCAGCTTAATATTAAAAAAACAAACAACCCAATACAAAAATGGGCAGAAGATCTAAAGAGACGTTTCTTCAAAGGAGACACAGAGATGGCCAAGACGCACGTGAAAAGCTGCTCAACAGCTCTAATTATTAGAGAAATGCAAATCAAAACTACAATGAGGTATCACCTCACACCTGTTAGAATAAGCATCATTAGAAAATCTACAAACAACCAATTCTGGGGAGGGTGTGGACAAAAGGAGCCCTCTTCCACTATTGGTGGGAATGTAAATTGATACAGTCACTATGGAGAACAGTATGGATTTTCTTTAAAAAAATTAGAAATAGAATTACCATCTGATCCAGCAATCCCACTTCTGGGCATATACCCAGAGAAAACCGTATTTCAAAAAGGCACATTCACCACAATGTTTGTTGCAGCACTATTTACAATAGCCCGGTAATGGAAGCAACATAAATGACCACAGACAGATGAATGGATAAAGATGTGGTACATATATAAAATGGAATATTACTCGGCCATATAAAGGAATGAAACTGGGTCATTTGTAGAGACATCGATGGATCGAGAGACTGTCATACAGAATGAAGTAAGTCAGAAAGAGGAAAACAAATATTGTATATTAACGCATATATGTGGAGCCTAAAAATGGTACAGATGAACTGGTTTGCAGGGAAGAAATAGAGACACAGAGGTAGAGAACAAACGTATGGACACCAAGTGTGGGAAGCCATGGGGTGGTGGTGGTGGGATGAGTTGGGAGTTTGGGATTGACCTGTATACATGCATATGCATAAAATACATAACTAATAATAACGTGCTGTATAAAAAAAATAAATAAAATTAAATTTCAAAATTTAAAAAAATAAAATTTAAAAATAAAACAGAAAAAAGTTCTTCCCGTCACACAGATGTATTTATAGGAATGAATTATTTCCATGCTTATATCTATAAATACATAAAAGAGGAATAAAATCTAACTTGAACCATAAAAGAAAAAAAAGTGAACCCACGAGTTATACAGAGGAAAACCCTATCACGGCACTTGCTCCAGCGGTCAACAATTCTGAAATTGGTCAGAGGTGGGGAACCATCTCCCATACAGCCAGCAACCCACCCCCCACGCAAGGAGCGTCCTCATTGCAAAGCTGGGGGACCGTGCCGAGGCATCTGTGAGTAAACGTGAGCTGAGCCCCAGGCCAGCTGCTGCTGAACTGTCCCCACCCTTTCCAGGTAAAACACCTGAATATGTACAAGGGCTTGAAAGCCTAGAGGAAGGACCGTGGAGCCACACCAGCGACAGCACGCAGGCCAAGTTGGTGCCTGCAGGCCAGCCAGGGTGGTCCTGGACCCTGGCGCTCTACCAGAAGCTTTCCATTGCTCTGCCTGAGATACCCCTCCTGTCCCGGCCCCCACTGCTTTTTTCCTTCCTCACCTCTGTCCGGAGAGAAATTCCAGCGGAAGGTATGTGTGACACATCCTCTTCTTTACAGGCGGCAGCCTGGCAACTCCTGCAGAAAGGCCAGCAGAACCCCACTCACACCGGGCCACCCACAAAGCTGTGGCCCCTCACTGCCTCCCACCAGCACAGCCCCGAGACTGCGGACGGGGCAGAGAATATGGAGTCAGGCACAGCTTCAGGGACTATTGCTGCCTGGAGCTCTGTTTATATTGACCTCAACGAGGCACACCTGGGGAGGGCGGGCCGGCAGGGTAAGGCTGCCCAGGTCAGCTAATCCACAACCCTCAGGGAATCACATTGTTGAAAATGGACCCCGCTAAGGCAGAAGAGATGCCAAGGAAAAAAAGGACACAATGCCATTTGCCGCACCGTAGATGAGTCTAGAAGTAATCACGTGACTTGTAGTAAGTCAGAAAGTGAAAGACACATATCATATCATATCACTTATAGGTGTTACCTAAAAATGGATACCAGGGCAGGTATTTCCACGGAGAAGGGCAATCACAGATTCATTAAACAAACTTATGGTTCACCAATGGAAAGGTGTGAGGATTGGTTTCATTACGATATCGGGGTTAAGAGACATATACAAATACAGGTGACATATATAATCACCAAAGACCTACAGAATACCAAGAGAGGACTACTCAGCATTCTGTCATAACGTACATGGGAAAAGGATCCCAGGAAGAACAGACATCTGTATATGTGTAAAAGAACCACATCTTCCACACCTACAGCAAGCCAATCATTGTAATCAAACTTGCTGTAATAAAAAATAAAAAATTAAATTAAAAACACGAACAAGAAGTAGTGAGACAAACTTGAGGGGCTTTCTCCTGGCACATTCCATTCTAAATTCCAATCTAGAACACCACTTCCCTGAGGCTCTCTTGCCCTAGTAACCAGATTTGGTAAGGGAGAACTGCTGCCACATTGTGGCCGTTTCACTCAACAGCAGGTTTAATCCCAGTGCTAATGGTCAGTTGATATTCAAAATCATTGCAGGCCTGTAAATGACACCTGCCCTGAAAACAAATCCTGGGGTCACATATCGACCAAAAAATTCAAAGGACGTCCATATTTCAAAAGGACCGTTTCAAAAGGCATATTTTACGCACATTAGTGTTCTGCTTCTTTTCCTTTCTTTCCTTTTTTGTTAAAAAAAACGGGAATGGAAAAAGGCATCCCTCATAATGGGCGAAAATCATTGCAAACGAATCAATGGACAGAGGTTTAATCTCCAAAATATATAAACAGCTCATGCAGCTTAATATTAAAAAACAAACAACCCAATACAAAAATGGGCAGAAGATCTAAAGAGACGTTTCTTCAAAGAAGACACAGAGATGGCCAAGACGCACATGAAAAGCTGCTCAACAGCACTAATTATTAGAGAAATGCAAATCAAAACTACAATGAGGTATCACCTCACACCTGTTAGAATCGGCATCATCAGAAAATCTACAAACAACAAATTCTGGGGAGGGTGTGGACAAAAGGAGCCCTCTTCCACTATTGGTGGGAATGTAAATTGATACAGTCACTATGGAGAACAGTATGGAGTTTCCTTAAAAAAACTAGAAATAGAATTACCATCTGATCCAGCTATCCTACTTCTTGGCATATACCCAGAGAAAACCGTAAATCAAAAAGGCACATTCACCACAATGTTCGTTGCAGCACTATTTACATTAGCCAGGTAATGGAAGCTACCTAAATGCCCACAGACAGATGAATGGATAAAGATGTGGTACATATATAAAATGGAATATTACTCGGCCATAAAAGGAATGAAACTGAGTCATTTGTAGAGACATCGATGGATGGAGAGACTGTTATACAGAATGAAGTAAGCCAGAAAGAGGAAAACAAATATTGTATATTAATGCATATAAGTGGAGCCTAAAAAATGGTACAGATGAACTGGTTTGCAGGGAAGAAATAGAGACACAGAGGTAGAGAAGAAACGTATGGACACCAAGTGTGGGAAGCCATGGGGTGGTGGTGGTGGGATGAGTTGGGAGATTGGGATTGACCTGTATACATATATATGCATAAAATACATAACTAATAATAACGTGCTCTTTAAAAAAATAAATAAAATTAAATTTCAAAATTTTAAAAAATAAAATTTAAAAATAAAACAGAAAAAAGTTCTTCCCGTCACACAGATGTATTTATAGGAATGAATTATTTCCATGCTTATATCTATAAATACATAAAAGAGGAATAAAATCTAACTTGAACGATAAAAGAAAAAAAAAGTGAACCCACGAGTTATACAGAGGAAAACCCTATCACGGCACTTGCTCCAGCGGTAAACAATTGTGAAATTGGTCAGAGGTGGGGAACCATCTCCCATACAGGCAGCAACCCATCCCCCACGCAAGGAGCGTCCTCATTGCAAAGCTGGGGGACCGTGCCGAGGCATCTGTGAGTAAACGTGAGCTGAGACCCAGGCCAGCTGCTGCTGAACTGTTCCCACCCATCCCAGGTAAAACACCTGAATATGTACAAGGGCTTGAAAGCCTAGAGGAAGGGCCGTCGAGCCACACCAGCGACAGCACGCAGGCCAACTTGGTGCCTGCAGTCCAGCCAGGGAGGTCCTGGCCCTGGACGCTCTTCCGGAAGCTTTCAATTGCCCTGCCTGAGATACCCCTCCTCTCCCGGCACCCACTGCTTTTTTCCTTCCTCACCTCTGTCCGGAGAGAAATTCCAGCGCAAGGTATGGGTGACACATCCTCTTCTTTACAGGCGGCAGCCTGGCAACTCCTGCAGAAAGGCCAGCAGAACCCCACTCACACCGGGCCACCCACAAAGCTGTGGCCCCTCACTCCCTCCTACCAGCACAGCCCCGAGACTGCTGACGGGGCAGAGAATATGGAGTCAGGCAGAGCTTCAGGGGCTATTGCTGCCTGGAGCTCTGTTTATATTGACCTCAAAGAGGCACACCTGGGGAGGGCGGGCCGGCAGGGTAAGGCTGCCCAGGTCAGCTAATCCACAACCCTCAGGGAATCATATTGTTGAAAATGGACCTCGCTAAGGCAGAATAGAAGCCAAGGGAGAAAAGGACACAATGCCATTTGCAGCACCGTAGATGAGTCTAGAAGTAATCACGTGACTTGTAGTAAGTCAGAAAGTGAAAGACACATATCATATCATATCACTTATAGGTGTTACCTAAAAATGGTTACCAGGGCAGATATTTCCACGGAGAAGGGCAATCACAGATTCATTAAACAAACTTATGGTTCACCAATGGAAAGGTGTGAGGATTGTTTTCTTTAAGATATCGGGGTTAACACAGATATACAAACACAGGTGACATATATAATCACCAAAGACCTACAGAATACCAAGAGTGGACTACTCAACATTCTGTCATAACGTACATGGGAAAAGGATCCCAGGAAGAACAGACATCTTTATATGTGTAAAAGAACCACATCTTCCACACCTACAACAAGCCAAACATTGTAATCAAACTTGCTGTAATAAAAAATAAAAAATTAAATTAAAAACACGAACAAGAAGTAGTGAGACAAACTTGAGGAGCTTTCTCCTGACATATTCCATTCTAAATTCCAATCTAGAACATCACTTCCACTGAGGCTCTGTTGCCCTAGTATCCAGATTTGGTAAGGGAGAACTGCTGCCACCTTGTGGCCGTTTCACACAACAGCAGCTTTAATCCCAGCACTAATTGTCAGTTGATATTCAAAATCATTGCAGGCCTGTAAATGACACCTGCCTTGAAAACAAATCCTGGGGTCACATATCGACCAAAAAATTCAATGGACGTCCATATTTCAAAAGGACTGTTTCAAAAGGCATATTTTACGCACATTAGTGTTCTGCTTCTTTTCCTTTCTTTCCTTTTTTGTTAAAAAAAACGGGAATGGAAAAAGGCATCCCTCAGAATGGGCGAAAATCGTTGCAAACGAATCAATGGACACAGGTTTAATCTCCAGTATATATAAACAGCTCATGCAGCTTAATATTAAAAAACAAACAACCCAATACAAAAATGGGCAGAAGATCTAAAGAGACGTTTCTTCAAAGAAGACACAGAGATGGCCAAGACGCACATGAAAAGCTGCTCAACAGCACTAATTATTAGAGAAATGCAAATCAAAACTACAATGAGGTATCACCTCACACATGTTAGAATCGGCATCATCAGAAAATCTACAAACAACAAATTCAGGGGAGGGTGTGGACAAAAGGAGCCCTCTTCCACTATTGGTGGGAATGTAAATTGATACAGTCACTATGGAGAACAGTATGGAGTTTCCTTAAAAAAACTAGAAATAGAATTACCATCTGATCCAGCAATCCTACTTCTGGGCATATACCCAGATAAAACCGTAAATCAAAAAGGCACATTCACCACAATGTTCGTTGCAGCACTATTTACATTAGCCAGGTAATGGAAGCTACTTAAATGCCCACAGACAGATGAATGGATAAAGATGTGGTACATATATAAAATGGAATATTACTCGGCCATAAAAAGGAAAGAAACTGAGTCATTTGTAGAGACATCGATGGATGGAGAGACTGTTATACAGAATGAAGTAAGTCAGAAAGAGGAAAACAAATATTGTATATTAATGCATATAAGTGGAGCCTAAAAAATGGTACAGATGTACTGGTTTGCAGGGAAGAAATAGAGACACAGAGGTAGAGAACAAACGTATGGACACCAAGTGTGGGAAGCCATGGGGTGGTGGTGGTGGGATGAGTTGGGAGATTGGGATTGACCTGTATACATATATATGCATAAAATACATAACTAATAATAACGTGCTCTTTAAAAAAATAAATAAAATTAAATTTCAAAATTTTAAAAAATAAAATTTAAAAATAAAACAGAAAAAAGTTCTTCCCGTCACACAGATGTATTTATAGGAATGAATTATTTCCATGCTTATATCTATAAATACATAAAAGAGGAATAAAATCTAACTTGAACGATAAAAGAAAAAAAAAGTGAACCCACGAGTTATACAGAGGAAAACCCTATCACGGCACTTGCTCCAGCGGTAAACAATTGTGAAATTGGTCAGAGGTGGGGAACCATCTCCCATACAGGCAGCAACCCACCCTCCATGCAAGGAGCGTCCTAATTGCAAAGCTGGGGGCCCGTGCCGAGGCATCTGTGAGTAAACGTGAGCTGAGCCCCAGGCCAGCTGCTGCTGAACTGTCCCCACCCTTCCAAGGTAAAACACCTGAATATGTACAAGGGCTTGAAAGCCTAGAGGAAGGACCGTGGAGCCACACCAGCGACAGCACGCAGGCCAACTTGGTGCCTGCAGGCCAGCCAGGGTGGTCCTGGACCCTGGCGCTCTTCCAGAAGCTTTCCATTGCCCTGCCTGAGATAACCCTCTTGTTCTGGCCCCCACTGCTTTTTTCCTTCCTCACCTCTGTCCGGAGAGAAATTCCAGCGGAAGGTATGGGTGACACATCCTCTTCTTTACAGGCGGCAGCCTGGCAACTCCTGCAGAAAGGCCAGCAGAACCCCACTCACACCGGGCCACCCACAAAGCTGTGGCCCCTCACTCCCTCCCATCAGCACAGCCCCGAGACTGCTGACGGGGCAGAGAATATGGAGTCAGGCACAGCTTCAGGGACTATTGCTGCCTGGAGCTCTGTTTATATTGACCTCAACGACGCACACCTGGGGAGGGCGGGCCGGTAGGGTAAGGCTGCCCAGGTGAGCTAATCCACAACCCTCAGGGAATCACATTGTTGAAAATGGACCCCGCTAAGGCAGAAGAGATGCCAAGGAAAAAAAGGACACAATGCCATTTGCAGCACCGTAGATGAGTCTAGAAGTAATCACGTGACTTGTAGTAAGTCAGAAAGTGAAAGACACATATCATATCATATCACTTATAGGTGTTACCTAAAAATGGATACCAGGGCAGATATTTCCACGGAGAAGGGCAATCACAGATTCATTAAACAAACTTATGGTTCACCAATGGAAAGGTGTGAGGATTGGTTTCATTACGATATCGGGGTTAACAGACATATACAAACACAGGTGACATATATAATCACCAAAGACCTACAGAATACCAAGAGAGGACTACTCAACATTCTGTCATAACGTACATGGGAAAAGGATCCCAGGAAGAACAGTCATCTGTATATGTGTAAAAGAACCACATCTTCCACACCTACAAGAAGCCAAACATTGTAATCAAACTTGCTGTAATAAAAAATAAAATATTAAATTAAAAACACGAACAAGAAGTAGTGAGACAAACGTGAGGGGCTTTCTCCTGGCACATTCCATTCTAAACTCCAATCTAGAACACCACTTCCACTGAGGCTCTCTTGCCCTAGTAACCAGATTTGGTAAGGGTGAACTGCTGCCACCTTGTGGCCGTTTCACACAACAGCAGCTTTAATCCCAGCGCTAATGGTCAGTTGATATTCAAAATCATTGCAGGCCTGTAAATGACACCTGCCCTGAACACAACTCCTGGGGTCACATATCGACCAAAAAATTCAAAGGACGTCCATATTTCAAAACGACCGTTTCAAAAGGCATATTTTACGCACATTAGTGTTCTGCTTCTTTTCCTTTCTTTCCTTTTTTGTTAAAAAACACGGGAATGGAAAAAGGCATCCCTCAGAATGGGCGAAAATCGTTGCAGACGAATCAATGGACAGAGGTTTAATCTCCAATATATATAAACAGCTCATGCAGCTTAATATTAAAAAAACAAACAACCCCAAAAAAATGGGCAGAAGATCTAAAGAGACGTTTCTTCAAAGGAGACACAGAGATGGCCAAGACGCACATGAAAAGCTGCTCAACAGCACTAATTATTAGAGAAATGCAAATCAAATCTACAATGAGGTATCACCTCACACCTGTTAGAATCGGCATCATCAGAAAATCTACAAACAACCAATTCTGGGGAGGGTGTGGACAAAAGGAGCCCTCTTCCACTATTGGTGGGAATGTAAATTGATACAGTCACTATGGAGAACAGTATGGAGTTTCCTTAAAAAAATTAGAAATAGAATTACCATCTGATCCAGCAATCGCACTTCTGGGCATGTACCCAGAGAAAACCGTATTTCAAAAAGGCACATTCACCACAATGTTCGTTGCAGCACTATTTACAATAGCCAGGTAATGGAAGCAACCTAAATGCCCACAGACAGATGAATGGATAAAGATGTGGTACATATATAAAATGGAATATTACTCGGCCATAAAAAGGAATGAAACTGGGTCATTTGTAGAGACATCGATGGATCGAGAGACTGTCATACAGAATGAAGTAAGTTAGAAAGAGGAAAACAAATATTGTATATTAATGCATATATGTGGAGCCTAAAAATGGTACAGATGAACTGGTTTGCAGGGAAGAAATAGAGACATAGAGGTAGAGAACAAACGTATGGACACCAAGTGTGGGAAGCCATGGGGTGGTGGTGGTGGGATGAGTTGGGAGTTTGGGATTGACTTGTATACATGTATATGCATAAAATACATAACTAATAATAACGTGCTGTATAAAAAAATAAATAAAATTAAATTTCAAAATTTTAAAAAGTAAAATTTAAAAATAAAACAGAAAAAAGTTCTTCCCGTCACACAGATGTATTTATAGGAATGAATTATTTCCATGCTTATATCTATGAATACATAAAAGAGGAATAAAATCTAACTTGAACGATCAAAGAAGAAAAAAGTGAACCCACGAGTTATACAGAGGAAAACCCTATCACAGCACTTGCTCCAGCGGTAAACAATTCTGAAATTGGTCAGAGGTGGGGAACCCTCTCACATACAGCCAGCAACCCACCCCCCACACAAGGAGCGTCCTCATTGCAAAGCTGGGGTACCGTGCCGAGGCATCTGTGAGTAAACGTGAGTTGAGCCCCAGGCCAGCTGCTGCTGAACTGTCCCCACCCTTTCCAGGTAAAACACCTGAATATGTACAAGGGCTTGAAACCCTAGAGGAAGGACTGTGGAGTCACACCAGCGACAGCACGCAGGCCAACTTGGTGCCTGCAGGACAGCCAGGGTGGTCCTGGACCCTGGCGCTCTTCCAGAAGCTTTCCATTGCCCTGCCTGAGATACCCCTCCTGTCCCGGCCCCCACTGCTTTTTTCCTTCCTCACCTCTGTCCGGAGAGAAATTCCAGCGGAAGGTATGGGTGACACATCCTCTTCTTTACAGGTGGCAGCCTGGCAACTCCTGCAGAAAGGCCAGCAGAACCCCACTCACACCGGGCCACCCACAAAGCTGTGGCCCCTCACTCCTTCCCACCAGCACAGCCCCGAGGCTGCTGACGGGGCAGAGAATATGGAGTCAGTCACAGCTTCAGGGGCTATTGCTGCCTGGAGCTCTGTTTATATTGACCTCAACGAGGCACAGCTGGGGAGGGCGGGTCGGCAGGGTAAGGCCGCCCAGGTCAGCTAATCCACAACCCTCAGGGAATCACATTGTTGAAAATGGACCCCGCTAAGGCAGAAGAGATGCCAATGAAAAAAAGGACACAATGCCATTTGCCGCACCTTAGATGAGTCTAGAAGTAATCACGTGACTTGTAGTAAGTCAGAAAGTGAAAGACACATATCATATCATATCACTTATAGGTGTTACCTAAAAATGGATACCAGGGCAGGTATTTCCACGGAGAAGGGCAATCACAGATTCATTAAACAAACTTATGGTTCACCAATGGAAAGGTGTGAGGATTGGTTTCATTACGATATCGGGGTTAACAGACATCTACAAACACAGGTGACATATATAATCACCAAAGACCTACAGAATACCAAGAGAGGACTACTCAACATTCTGCCATAACGTACATGGGAAAAGGATCCCAGGAAGAACAGACATCTGTATATGTGTAAAAGAACCACATCTTCCACACCTACAATAAGCCAAACATTGTAATCAAATTTGCTGTAATAAAAAATAAAAAATTAAATTAAAAACACGAACAAGAAGTAGTGAGACAAACGTGAGGGGCTTTCTCCTGGCACATTCCATTCTAAACTCCAATCTAGAACACCACTTCCACTGAGGCTCTCTTGCCCTAGTAACCAGATTTGGTAAGGGTGAACTGCTGCCACCTTGTGGCCGTTTCACACAACAGCAGCTTTAATCCCAGCGCTAATGGTCAGTTGATATTCAAAATCATTGCAGGCCTGTAAATGACACCTGCCCTGAAAACAAATCCTGGGGTCACATATCGACCAAAAAATTCAAAGGACGTCCATATTTCAAAACGACCATTTCAAAAGGCATATTTTACGCACATGAGTGTTCTGCTTCTTTTCCTTTCTTTCCTTTTTTGTGAAAAAACACGGGAATGGAAAAAGGCATCGCTCAGAATGGGCGAAAATTGTTGCAGACGAATCAATGGACAGAGGTTTAATCTCCAATATATAAAAACAGCTCATGCAGCTTAATATTAAAAAAACAAACAACCCAAAAAAATGGGCAGAAGATCTAAAGAGATGTTTCTTCAAAGGAGACACAGAGATGGCCAAGACGCACATGAAAAGCTGCTCAACAGCACTAATTATTAGAGAAATGCAAATCAAAACTACAATGAGGTATCACCTCACACCTGTTAGAATCGGCATCATCAGAAAATCTACAAACAACCAATTCTGGGGAGGGTGTGGACAAAAGGAGCCCTCTTCCACTATTGGTGGGAATGTAAATTGATACAGTCACTATGGAGAACAGTATGGAGTTTCCATAAAAAAATTAGAAATAGAATTACCATCTGATCCAGCAATCGCACTTCTGGGCATATACCCAGAGAAAACCATATTTCAAAAAGGCTCATTCACCACAATGTTCGTTGCAGCACTATTTACAATAGCCAGGTAATGGAAGCAACCTAAATGCCCACAGACAGATGAATGGATAAAGATGTGGTACATATATAAAATGGAATATTACTCGGCCATAAAAAGGAATGAAACTGGGTCATTTGTAGAGACATCGATGGATCGAGAGACTGTCATACAGAATGCAGTAAGTCAGAAAGAGGAAAACAAATATTGTATATTAATGCATATATGTGGAGCCTAAAAATGGTACAGATGAACTGGTTTGCAGGGAAGAAATAGAGACACAGAGGTAGAGAGCAAACGTATGGACACCAAGTGTGGGAAGCCATGGGGTGGTGGTGGTGGGATGAGTTGGGAGTTTGGGATTGACCTGTATACACGTATATGCATAAAATACATAACTAATAATAAAGTGCTGTATAAAAAAATAAATAAAATTGAATTTCAAAATATTAAAAAATAAAATTTAAAAATAAAACAGAAAAAAGTTCTTCCCGTCACACAGATGTATTTATAGGAATGAATTATTTCCATGCTTATGTCTATAAATACATAAAAGAGGAATAAAATCTAACTTGAACCATAAAAGAAAAAAAAAACCTGAACCCACGAGTTATACAGAGGAAAACCCTATCAGGGCACTTGCTCCAGTGGTAAACAATTATGAAATTGGTCAGAGGTGGGGAACCATCTCCCATACAGCCATCAACCCACCCCCCACGCAAGGAGCGACCTCATTGCAAAGCTTGGGGACCGTGCCGAGGCATCTGTGAGTAAACGTGAGCTGAGCCCCAGGCCAGCTGCTGCTGAACTGTTCCCAGTCTTTCCAGGTAAAACACCTGAATATGTACAAGGGCTTGAAAGCCTAGTGGAAGGACTGTGGAGCCACACTAGCGACAGCACGCAGGCCAACTTGTTGCCTGCAGGCCAGCCAGGGTGGTCCTGTACCCAGGCGCTCTTCCAGAAGTTTTCCATTGCCCTGCCTGAGATACCCCTCCTGTCCCGGCCCCCACTGCTTTTTTCCTTCCTCACCTCTGTCCGGAGAGAAATTCCAGCGGAAGGTATGGGTGACACAACGTATTCTTTACAGGCGGCAGCCTGGCAACTCCTGCAGAAAGGCCAGCAGAACCCCACTCACACCGGGCCACCCACAAAGCTGTGGCCCCTCACTCCCTCCCACCAGCACAGCCCCGAGACTGCGGACGGGGCATAGAATATGGAGTCAGGCACAGCTTCAGGGGATATTGCTGCCGGGAGCGCTGTTTATATTGACCTCAACGAGGCACACCTGGGAAGGGCGGGCCGGGAGGGTAAGGCTGCCCAGGTCAGCTAATCCACAACCCTCAGGGAATCACATTGTTGAAAATGGACCCCGCTAAGGCAGAAGAGAAGCCGAGGGAAAAAAGGACACAATGTCATTTGCAGCACCGTAGATGAGTCTAGAAGTAATCACGTGACTTGTAGTAAGTCAGAAAGTGGAAGACACATATCATATCATATCACTTATAGGTGTTACCTAAAAATGGATACCAGGGCAGATATTTCCACGGAGAAGGGCAATCACAGATTCATTAAACAGACTTATGGTTCACCAATGGAAAGGTGTGAGGATTGGTTTCATTACGATATCGGGGTTAACAGACATATACAAACACAGGTGACATATATAATCACCAAAGACCTACAGAATACCAAGAGAGGACTACTCAATATTCTGTCATAACATACATTGGAAAAGGATCCCAGGAAGAACAGACATCTGTATATGTGTAAAAGAACCACATCTTCCACACCTACAACAAGCCAAACATTGTAATCAAACTTGCTGTAATAAAAAATAAAAAATTAAATTAAAAACACGAACAAGAAGTAGTGAGACAAACGTGAGGGGCTTTCTCCTGGCACATTCCATTCTAAACTCCAATCTAGAACACCACTTCCACTGAGGCTCTCTTGCCCTAGTAACCAGATTTGGTAAGGGTGAACTGCTGCCACCTTGTGGCCGTTTCACACAACAGCAGCTTTAATCCCAACGCTAAAGGTCAGTTGATATTCAAAATCACTGCAGGCCTGTAAATGACACCTGCCCTGAAAACAAATCCTGGGGTCACATATCGACAAAAAAATTCAAAGGATGTCCATATGTCAAAACGACCGTTTCAAAAGGCATATTTTAGGAACATTAGTGTTCTGCTTCTTTTCCTTTCTTTCCTTTTTTGTTAAAAAACACGGGAATGGAAAAAGGCATCCCTCAGAATGGGCCAAAATCGTTGCAGTCGAATCAATGGACAGAGGTTTAATCTCCAATATATATAAACAGCTCATGCAGCTTAATATTAAAAAAACAAACAACCCAAAAAAATGGGCAGAAGATCTAAAGAGACGTTTCTTCAAAGGAGACACAGAGATGGCCAAGACGCACATGAAAAACTGCTCAACAGCACTAATTATCAGAGAAATGCAAATCAAAACTACAATGAGATTTCACCTCACACCTGTTAGAATCGGCATCATCAGAAAATCTACAAACAACCAATTCTGTGGAGGGTGTGGACAAAAGGAGCCCTCTTCCACTATTGGTGGGAATGTAAATTGATACAGTCACTATGGAGAACAGTATGGAGTTTCCTTAAAAAAACTAGAAATAGAATTACCATCTGATCCAGCAATCCCACTTCTGGGCATATACCCAGAGAAAACCGTATTTCAAAAAGGCACATTCACCACAATATTCGTTGCAGCACTATTTACAATAGCCAGATAATGGAAGCAACCTAAATGCCCACAGACAGATGAATGGATAAAGATGTGGTACATATATAAAATGGAATATTACTCGGCCATAAAAAGGAATGAAACTGGGTCATTTGTAGAGACATCGATGGATCGAGAGACTGTCATACAGAATGAAGTAAGTCAGAAAGAGGAAAACAAATATTGTATATTAATGCATATAAGTGGAGCCTAAAAAATGGTACAGATGAACTGGTTTGCAGGGAAGAAATAGAGACACAGAAGTAGAGAACAAACGTATGGACACCAAGTGTGGGAAGCCATGGGGTGGTGGTGGTGGGATGAGTTGGGAGATTGGGATTGACCTGTATACATATATATGCATAAAATACATAACTAATAATAACGTGCTCTTTAAAAAAATAAATAAAATTAAATTTCAAAATTTTAAAAAATAAAATTTAAAAATAAAACAGAAAAAAGTTCTTCCCGTCACACAGATGTATTTATAGGAATGAATTATTTCCATGCTTATATCTATAAATACATAAAAGAGGAATAAAATCTAACTTGAACGATAAAAGAAAAAAAAAGTGAACCCACGAGTTATACAGAGGAAAACCCTATCACGGCACTTGCTCCAGCGGTCAACAATTGTGAAATTGGTCAGAGGTGGGGAACCATCTCCCATACAGGCAGCAACCAACCCTCCATGCAAGGAGCGTCCTAATTGCAAAGCTGGGGGTCCGTGCTGAGGCATCTGTGAGTAAACGTGAGCTGAGCCCCAGGCCAGCTGCTGCTGAACTGTCCCCACCCTTTCCAGGTAAAACACCTGAATATGTACAAGGACTTGAAAGCCTAGAGGAAGGACCGTGGAGCCACACCAGCGACAGCACGCAGGCCAACTTGGTGCCTGCAGGCCAGCCAGGGTGGACATGGATCCTGGCGCTCTTCCAGAAGCTTTCCATTGCCCTGCCTGAGATAACCCTCTTGTTCTGGCCCCCACTGCTTTTTTCCTTCCTCACCTCTGTCCGGAGAGAAATTCCAGCGGAAGGTATGGGTGACACATCCTCTTCTTTACAGGCGGCAGCCTGGCAACTCCTGCAGAAAGGCCAGCAGAACCCCACTCACACCGGGCCACCCACAAAGCTGTGGCCCCTCACTCCCTCCCACCAGCACAGCCCCGAGACTGCTGACGGGGCAGAGAATATGGAGTCAGGCACAGCTTCAGGGGCTATTGCTGCCTGGAGCTCTGTTTATATTGACCTCAACGAGGCACACCTGGGGAGGGCGGGCCGGCAGGGTAAGGCTGCCCAGGTCAGCTAATCCACAACCCTCAGGGAATCACATTGTTGAAAATGGACCCCGCTAAGGAAGAAGAGATGCCAAGGAAAAAAAGGACACAATGCCATTTGCAGCACCGTAGATGAGTCTATAAGTAATCACGTGAATTGTAGTAAGTCAGAAAGTGAAAGACACATATCATATCATATCACTTATAGGTGTTACCTAAAAATGGATACCAGGGCAGATATTTCCACGGAGAAGGGCAATCACAGATTCATTAAACAAACTTATGGTTCACCAATGGAAAGGTGTGAGGATTGGTTTCATTACGATATCGGGGTTAACAGACATATACAAACACAGGTGACATATATAATCACCAAAGACCTACAGAATACCAAGAGAGGACTACGCAGCATTCTGTCATAACGTACATGGGAAAAGGATCCCAGGAAGAACAGACATCTGTATATGTGTAAAAGAACCACATCTTCCACACCTACAGCAAGCCAAACATTGTAATCAAACTTGCTGTAATAAAAAATAAAAAATTAAATTAAAAACACGAACAAGAAGTAGTGAGACAAACGTGAGGGGCTTTCTCCTGGCACATTCCATTCTAAACTCCAATCTAGAACACCACTTCCACTGAGGCTCTCTTGCCCTAGTAACCAGATTTGGTAAGGGTGAACTGCTGCCACCTTGTGGCCGTTTCACACAACAGCAGCTTTAATCCCAGCGCTAATGGTCAGTTGATATTCAAAATCATTGCAGGCCTGTAAATGACACCTGCCCTGAAAACAAATCCTGGGGTCACATATCGACCAAAAAATTCAAAGGACGTCCATATTTCAAAACGACCATTTCAAAAGGCATATTTTACGCACATGAGTGTTCTGCTTCTTTTCCTTTCTTTCCTTTTTTGTTAAAAAACACGGGAATGGAAAAAGGCATCCCTCAGAATGGGCGAAAACCGTTGCAGACGAATCAATGGACAGAGGTTTAATCTCCAATATATATAAACAGCTCATGCAGCTTAATATTAAAAAAACAAACAACCCAAAACAAATGGGCAGAAGATCTAAAGAGACGTTTCTTCAAAGGAGACACAGAGATGGCCAAGACGCACGTGAAAAGCTGCTCAACAGCTCTAATTATTAGAGAAATGCAAATCAAAACTACAATGAGGTATCAACTCACACCTGTTAGAATAAGCATCATTAGAAAATCTACAAACAACCAATTCTGGGGAGGGTGTGGACAAAAGGAGCCCTCTTCCACTATTGGTGGGAATGTAAATTGATACAGTCACTATGGAGAACAGTATGGAGTTTCCTTAAAAAAATTAGAAATAGAATTACCTTCTGATCCAGCAATCCCACTTCTGGGCATATACCCAGAGAAAACCGTATTTCAAAAAGGCACATTCACCACAATGTTTGTTGCAGCACTATTTACAATAGCCCGGTAATGCAAGCAAACAAAATGCCCACAGACAGAAGAATGGATAAAGATGTGGTACATATATAAAATGGAATATGACTCGGCCATAAAAAGGAATGAAACTGGGTCATTTGTAGAGACATCGATGGATCGAGAGACTGTCATACAGAATGAAGTAAGTCAGAAAGAGGAAAACAAATATTGTATATTAACGCATATATGTGGAGCCTAAAAATGGTACAGATGAACTGGTTTGCAGGGAAGAAATAGAGACACAGATGTAGAGAACAAACGTATGGACACCAAGTGTGGGAAGCCATGGGGTGGTGGTGGTGGGATGAGTTGGGAGTTTGGGATTGACCTGTATATATGTATATGCATAAAATACATAACTAATAATAACGTGCTGTATAAAAAAATAAATAAAATTAAATTTCAAAATTTAAAAAATAAAATTTAAAAATAAAACAGAAAAAAGTGCTTCCCATCACACAGATGTATTTATAGGAATGAATTATTTCCATGCTTATATCTATAAATACATAAAAGAGGAATAAAATCTAACTTGAACGATAAAAGAAAAAAAAAGTGAACCCAAGAGTTATACAGAGGAAAACCCTACCACGGCACTTGCTCCAGCAGTAAACATTTCTGAAATTGGTCAGAGGTGGGGAACCATCTCCCATACACCCAGCAACCCACCCCCCACGCAAGGAGTGTCCTCATTGCAAAGCTGGGGGACGGGGCCGACGCATCTGTGAGTAAACATGAGCTGAGCCCCAGGCCAGCTGCTGCTGAACTGTTCCCACCATTCCCAGGTAAAACACCTGAATATGTACAAGTGCTTGAAAGCCTAGAGGAAGGGCCGTGGAGCCACACCAGTGACAGCACGCAGGCCAACTTGCTGCCTGCAGGACAGCCAGGGTGGTCCTGGCCCCGGGATCTCTTCCAGAAGCTTTCCATTGCCCTGCCTGAGATACCCCTCCTGTCCCGGCCCCCACTGCTTTTTTCCTTCCTCACCTCTGTCCAGAGAGAAATTCCAGCGGAAGGTATGGGTGACACATCCTCTTCTTTACAGGCGGCAGCCTGGCTACTCCTGCAGAAAGGCCAGCAGAGCCCCACTCACACCGGGCCACCCACAAAGCTGTGGCCCCTCACTCCCTCCCACCAGCACAGCCCCGAGACTGCTGACGGGGCAGAGAATATGGAGTCAGGCACAGCTTCAGGGGCTATTGCTGCCTGGAGCTCTGTTTATATTGACCTCAACGAGGCACACCTGGGGAGGGCGGGCCGGCAGGGTAAGGCTGCCCAGGTCAGCTAATCCACAACCCTCAGGGAATCACATTGTTGAAAATGGACCTCGCTAAGGCAAAAGAGAAGCCAAGGGAAAAAAGGACACAATGCCATTTGCAACACCGTACATGAGTCTAGAAGTAATCACGTGACTTGTAGTAAGTGAGAAAGTGAAAGACACATATCATATCATATCACTTATAGGTGTTACCTAAAAATGGATACCAGGGCAGATATTTCCACGGAGAATGGCAATCACAGATTCATTAAACAAACTTATGGTTCACCAATGGAAAGGTGTGAGGATTGGTTTCATTACGATATCGGGGTTAACACACATATACAAATATAGGTGACATATATAATCACCAAAGACCTACAGAATACCAAGAGAGGACTACTCAACTCTGTCATAACGTACATGGGAAAAGGATCCCAGGAAGAACAGACATCTATATATGTGTAAAAGAACCACATCTTCCACACCTTCAACAAGCCAAACATTGTAATCAAACTTGCTGTAATAAAAAATATAAAAAATTAAATTAAAAACATGAACAAGAAGTAGTGAGACAAAGGTGAGGGGCTTTCTCCTGGCACATTCCATTCTAAATTCCAATCTAGACCACCACTTCCACTGAGGCTCTCTTGCCCTAGTAACCAGATTTGGCAAGGGAGAACTGCTGCCACCTTGTGGCCGTTTCACACAACAGCAGCTTTAATCCCAGTGCTAATGGTCAGTTGATATTCAAAATCATTGCAGGCCTGTAAATGACACCTGCCCTGAAAACAAATCCTGGGGTCACATATCGACTAAAAACTTCAAAGCACGTCCATATTTCAAAAAGACCATTTCAAAAGGCATATTTTACGCACATTAGTGTTCTGCTTCTTTTCCTTTCTTTCCTTTTTTGTTAAAAAGAAATGGGAATGGAAAAAGGCATCCCTCAGAATGGGTGAAAATCGTTGCAAACGAATCAATGGACAGAGGTTTAATCTCCAATATATATAAACAGCTCATGCAGCTTAATATTAAAAAAACCAACAACCCAATACAAAAATGGGCAGAAGATCTAAAGAGACGTTTCTTCAAAGGAGACACAGAGATGGCCAAGACGCACATGAAAAGCTGCTCAACAGCACTAATTATTAGAGAAATGCAAATCAAAACTACAATGAGGTATCACCTCACACCTGTTAGAATCGGCATCATCAGGAAATCTACAAACAACCAATTCTGGGGAGGGTGTGGACAAAAGGAGCCCTCTTCCACTATTGGTGGGAATGTAAATTGATACAGTCACTATGGAGAACAGTATGGAGTTTCCTTAAAAAAATTAGAAATAGAATTACCATCTGATCCAGCAATCCCACTTCTGGGCATATACCCAGAGAAAACCGTATTTCAAAAAGGCACATTCACAACAATGTTCGTTGCAGCACTATTTACAATAGCCAGGTAATGAAAGCAACCTAAATGCCCACAGACAGATGAATGGATAAAGATGTGGTACATATATAAAATGGAATATTACTCGGCCATAAAAAGGAATGAAACTGGGTCATTTGTAGAGACATCGATGGATCGAGAGACTGTCATACAGACTGAAGTAAGTCAGAAAGAGGAAAACGAATATTGTATATTAATGCATATATGTGGAGCCTAAAATGGTACAGATGAACTCGTTTGCAGGGAAGAAAGAGAGACACAGAGGTAGAGAACAAACGAATGGACACCAAGTGTGGGAAGCCATGGGGTGGTGGTGGTGGGATGAGTTGGGAGATTGGGATTGACCTGAATACATGTATATGCATAAAATACATAACTAATAATAACGTGCTGTATAAAAAAAAATAAATAAAATTAAATTTCAAAATTTTAAAAAATAAAATTTAAAAATAAAAGAGAAAAAAGTTCTTCCCGTCACACAGATGTATTTATAGGAATGAATTATTTCCATGCTTATATCTATAAATACATAAAAGAGGAATAAAATCTAACTTGAACCATAAAAGAAAAAAAAAGTGAACCCACGAGTTATACAGAGGAAAAACCTATCAGGGCACTTGCTCCAGCGGTAAACAATTCTGAAATTGGTCAGAGGTGGGGAACCATCTCCCATACACCCAGCAACCCACCCCCCACGCAAGGAGAGTCCTCATTGCAAAGCTGGGGGACCGTGCCGAGGCATCTGTGAGTAAACGTGAGCTGAGCCCCAGGCCAGCTGCTGCTGAACTGTTCCCACCCTTCCCAGGTAAAACACCTGAATATGTACAAGGGCTTGAAAGCCTAGAGGAAGGGCCATCGAGCCACACCAGCAACAGCACGCAGGCCAACTTGGTGCCTGCAGTCCAGCCAGGGAGGTCCTGGCCCTGGACGCTCTTCCGGAAGCTTTCCATTGCCCTGCCTGAGATACCCCTCCTCTCCCGGCACCCAATGCTTTTTTCCTTCCTCACCTCTGTCCGGAGAGAAATTCCAGCGGAAGGTATCGGTGACACATCCTCTTCTTTACAGGCGGCAGCCTGGCAACTCCTGCAGAAAGGCCAGCAGAGCCCCACTCACACCGGGCCACCCACAAAGATGTGGCCCCTCACTCCCTCCCACCAGCACAGCCCCGAGACTGCTGACGGGGCAGAGAATATGGAGTCAAGCAGAGCTTCATGGGCTATTGCTGCCTGGAGCTCTGTATATATTGACCTCAACGAGGCACACCTGGGGAGGGCGGGCCGGCAGGGTAAGGCTGCCCAGGTCAGCTAATCCACAACCCTCAGGGAATCATATTGTTGAAAATGGACCTCGCTAAGGCAGAATAGAAGCCAAGGGAGAAAAGGACACAATGCCATTTGCAGCACCGTAGATGAGTCTAGAAGTAATCACGTGACTTGTAGTAAGTCAGAAAGTGAAAGACACATATCATATCATATCACTTATAGGTGTTACCTAAAAATGGTTACCAGGGCAGATATTTCCACGGAGAAGGGCAATCACAGATTCATTAAACAAACTTATGGTTCACCAATGGAAAGGTGTGAGGATTGTTTTCATTAAGATATCGGGGTTAACACAGATATACAAACACAGGTGACATATATAATCACCAAAGACCTACAGAATACCAAGAGAGGACTACTCAACATTCTGTCATAACGTACATGGGAAAAGGATCCCAGGAAGAACAGACATCTGTATATGTGTAAAAGAACCACATCTTCCACACCTACAACAAGCCAAACATTGTAATCAAACTTGCTGTAATAAAAAATAAAAAATTAAATTAAAAACACGAACAAGAAGTAGTGAGACAAACTTGAGGGGCTTTCTCCTGGCATATTCCATTCTAAATTCCAATCTAGAACATCACTTCCACTGAGGCTCTGTTGCCCTAGTATCCAGATTTGGTAAGGGAGAACTGCTGCCACCTTGTGGCCGTTTCACACAACAGCAGCTTTAATCCCAGCACTAATTGTCAGTTGATATTCAAAATCATTGCAGGCCTGTAAATGACACCTGCCCTGAAAACAAATCCTGGGGTCACATATCGACCAAAAAATTCAAAGGACGTCCATATTTCAAAACGACCGTTTCAAAAGGCATATTTTACGCACATTAGTGTCCTGCTTCTTTTCCTTTCTTTCCTTTTTTGTTAAAAAAAACGGGAATGGAAAAAGGCATCCCTCAGAATGGGCGAAAATGGTTGCAAACGAATCAATGGACACAGGTTTAATCTCCAATATATATAAACAGCTCATGCAGCTTAATATTAAAAAACAAACAACCCAATACAAAAATGGGCAGAAGATCTAAAGAGACGTTTCTTCAAAGGAGAGACAGAGATGGCCAAGACGCACATGAAAAGCTGCTCAACAGCACTAATTATTAGAGAAATGCAAATCAAAACTACAATGAGGTATCACCTCACACCCGTTAGAATCGGCATCATCAGAAAATCTACAAACAAGAAATTCTGGGGAGGGTGTGGACAAAAGGAGCCCTCTTCCACTACTGGTGGGAATGTGAATTGATACAGTCACTATGGAGAACAGTATGGAGTTTCCTTAAAAAAACTAGAAATAGAATTACCATCTGATCCAGCAATCCCACTTCTGGGTATATACCCAGAGAAAACCGTAAATCTAAAAGGCATATTCACCACAATGTTCATTGCAGCACTATTTACAATAGCCAGGTAATGGAAGCAACCTAAATGCCCACAGACAGATGAATGGATAAAGATGTGGTACATATATAAAATGGAATATTACTCGGCCATAAAAAGGAATGAAACTGGGTCATTTGTAGAGACATCGATGGATCGAGAGACTGTCATACAGAATGAAGTAAGTCAGAAAGAGGAAAACAAATATTGTCTATTAACTCATATAAGTGGAGCCTAAAAATGGTACAGATGAACTGGTTTGCAGGGAAGAAATAGAGACACAGAGGTAGAGAACAAACGTATGGACACCAAGTGTGGGAAGCCATGGGGTGGTGGTGGTGGGATGAGTTGGGAGTTTGGGATTGACCTGTATACATGTATATGCATAAAATACATAACTAATAATAACGTGCTGTATAAAAAAATAAATAAAATTAAATTTCAAAATTTTAAAAAGTAAAATTTAAAAATAAAACAGAAAAAAGTTCTTCCCGTCACACAGATGTATTTATAGGAATGAATTATTTCCATGCTTATATCTATAAATACATAAAAGAGGAATAAAATCTAACTTGAACGATAAAAGAAAAAAAAAAGTGAACCCACGAGTTATACAGAGGAAAACCCTATCACGGCACTTGCTCCAACGTTCAACAATTGTGAAATTGGTCAGAGGTGGGGAACCATCACCCATACAGGCAGCAACCCACCCTCCATGCAAGGAGCGTCCTAATTGCAAAGCTGGGGGTCCGTGCCGAGGCATCTGTGAGTAAACGTGAGCTGAGCCCCAGGCCAGCTGCTGCTGAACTGTCCCCACCCTTCCCAGGTAAAACACCTGAATATGTACAAGGGCTTGAAAGCCTAGAGGAAGGACCGTGGAGCCACACCAGCGACAGCACGCAGGCCAACTTGGTGCTTGCAGGCAAGCCAGGGTGGTCCTGGATCCTGGCGCTCTTCCAGAAGCTTTCCATTGCCCTGCCTGAGATAACCCTCTTGTTCTGGCCCCCACTGCTTTTTTCCTTCATCACCTCTGTCCGGAGAGAAATTCCAGCGGAAGGTATGGGTGACACATCCTCTTCTTTACAGGCGGCAGCCTGGCAACTCCTGCAGAAAGGCCAGCAGAACCCCACTCACACCGGGCCACCCACAAAGCTGTGGCCCCTCACTCCCTCCCACCAGCACAGCCCCGAGACTGCTGACGGGGCAGAGAATATGGAGTCAGGCACAGCTTCAGGGGCTATTGCTGCCTGGAGCTCTGTTTATATTGACCTCAATGAGGCACACCTGGGGAGGGCGGGCCGGCAGGGTAAGGCTGCCCAGGTCAGCTAATCCACAACCCTCAGGGAATCACATTGTTGAAAATGGACCCCGCTAAGGCAGAAGAGATGCCAAGGAAAAAAAGGACACAATGCCATTTGCAGCACCGTAGATGAGACTATAAGTAATCACGTGACTTGTAGTAAGTCAGAAAGTGAAAGACACATATCATATCATATCACTTATAGGTGTTACCTAAAAATGGATACCAGGGCAGATATTTCCACGGAGAAGGGCAATCACAGATTCATTAAACAAACTTATGGTTCACCAATGTAAAGGTGTGAGGATTGGTTTCATTACGATATCGGGGTTAACAGACATATACAAACACAGGTGACATATATAATCACCAAAGACCTACAGAATACCAAGAGAGGACTACTCAACATTCTGTCATAACGTACATGGGAAAAGGATCCCAGGAAGAACAGTCATCTGTATATGTGTAAAAGAACCACATCTTCCACACCTACAAGAAGCCAAACATTGTAATCTAAATTGCTGTAATAAAAAATAAAAAATTAAATTAAAAACACGAACAAGAAGTAGTGAGACAAACGTGAGGGGCTTTCTCCTGGCACATTCCATTCTAAACTCCAATCTAGAACACCACTTCCACTGAGGCTCTCTTGCCCTAGTAACCAGATTTGGTAAGGGTGAACTGCTGCCACCTTGTGGCCGTTTCACACAACAGCAGCTTTAATCCCAGCGCTAATGGTCAGTTGATATTCAAAATCATTGCAGGCCTGTAAATGACACCTGCCCTGAAAACAAATCCTGGGGTCACATATCGACCAAAAAATTCAAAGGACGTCCATATTTCAAAACGACCGTTTCAAAAGGCATATTTTACGCACATTAGTGTTCTGCTTCTTTTCCTTTCTTTCCTTTTTTGTTAAAAAACACGGGAATGGAAAAAGGCATCCCTCAGAATGGGCGAAAATCGTTGCAGACGAATCAATGGACAGAGGTTTAATCTCCAATATATATAAACAGCTCATGCAGCTTAATATTAAACAAACAAACAACCCAAAAAAATGGGCAGAAGATCTAAAGAGACGTTTCTTCAAAGGAGACACAGAGATGGCCAAGACGCACATGAAAAGCTGCTCAACAGCACTAATTATTAGAGAAATGCAAATCAAAACTACAATGAGGTATCACCTCACACCTGTTAGAATCGGCATCATCAGAAAATCTACAAACAACCAATTCTGGGGAGGGTGTGGACAAAAGGAGCCCTCTTCCACTATTGGTGGGAATGTAAATTGATACAGTCACTATGGAGAACAGTATGGAGTTTCCTTAAAAAAATTAGAAATAGAATTACCATCTGATCCAGCAATCGCACTTCTGGGCATGTACCCAGAGAAAACCGTACTTCAAAAAGGCACATTCACCACAATATTCGTTGCAGCACTATTTACAATAGAGAGGTAATGGAAGCAACCTAAATGCCCACAGACAGATGAATGGATAAAGATGTGGTACATATATAAAATGGAATATTACTCGGCCATAAAAAGGAATGAAACTGGGTCATTTGTAGAGACATCGATGGATCGAGAGACTGTCATACAGAATGAAGTAAGTCAGAAAGAGGAAAACAAATATTGTATATTAATGCATATATGTGGAGCCTAAAAATGGTACAGATGAACTGGTTTGCAGGGAAGAAATAGAGACATAGAGGTAGAGAACAAACGTATGGACACCAAGTGTGGGAAGCCATGGGGTGGTGTTGGTGGGATGAGTTGGGAGTTTGGGATTGACCTGTATACATGTATATGCATAAAATACATAACTAATAATAACGTGCTGTATAAAAAAATAAATAAAATTAAATTTCAAAATTTTAAAAAGTAAAATTTAAAAATAAAACAGAAAAAAGTTCTTCCCGTCACACAGATGTATTTATAGGAATGAATTATTTCCATGATTATATCTATGAATACATAAAAGAGGAATAAAATCTAACTTGAACGATAAAAGAAGAAAAAAGTGAACCCACGAGTTATACAGAGGAAAACCCTATCACAGCACTTGCTCCAGCGGCAAACAATTCTGAAATTGGTCAGAGGTGGGGAACCCTCTCACATACAGCCAGCAACACACCCCCCACACAAGGAGCGTCCTCATTGCAAAGCTGTGGGACCGTGCCGAGGCATCTGTGAGTAAACGTGAGTTGAGCCCCAGGCCAGCTGCTGCTGAACTGTCCCCACCCTTTCCAGGTAAAACACCTGAATATGTACAAGGGCTTGAAACCCTAGAGGAAGGACTGTGGAGCCACACCAGCGACAGCACGCAGGCCAACTTGGTGCCTGCAGGACAGCCAGGGTGGTCCTGGATCCTGGCGCTCTTCCAGAAGCTTTCCATTGCCCTGCCTGAGATACCCCTCCTGTCCCGGCCCCCACTGCATTTTTCCTTCCTCACCTCTGTCCAGAGAGAAATTCCAGCGGAAGGTATGGGTGACACATCCTCTTCTTTACAGGCGGCAGCCTGGCAACTCCTGCAGAAAGGCCAGCAGAACCCCACTCACACCGGGCCACCCACAAAGCTGTGGCCCCTCACTCCTTCCCACCAGCACAGCCCCGAGGCTGCTGACGGGGCAGAGAATATGGAGTCAGTCACAGATTCAGGGGCTATTGCTGCCTGGAGCTCTGTTTATATTGACCTCAACGAGGCACACCTGGGGAGGGCAGGCCGGCAGGGTAAGGCTGCCCAGGTCAGCTAATCCACAACCCTCAGGGAATCACATTGTTGAAAATGGACCCCGCTAAGGCAGAAGAGAAGCCAAGGGAAAAAAGGACAGAATGCCATTTGCAGCAACGTAGAGGAGTCTAGAAGTAATCACGTGACTTGTAGTAAGTCAGAAAGTGAAAGACACATATCATATCATATCACTTATATGTGTTACCTAAAAATGGATACCAGGGCAGATATTTCCACGGAGAAGGGCAATCACAGATTCATTAAACAAACTTATGGTTCACCCATGGAAATGTGTGAGGATTGGTTTCATTACGATATCGGGGTTAACAGACATATAGAAATACAGGTGACATTTATAATCACCAAAGACCTACAGAATACCAAGAGAGGAGTACTCAACATTCTGTCATAACGTACATGGGAAAAGGATCCCAGGAAGAACAGTCATCTGTATATGTGTAAAAGAACCACATCTTCCACACCTACAAGAAGCCAAACATTGTAATCAAACTTGCTGTAATAAAAAATAAAAAATTAAATTAAAAACACGAACAAGAAGTAGTGAGACAAACGTGAGGGGCTTTCTCCTGGCACATTCCATTCTAAACTCCAATCTAGAACACCACTTCCACTGAGGCTCTCTTGCCCTAGTAACCAGATTTGGTAAGGGTGAACTGCTGCCACCTTGTGGCCGTTTCACACAACAGCAGCTTTAATCCCAGCGCTAATGGTCAATTGATATTCAAAATCATTGCAGGCCTGTAAATGACACCTGCCCTGAAAACAAATCCTGGGGTCACATATCGACCAAAATATTCAAAGGACGTCCATATTTCAAAACGACCGTTTCAAAAGGCATATTTTACGCACATTAGTGTTCTGCTTCTTTTCCTTTCTTTCCTTTTTTGTTAAAAAACACGGGAATGGAAAAAGGCATCCCTCAGAATGGGCGAAAATCGTTGCAGACGAATCAATGGACAGAGGTTTAATCTCCAATATATATAAACAGCTCATGCAGCTTAATATTAAAAAAACAAACAACCCAATACAAAAATGGGCAGAAGATCTAAAGAGACGTTTCTTCAAAGGAGACACAGAGATGGCCAAGACGCACGTGAAAAGCTGCTCAACAGCTCTAATTATTAGAGAAATGCAAATCAAAACTACAATGAGGTATCACCTCACACCTGTTAGAATAAGCATCATTAGAAAATCTACAAACAACCAATTCTGGGGAGGGTGTGGACAAAAGGAGCCCTCTTCCACTATTGGTGGGAATGTAAATTGATACAGTCACTATGGAGAACAGTATGGAGTTTCCTTAAAAAAATTAGAAATAGAATTACCATCTGATCCAGCAATCACACTTCTGGGCATATACCCAGAGAAAACCGTATTTCAAAAAGGCACATTCACCACAATGTTCGTTGCAGCACTATTTACAATAGCCAGGTAATGGAAGCAACCTAAATGCCCACAGACAGATGAATGGATAAAGATGTGGTACATATATAAAATGGAATATTACTCGGCCATAAAAAGGAATGAAACTGGGTCATTTGTAGAGACATCGATGGATCGAGAGACTGTCATACAGAATGAAGTAAGTCAGAAAGAGGAAAACAAATATTGTGTACTAACGCATATATGTGGAGCCTAAAAATGGTACAGATGAACTGGTTTGCAGGGAAGAAATAGAGACACAGATGTAGAGAACAAACATATGGACACCAAGTGTGGGAAGCCATGGGGTGGTGGTGGTGGGATGAGTTGGGAGTTTGGGATTGACCTGTATACATGTATATGCATAAAATACATAACTAATAATAACGTGCTGTATAAAAAAAATAAATAAAATTAAATTTCAAAATTTTAAAAAATAAAATTTAAAAATAAAACAGAAAAAAGTGCTTCCCATCACACAGATGTATTTATAGGAATGAATCATTTCCATGCTTATATCTATAAATACATAAAAGAGGAATAAAATCTAACTTGAACGATAAAAGAAAAAAAAAGTGAACCCAGGAGTTATACAGAGGAAAACCCTACCACGGCACTTGCTCCAGCGGTAAACAATTCTGAAATTGGTCAGAGGTGGGGAACCATCTCCCATACAGCCAGCAACCCACCCCCCACGCAAGAGCGTCCTCATTGCAAAGCTGGGGGACCGTGCTGATTCATCTGTGAGTAAACGTGAGCTGAGCCCCAGGCCAGCTCCTGCTGAACTGTCCCTACCCTTTCCAGGTAAAACACCTGAATATGTACAAGGGCTTGAAAGCCTAGAGGAAGGACCGTGGAGCCACACCAGTGAAAGCACGCAGGCCAACTTGGTGCCTGCCGGCCAGCCAGGGTGGTCCTGGACCCTGGCGCTCTACCAGAAGCTTTCCATTGCCCTGCCTGAGATACCCCTCCTGTCCCGGCCCCCACTGCTTTTTTCCTTCCTCACCTCTGTCCGGAGAGAAATTACAGCGGAAGGTATGGGTGACACATCCTCTTCTTTACAGGCGGCAGCCTGGCAACTCCTGCAGAAAGGCCAGCAGAACCCCACTCACACCGGGCCACCCACAAAGCTGTGGACCCGCACTCCCTCCCACCAGCACAGCCCCGAGACTGCGGACGGGGCAGAGAATATGGAGTCAGGCACAGCTTCAGGGGCTATTGCTGCCTGGAGCGCTGTTTATATTGACCTCAAAGAGGCACACCTGTGGAGGGCGGGCCGGCAGTGTAAGGCTGCCCAGGTCAGCTAATCCACAACCCTCAGGGAATCACATTGTTGAAAATGGACCCCACTAAGGCAGAAGAGAAGCCAAGGAAAAAAAGGACACAATGCCATTTGCAGCACCGTAGATGAGTCTAGAAGTATTCACGTGACTTGTAGTAAGTCAGAAAGTGAAAGACACATATCATATCATATCACTTATAGGTGTTACCTAAAAATGGATACCAGGGCAGATATTTCCACGGAGAAGGGCAATCACAGATTTATTAAACAAACTTATGGTTCACCAATGGAACGGTGTGAGGATTGGTTTCATTACGATATCGGGGTTAACACACATATACAAACACAGGTGACATATATAATCACCTAAGACCTACAGAATACCAAGAGAGGACTACTCAACATTCTGTCATAACGTACATGGGAAAAGGATCCCAGGAAGAACAGTCATCTGTATATGTGTAAAAGAACCACATCTTCCACACCTACAACAAGCCAAACATTGTAATCAAACTTGCTGTAATAAAAAATAAAAAATTAAATTAAAAACACGAACAAGAAGTAGTGATACAAACGTGAGGGGCTTTCTCCTGGCACATTCCATTCTAAACTCCAATCTAGAACACCACTTCCACTGAGGCTCTCTTGCCCTAGTAACTAGATTTGGTAAGGGTGAACTGCTGCCACCTTGTGGCCGTTTCACACAACAGCAGCTTTAATCCCAGGGCTAATGGTCAGTTGATATTCAAAATCATTGCAGGCCTGTAAATGACACCTGCCCTGAAAACAAATCCTGGGGTCACATATCGACCAAAAAATTCAAAGGACGTCCATATTTCAAAACGACCATTTCAAAAGGCATATTTTACGCACATTATTGTTCTGCTTCTTTTCCTTTCTTTCCTTTTTTGTTAAAAAACACGGGAATGGAAAAAGGCATCCCTCAGAATGGGCGAAAATCGTTGCAGACGAATCAATGGACAGAGGTTTAATCTCCAATATATATAAACAGCTCATGCAGCTTAATATTAAAAAAACAAACAACCCAATACAAAAATGGGCAGAAGATCTAAAGAGACGTTTCTTCAAAGGAGACACAGAGATGGCCAAGACGCACGTGAAAAGCTGCTCAACAGCTCTAATTATTAGAGAAATGCAAATCAAAACTACAATGAGGTATCACCTCACACCTGTTAGAATAAGCATCATTAGAAAATCTACAAACAACCAATTCTGGGGAGGGTGTGGACAAAAGGAGCCCTCTTCCACTATTGGTGGGAATGTAAATTGATACAGTCACTGTGGAGAACAGTATGGAGTTTCCTTAAAAAAATTAGAAATAGAATTACCATCTGATCCAGCAATCCCACTTCTGGGCATATACCCAGAGAAAACCGTATTTCAAAAAGGCACATTCACCACAATGTTTGTTGCAGCACTATTTACAATAGCCCGGTAATGGAAGCAACCTAAATGCCCACAGACAGATGAATGGATAAAGATGTGGTACATATATAAAATGGAATATTACTCGGCCATAAAAAGGAATGAAACTGGGTCATTTGTAGAGACATCGATGGATCGAGAGACTGTCATACAGAATGAAGTAAGTCAGAAAGAGGAAAACAAATATTGTATATTAATGCATATATGTGGAGCCTAAAAATGGTACAGATGAACTGGTTTGCAGGGAAGAAATAGAGACACAGAGGTAGAGAACAAACGTATGGACACCAAGTGTGGGAAGCCATGGGGTGGTGGTGGTGGGATGAGTTGGGAGTTTGGGATTGACCTGTATACATGTATATGCATAAAATACATAACTAATAATAACGTGCTGTATAAAAAAATAAATAAAATTACATTTCAAAATTTTAAAAAATAAAATTTAAAAATAAAACAGAAAAAAGTGCTTCCCATCACACAGATGTATTTATAGGAATGAATTATTTCCATGCTTATATCTATAAATACATAAAAGAGGAATAAAATCTAACTTGAACGATAAAAGAAAAAAAAAGTGAACCCACGAGTTATACAGAGGAAAACCCTACCACGGCACTTGCTCCAGCGGTAAACAATTCTGAAATTGGTCAGAGGTGGGGAACCATCTCCCATACAGCCAGCAACCCACCCCCCACGCAAGGAGCGTCCTCATTGCAAAGCTGGGGGACCGTGCCGAGGCATCTGTGAGTAAACGTGAGCTGAGCCCCAGGCCAGCTGCTGCTGAACTGTCCCCACCCTTTCCAGGTAAAACACCTGAATATATACAAGGGCTTGAAAGCCTAGAGGAAGGACCGTGGAGCCACACCAGTGAAAGCACGCAGGCCAATTTGGTGCCTGCCGGCCAGCCAGGGTGGTCCTGGACCCTGGCGCTCTACCAAAGCTTTCCATTGCCCTGCCTGAGATACCCCTCCTGTACCGGCCCCCACTGCTTTTTTCCTTCCTCACCTCTGTCCGGAGAGAAATTCCAGCAGAAGGTATGTGTGACACATCCTCTTCTTTACAGGCGGCAGCCTGGCAACTCCTGCAGAAAGGCCAGCAGAACCCCACTCACACCGGGCCACCCACAAAGCTGTGGCCCCTCACTCCCTCCCACCAGCACAGCCCCGAGACTGCGGACGGGGCAGAGAATATGGAGTCAGGCACAGCTTCAGGGGCTATTGCTGCCTGGAGCGCTGTTTATATTGACCTCAAAGAGGCACACCTGTGGAGGGCGGGCCGGCAGGGTAAGGCTGCCCAGGTCAGCTAATCCACAACCCTCAGGGAATCACATTTTTGAAAATGGACCCCACTAAGGCAGAAGAGAAGCCAAGGGAAAAAAGGACACAATGCCATTTGCAGCACCGTAGATGAGTCTAGAAGTATTCACGTGACTTGTAGTAAGTCAGAAAGTGAAAGACACATATCATATCATATCACTTATAGGTGTTACCTAAAAATGGATACCAGGGCAGATATTTCCACGGAGAAGGGCAATCACAGATTCATTAAACAAACTTATGGTTCACCAATGGAAAGGTGTGAGGATTGGTTTCATTACGATATCGGGGTTAACACACATATACAAACACAGGTGACATATATAATCACCAAAGACCTACAGAATACCAAGAGAGGACTACTCAACATTCTGTCATAACGTACATGGGAAAAGGATCCCAGGAAGAACAGTCATCTGTATATGTGTAAAAGAACCACATCTTCCACACCTACAAGAAGCCAAACACTGTAATCAAACTTGCTGTAATAAAAAATAAAAAATTAAATTAAAAACACGAACAAGAAGTAGTGAGACAAACGTGAGGGGCTTTCTCCTGGCACATTCCATTCTAAACTCCAATCTAGAACACCACTTCCACTGAGGCTCTCTTGCCCTAGTAACCAGATTTGGTAAGGGTGAACTGCTGCCACCTTGTGGCCGTTTCACGCAACAGCAGCTTTAATCCCAGCGCTAATGGTCAGTTGATATTCAAAATCATTGCAGGCCTGTAAATGACACCTGCCCTGAAAACAAATCCTGGGGTCACATATCGACCAAAAAATTCAAAGGACGTCCATATTTCAAAACGACCGTTTCAAACGGCATATTTTACGCACATTAGTGTTCTGCTTCTTTTCCTTTCTTTCATTTTTTGTTATAAAACACGGGAATGGAAAAAGGCATCCCTCAGAATGGGCGAAAATCGTTGCAGACGAATCAATGGACAGAGGTTTAATCTCCAATATATATAAACAGCTCATGCCGCTTAATATTAAAAAAACAAACAACCCAAAAAAAATGGGCAGAAGATCTAAAGAGACGTTTCCTCAAAGGAGACACAGAGATGGCCAAGATGCACGTGAAAAGCTGCTCAACAGCTCTAATTATTAGAGAAATGCAAATCAAAACTACAATGTGGTATCACCTCACACCTGTTAGAATAAGCATCATTAGAAAATCTACAAACAACCAATTCTGGGGAGGGTGTGGACAAAAGGAGCCCTCTTCCACTATTGGTGGGAATGTAAATTGATACAGTCACTATGGAGAACAGTATGGAGTTTCCTTAAAAAAATTAGAAATAGAATTACCATCTGATCCAGCAATCCCACTTCTGGGCATATACCCAGAGAAAACCGTATTTCAAAAAGGCACATTCACCACAATGTTTGTTGCAGCACTATTTACAATAGCCTGGTAATGGAAGCAACCTAAATGCCCACAGACAGATGAATGGATAAAGATGTGGTACATATATAAAATGGAATATTACTCGGCCATAAAAAGGAATGAAACTGGGTCATTTGTAGAGACATCGATGGATCGAGAGACTGTAATACAGAATGAAGTAAGTCAGAAAGAGGAAAACAAATATTGTATATTAACGCATATATGTGGAGCCTAAAAATGGTACAGATGAACTGGTTTGCAGGGAAGAAATAGAGACACAGAGGTAGAGAACAAACGTATGGACACCAAGTGTGGGAAGCCATGGGGTGGTGGTGGTGGGATGAGTTGGGAGATTGGGATTGACCTGTATACATGTATATGCATAAAATACATAAATAATAAAAACCTGCTGTATAAAAACATAAATAAATTTATCTTTCAAATTTAAAAAAAATAGAATTTAACAATAAAACAGAAAAAAGTTCTTCTGTCACACAGATGTATTTATAGGAATGAATTATTTCAATGCTTATATCTATAAATACATAAAAGAGGAATAAATTATAACTTGAACCATAAAAGAAAAAAAAAACCTGAACTCACGAGTTTTACAGAGGAAAACCCTATCTGGGCACTTGCTCCAGCGGTAAACAATTCTGAAATTGGTCAGAGGTGGGGAACCATCTCCCATACACCCAGCAACCCACCCCCCACGCAAGGAGTGTCCTCATTGCAAAGCTGGGGGACCGTGCCGTGGCATCTGTGAGTAAACATGAGCTGAGCCCCAGGCCAGCTGCTGCTGAACTGTTCCCACCTTTCCCAGGTAAAACACCTGAATATGTACAAGGGCTTGAAAGCCTAGAGGAAGGGCCGTGGAGCCACACCAGCGACAGCACGCAGGCCAACTTGCTGCCTGTAGGACAGCCAGGGTGGTCCTGGCCCCGGGATCTCTTCCAGAAGCTTTCCATTGCCCTGCCTGAGATACCCCTCCTGTCCCGGCCCCCACTGCTTTTTTCCTTCCTCACCTCTGTCCGGAGAGAAATTCCAGCGGAAGGTATGGGTGACACATCCTCTTCTTTACAGGCGGCAGCCTGGCAACTCCTGCAGAAAGGCCAGCAGAACCCCACTCACACCGGGCCACCCACAAAGCTGTGGCCCCTCACTCCCTCCCACCAGCACAGCCCCGAGACTGCTGACGGGGCAGAGAATATGGAGTCAGGCACAGCTTCAGGGGCTATTGCTGCCTGGAGCGCTGTTTATATTGACCTCAACGAGGCACACCTGGGGAGGGCGGGCCGGCAGGGTAAGGCTGCCCAGGTCAGCTAATCCACAACCCTCAGGGAATCACATTGTTGAAAATGGACCTCGCTAAGGCAAAAGAGAAGCCAAGGGAAAAAAGGACACAATGCCATTTGCAGCACCGTAGATGAGTCTAGAAGTAATCACGTGACTTGTAGTAAGTGAGAAAGTGAAAGACACATATCATATCATATCACTTATAGGTGTTACCTAAAAATGGATACCAGGGCAGATATTTCCACGGAGAAGGGCAATCACAGATTCATTAAACATATTTATGGTTCACCAATGGAAAGGTGTGAGGATTGGTTTCATTACGATATCGGGGTTAACACACATATACAAATATAGGTGACATATATAATCACCAAAGACCTACAGAATACCAAGAGAGGACTACTCAACTCTGTCATAACGTACATGGGAAAAGGATCCCAGGAGGAACAGACATCTATATATGTGTAAAAGAACCACATCTTCCACACCTTCAACAAGCCAAACATTGTAATCAAACTTGCTGTAATAAAAAATATAAAAAATTAAATTAAAAACACGAACAAGAAGTAGTGAGACAAAGGTGAGGGGCTTTCTCCTGGCACATTCCATTCTAAATTCCAATCTAGAACACCACTTCCACTGAGGCTCTCTTGCCCTAGTAACCAGATTTGGCAAGGGAGAACTGCTGCCACCTTGTGGCCGTTTCACACAACAGCAGCTTTAATCCCAGTGCTAATGGTCAGTTGATATTCAAAATCATTGCAGGCCTGTAAATGACACCTGACCTGAAAACAAATCCTGGGGTCACATATCGACCAAAAACTTCAAAGCACGTCCATATTTCAAAAAGACCGTTTCAAAAGGCATATTTTACGCACATTAGTGTTCTGCTTCTTTTCCTTTCTTTTCTTTTTTGTTAAAAAACACGGGAATGGAAAAAGGCATCCCTCAGAATGGGCGAAAATCGTTGCAGACGAATCAATGGACAGAGGTTTAATCTCCAATATATATAAACAGCTCATGCAGCTTAATATTAAAAAAACAAACAACCCAATACAAAAATGGGCAGAAGATCTAAAGAGACGTTTCTTCAAAGGAGACACAGAGATGGCCAAGACGCACGTGAAAAGCTGCTCAACAGCTCTAATTATTAGAGAAATGCAAATCAAAACTACAATGAGGTATCACCTCACACCTGTTAGAATAAGCATCATTAGAAAATCTACAAACAACCAATTCTGGGGAGGGTGTGGACAAAAGGAGCCCTCTTCCACTATTGGTGGGAATGTAAATTGATACAGTCACTATGGAGAACAGTATGGAGTTTCCTTAAAAAAATGAGAAATAGAATTACCATCTGATCCAGCAATCCCACTTCTGGGCATATACCCAGAGAAAACCGTATTTCAAAAAGGCACATTCACCACAATGTTTGTTGCAGCACTATTTACAATAGCCAGGTAATGGAAGCAACCTAAATGCCCACAGACAGATGAATGGATAAAGATGTGGTACATATATAAAATGGAATATTACTCGGCCATAAAAAGGAATGAAACTGGGTCATTTGTAGAGACATCGATGGATCGAGAGACTGTCATACAGAATGAAGTAAGTCAGAAAGAGGAAAACAAATATTGTGTATTAACGCATATATGTGGAGCCTAAAAATGGTACAGATGAACTGGTTTGCAGGGAAGAAATAGAGACACACATGTAGAGAACAAACATATGGACACCAAGTGTGGGAAGCCATGGGGTGGTGGTGGTGGGATGAGTTGGGAGTTTGGGATTGACCTGTATACATGTATATGCATAAAATACATAACTAATAATAACGTGCTGTATAAAAAAAATAAATAAAATTAAATTTCAAAATTTTAAAAAATAAAATTTAAAAATAAAACAGAAAAAAGTGCTTCCCATCACACAGATGTATTTATAGGAATGAATTATTTCCATGCTTATATCTATAAATACATAAAAGAGGAATAAAATCTAACTTGAACGATAAAAGAAAAAAAAAGTGAACCCAGGAGTTATACAGAGGAAAACCCTACCACGGCACTTGCTCCAGCGGTAAACAATTCTGAAATTGGTCAGAGGTGGGGAACCATCTCCCATACAGCCAGCAACCCACCCCCCACGCAAGAGCGTCCTCATTGCAAAGCTGGGGGACCGTGCTGATTCATCTGTGAGTAAACGTGAGCTGAGCCCCAGGCCAGCTCCTGCTGAACTGTCCCTACCCTTTCCAGGTAAAACACCTGAATATGTACAAGGGCTTGAAAGCCTAGAGGAAGGACCGTGGAGCCACACCAGTGAAAGCACGCAGGCCAACTTGGTGCCTGCCGGCCAGCCAGGGTGGTCCTGGACCCTGGCGCTCTACCAGAAGCTTTCCATTGCCCTGCCTGAGATACCCCTCCTGTCCCGGCCCCCACTGCTTTTTTCCTTCCTCACCTCTGTCCGGAGAGAAATTCCAGCGGAAGGTATGGGTGACACATCCTCTTCTTTACAGGCGGCAGCCTGGCAACTCCTGCAGAAAGGCCAGCAGAACCCCACTCACACCGGGCCACCCACAAAGCTGTGGACCCGCACTCCCTCCCACCAGCACAGCCCCGAGACGGCGGACGGGGCAGAGAATATGGAGTCAGGCACAGCTTCAGGGGCTATTGCTGCCTGGAGCGCTGTTTATATTGACCTCAAAGAGGCACACCTGTGGAGGGCGGGCCGGCAGTGTAAGGCTGCCCAGGTCAGCTAATCCACAACCCTCAGGGAATCACATTGTTGAAAATGGACCCCACTAAGGCAGAAGAGAAGCCAAGGAAAAAAAGGACACAATGCCATTTGCAGCACCGTAGATGAGTCTAGAAGTATTCACGTGACTTGTAGTAAGTCAGAAAGTGAAAGACACATATCATATCATATCACTTATAGGTGTTACCTAAAAATGGATACCAGGGCAGATATTTCCACGGAGAAGGGCAATCACAGATTCATTAAACAAACTTATGGTTCACCAATGGAAAGGTGTGAGGATTGGTTTCATTACGATATCGGGGTTAACACACATATACAAACACAGGTGACATATATAATCACCTAAGACCTACAGAATACCAAGAGAGGACTACTCAACATTCTGTCATAACGTACATGGGAAAAGGATCCCAGGAAGAACAGTCATCTGTATATGTGTAAAAGAACCACATCTTCCACACCTACAACAAGCCAAACATTGTAATCAAACTTGCTGTAATAAAAAATAAAAATTTAAATTAAAAACACGAACAAGAAGTAGTGATACAAACGTGAGGGGCTTTCTCCTGGCACATTCCATTCTAAACTCCAATCTAGAACACCACTTCCACTGAGGCTCTCTTGCCCTAGTAACTAGATTTGGTAAGGGTGAACTGCTGCCACCTTGTGGCCGTTTCACACAACAGCAGCTTTAATCCCAGGGCTAATGGTCAGTTGATATTCAAAATCATTGCAGGCATGTAAATGACACCTGCCCTGAAAACAAATCCTGGGGTCACATATCGACCAAAAAATTCAAAGGACGTCCATATTTCAAAACGACCATTTCAAAAGGCATATTTTACGCACATTATTGTTCTGCTTCTTTTCCTTTCTTTCCTTTTTTGTTAAAAAACACGGGAATGGAAAAAGGCATCCCTCAGAATGGGCGAAAATCGTTGCAGACGAATCAATGGACAGAGGTTTAATCTCCAATATATATAAACAGCTCATGCAGCTTAATATTAAAAAAACAAACAACCCAATACAAAAATGGGCAGAAGATCTAAAGAGACGTTTCTTCAAAGGAGACACAGAGATGGCCAAGACGCACGTGAAAAGCTGCTCAACAGCTCTAATTATTAGAGAAATGCAAATCAAAACTACAATGAGGTATCACCTCACACCTGTTAGAATAAGCATCATTAGAAAATCTACAAACAACCAATTCTGGGGAGGGTGTGGACAAAAGGAGCCCTCTTCCACTATTGGTGGGAATGTAAATTGATACAGTCACTATGGAGAACAGTATGGAGTTTCCTTAAAAAAATTAGAAATAGAATTACCATCTGATCCAGCAATCCCACTTCTGGGCATATACCCAGAGAAAACCGTATTTGAAAAAGGCACATTCACCACAATGTTTGTTGCAGCACTATTTACAATAGCCCGGTAATGGAAGCAACCTAAATGCCCACAGACAGATGAATGGATAAAGATGTGGTACATATATAAAATGGAATATTACTCGGCCATAAAAAGGAATGAAACTGGGTCATTTGTAGAGACATCGATGGATCGAGAGACTGTCATACAGAATGAAGTAAGTCAGAAAGAGGAAAACAAATATTGTATATTAACGCATATATGTGGAGCCTAAAAATGGTACAGATGAACTGGTTTGCAGGGAAGAAATAGAGACACAGAGGTAGAGAACAAACGTATGGACACCAAGTTTGGGAAGCCATGGGGTGGTGGTGGTGGGATGAGTTGGGAGTTTGGGATTGACCTGTATACATGTATATGCATAAAATACATAACTAATAATAACGTGCTGTATAAAAAAATAAATAAAATTACATTTCAAAATTTAAAAAAATAAAATTTGAAAATAAAACAGAAAAAAGTGCTTCCCATCACACAGATGTATTTATAGGAATGAATTATTTCCATGCTTATATCTATAAATACATAAAAGAGGAATAAAATCTAACTTGAACGATAAAAGAAAAAAAAAGTGAACCCACGAGTTATACAGAGGAAAACCCTACCACGGCACTTGCTCCAGCGGTAAACAATTCTGAAATTGGTCAGAGGTGGGGAACCATCTCCCATACAGCCAGCAACCCACCCCCCACGCAAGGAGCGTCCTCATTGCAAAGCTGGGGGACCGTGCTGAGGCATCTGTGAGTAAACGTGAGCTGAGCCCCAGGCCAGCTGCTGCTGAACTGTCCCCACCCTTTCCAGGTAAAACACCTGAATATATACAAGGGCTTGAAAGCCTAGAGGAAGGACCGTGGAGCCACACCAGTGAAAGCACGCAGGCCAATTTGGTGCCTGCCGGCCAGCCAGGGTGGTCCTGGACCCTGGCGCTCTACCAAAGCTTTCCATTGCCCTGCCTGAGATACCCCTCCTGTCCCGGCCCCCACTGCTTTTTTCCTTCCTCACCTCTGTCCGGAGAGAAATTCCAGCAGAAGGTATGTGTGACACATCCTCTTCTTTACAGGCGGCAGCCTAGCAACTCCTGCAGAAAGGCCAGCAGAACCCCACTCACACCGGGCCACCCACAAAGCTGTGGCCCCTCACTCCCTCCCACCAGCACAGCCCCGAGACTGCGGACGGGGCAGAGAATATGGAGTCAGGCACAGCTTCAGGGGCTATTGCTGCCTGGAGCGCTGTTTATATTGACCTCAAAGAGGCACACCTGTGGAGGGCGGGCCGGCAGGGTAAGGCTGCCCAGGTCAGCTAATCCACAACCCTCAGGGAATCACATTGTTGAAAATGGACCCCACTAAGGCAGAAGAGAAGCCAAGGGAAAAAAGGACACAATGCCATTTGCAGCACCGTAGATGAGTCTAGAAGTATTCACGTGACTTGTAGTAAGTCAGAAAGTGAAAGACACATATCATATCATATCACTTATAGGTGTTACCTAAAAATGGATACCAGGGCAGATATTTCCACGGAGAAGGGCAATCACAGATTCATTAAACAAACTTATGGTTCACCAATGGAAAGGTGTGAGGATTGGTTTCATTACGATATCGGGGTTAACACACATATACAAACACAGGTGACATATATAATCACCAAAGACCTACAGAATACCAAGAGAGGACTACTCAACATTCTGTCATAACGTACATGGGAAAAGGATCCCAGGAAGAACAGTCATCTGTATATGTGTAAAAGAACCACATCTTCCACACCTACAAGAAGCCAAACATTGTAATCAAACTTGCTGTAATAAAAAATAAAAAATTAAATTAAAAACACGAACAAGAAGTAGTGAGACAAACGTGAGGGGCTTTCTCCTGGCACATTCCATTCTAAACTCCAATCTAGAACACCACTTCCACTGAGGCTCTCTTGCCCTAGTAACCAGATTTGGTAAGGGTGAACTGCTGCCACCTTGTGGCCGTTTCACGCAACAGCAGCTTTAATCCCAGCGCTAATGGTCAGTTGATATTCAAAATCATTGCAGGCCTGTAAATGACACCTGCCCTGAAAACAAATCCTGGGGTCACATATCGACCAAAAAATTCAAAGGACGTCCATATTTCAAAACGACCGTTTCAAAAGGCATATTTTACGCACATTAGTGTTCTGCTTCTTTTCCTTTCTTTCCTTTTTTGTTATAAAACACGGGAATGGAAAAAGGCATCCCTCAGAATGGGCGAAAATCGTTTCAGACGAATCAATGGACAGAGGTTTAATCTCCAATATATATAAACAGCTCATGCCGCTTAATATTAAAAAAACAAACAACCCCAAAAAAATGGGCAGAAGATCTAAAGAGATGTTTCTTCAAAGGAGACACAGAGATGGCCAAGACGCACGTGAAAAGCTGCTCAACAGCTCTAATTATTAGAGAAATGCAAATCAAAACTACAATGAGCTATCACCTCACACCTGTTAGAATAAGCATCATTAGAAAATCTACAAACAACCAATTCTGTGGAGGGTGTGGACAAAAGGAGCCCTCTTCCACTATTGGTGGGAATGTAAATTGATACAGTCACTATGGAGAACAGTATGGAGTTTCCTTAAAAAAATTAGAAATAGAATAACCATCTGATCCAGCAATCCCACTTCTGGGCATATACCCAGAGAAAACCGTATTTCAAAAAGGCACATTCACCACAATGTTTGTTGCAGCACTATTTTCAATAGCCTGGTAATGGAAGCAACCTAAATGCCCACAGACAGATGAATGGATAAAGATGTGGTACATATATAAAATGGAATATTACTCGGCCATAAAAAGGAATGAAACTGGGTCATTTGTAGAGACATCGATGGATCGAGAGACTGTCATACAGAATGAAGTAAGTCAGAAAGAGGAAAACAAATATTGTATATTAACGCATATATGTGGAGCCTAAAAATGGTACAGATGAACTGGTTTGCAGGGAAGAAATAGAGACACAGAGGTAGAGAACAAACGTATGGACACCAAGTGTGGGAAGCCATGGGGTGGTGGTGGTGGGATGAGTTGGGAGTTTGGGATTGACCTATATACAGGTATATGCATAAAATACATAACTAATAATAACGTGCTGTATAAAAAAATAAATAAAATTAAATTTCAAAATTATAAAAAATAAAATTTAAAAATAAAACAGAAAAAAGTGCTTCCCATCACACAGATGTATTTATAGGAATGAATTATTTCCATGCTTATATCTATAAATACATAAAAGAGGAATAAAATCTAACTTGAACGATAAAAGAAAAAAAAAGTGAACCCACGAGTTATACAGAGGAAAACCCTACCACGGCACTTGCTCCAGCGGTAAACAATTCTGAAATTGGTCAGAGGTGGGGAACCATCTCCCATACAGCCAGCAACCCACCCCCCACGCAAGGAGCGTCCTCATTGCAAAGCTGGGGGACCGTTCTGAGGCATCTGTGAGTAAACGTGAGCTGAGCCCCAGGCCAGCTGCTGCTGAACTGTCCCCACCCTTTCCAGGTAAAACACCTGAATATATACAAGGGCTTGAAAGCCTAGAGGAAGGACCGTGGAGCCACACCAGTGAAAGCACGCAGGCCAACTTGGTGCCTGCCGGCCAGCCAGGGTGGTCCTGGACCCTGGCGCTCTACCAGAATCTTTCCATTGCCCTGCCTGAGATACCCCTCCTGTCCCGGCCCCCACTGCTTTTTTCCTTCCTCACCTCTGTCCGGAGAGAAATTCCAGGGGAAGGTATGGGTGACACATCCTCTTCTTTACAGGCGGCAGCCTGGCAACTCCTGCAGAAAGGCCAGCAGAACCCCACTCACACCGGGCCACCCACAAAGCTGTGGCCCCTCACTCCCTCCCACCAGCACAGCCCCGAGACTGCAGACGGGGCAGAGAATATGGAGTCAGGCACAGCTTCAGGGGCTATTGCTGCCTGGAGCGCTGTTTATATTGACCTCAAAGAGGCACACCTGTGGAGGGCGGGCCGGCAGGGTAAGGCTGCCCAGGTCAGCTAATCCACAACCCTCAGGGAATCACATTGTTGAAAATGGACCCCACTAAGGCAGAAGAGAAGCCAAGGGAAAAAAGGACACAATGCCATTTGCAGCACCGTAGATGAGTCTAGAAGTATTCACGTGACTTGTAGTAAGTCAGAAAGTGAAAGACACATATCATATCATATCACTTATAGGTGTTACCTAAAAATGGATACCAGGGCAGATATTTCCACGGAGAAGGGCAATCACAGATTCATTAAACAAACTTATGGTTCACCAATGGAAAGGTGTGAGGATTGGTTTCATTACGATATCGGGGTTAACACACATATACAAACACAGGTGACATATATAATCACCAAAGACCTACAGAATACCAAGAGAGGACTACTCAACATTCTGTCATAACGTACATGGGAAAAGGATCCCAGGAAGAACAGTCATCTGTATATGTGTAAAAGAACCACATCTTCCACACCTACAAGAAGCCAAACATTGTAATCAAACTTGCTGTAATAAAAAATAAAAAATTAAATTAAAAACACGAACAAGAAGTAGTGAGACAAACGTGAGGGGCTTTCTCCTGGCACATTCCATTCTAAACTCCAATCTAGAACACCACTTCCACTGAGGCTCTCTTGCCCTAGTAACCAGATTTGGTAAGGGTGAACTGCTGCCACCTTGGGGCCGTTTCACGCAACAGCAGCTTTAATCCCAGGGCTAATGGTCAGTTGATATTCAAAATCATTGCAGGCCTGTAAATGACACCTGCCCTGAAAACAAATCCTGGGGTCACATATCGACCAAAAAATTCAAAGGACGTCCATATTTCAAAACGACCGTTTCAAAAGGCATATTTTACGCACATTAGTGTTCTGCTTCTTTTCCTTTCTTTCCTTTTTTGTTATAAAACACGGGAATGGAAAAAGGCATCCCTCAGAATGGGCGAAAATCGTTGCAGACGAATCAATGGACAGAGGTTTAATCTCCAATATATATAAACAGCTCATGCCGCTTAATATTAAAAAAACAAACAACCCAAAAAAAATGGGCAGAAGATCTAAAGAGACGTTTCTTCAAAGGAGACACAGAGATGGCCAAGATGCACGTGAAAAGCTGCTCAACAGCTCTAATTATTAGAGAAATGCAAATCAAAACTACAATGTGGTATCACCTCACACCTGTTAGAATAAGCATCATTAGAAAATCTACAAACAACCAATTCTGGGGAGGGTGTGGACAAAAGGAGCCCTCTTCCACTATTGGTGGGAATGTAAATTGATACAGTCACTATGGAGAACAGTATGGAGTTTCCTTAAAAAAATTAGAAATAGAATTACCATCTGATCCAGCAATCCCACTTCTGGGCATATACCCAGAGAAAACCGTATTTCAAAAAGGCACATTCACCACAATGTTTGTTGCAGCACTATTTACAATAGCCTGGTAATGGAAGCAACCTAAATGCCCACAGACAGATGAATGGATAAAGATGTGGTACATATATAAAATGGAATATTACTCGGCCATAAAAAGGAATGAAACTGGGTCATTTGTAGAGACATCGATGGATCGAGAGACTGTCATACAGAATGAAGTAAGTCAGAAAGAGGAAAACAAATATTGTATATTAACGCATATATGTGAAGCCTAAAAATGGTACAGATGAACTGGTTTGCAGGGAAGAAATAGAGACACAGAGGTAGAGAACAAACGTATGGACACCAAGTGTGGGAAGCCATGGGGTGGTGGTGGTGGGATGAGTTGGGAGATTGGGATTGACCTGTATACATGTATATGCATAAAATACATAAATAATAAAAACCTGCTGTATAAAAACATAAATAAAATTATCTTTCAAATTTAAAAAAAATAGAATTTAACAATAAAACAGAAAAAAGTTCTTCTGTCACACAGATGTATTTATAGGAATGAATTATTTCAATGCTTATATCTATAAATACATAAAAGAGGAATAAAATATAACTTGAACCATAAAAGAAAAAAAAAACCTGAACTCACGAGTTTTACAGAGGAAAACCCTATCTGGGCACTTGCTCCAGCGGTAAACAATTCTGAAATTGGTCAGAGGTGGGGAACCATCTCCCATACACCCAGCAACCCACCCCCCACGCAAGGAGTGTCCTCATTGCAAAGCTGGGGGACCGTGCCGTGGCATCTGTGAGTAAACATGAGCTGAGCCCCAGGCCAGCTGCTGGTGAACTGTTCCCACCTTTCCCAGGTAAAACACCTGAATATGTACAAGGGCTTGAAAGCCTAGAGGAAGGGCCGTGGAGCCACACCAGCGACAGCACGCAGGCCAACTTGCTGCCTGTAGGACAGCCAGGGTGGTCCTGGCCCCGGGATCTCTTCCAGAAGCTTTCCATTGCCCTGCCTGAGATACCCCTCCTGTCCCGGCCCCCACTGCTTTTTTCCTTCCTCACCTCTGTCCGGAGAGGAATTCCAGCGGAAGGTATGGGTGACACATCCTCTTCTTTACAGGCGGCAGCCTGGCAACTCCTGCAGAAAGGCCAGCAGAACCCCACTCACACCGGGCCACCCACAAAGCTGTGGCCCCTCACTCCCTCCCACCAGCACAGCCCCGAGACTGCTGACGGGGCAGAGAATATGGAGTCAGGCACAGCTTCAGGGGCTATTGCTGCCTGGAGCTCTGTTTATATTGACCTCAACGAGGCACACCTGGGGAGGGCGGGCCGGCAGGGTAAGGCTGCCCAGGTCAGCTAATCCACAACCCTCAGGGAATCACATTGTTGAAAATGGACCTCGCTAAGGCAAAAGAGAAGCCAAGGGAAAAAAGGACACAATGCCATTTGCAGCACCGTAGATGAGTCTAGAAGTAATCACGTGACTTGTAGTAAGTGAGAAAGTGAAAGACACATATCATATCATATCACTTATAGGTGTTACCTAAAAATGGATACCAGGGCAGATATTTCCACGGAGAAGGGCAATCACAGATTCATTAAACATATTTATGGTTCACCAATGGAAAGGTGTGAGGATTGGTTTCATTACGATATCGGGGTTAACACACATATACAAATATAGGTGACATATATAATCACCAAAGACCTACAGAATACCAAGAGAGGACTACTCAACTCTGTCATAACGTACATGGGAAAAGGATCCCAGGAAGAACAGACATCTGTATATGTGTAAAAGAACCACATCTTCCACACCTTCAAAAAGCCAAACATTGTAATCAAACTTGCTGTAATAAAAAATATAAAAAATTAAATTAAAAACACGAACAAGAAGTAGTGAGACAAAGGTGAGGGGCTTTCTCCTGGCACATTCCATTCTAAATTCCAATCTAGAACACCACTTCCACTGAGGCTCTCTTGCCCTAGTAACCAGATTTGGCAAGGGAGAACTGCTGCCACCTTGTGGCCGTTTCACACAACAGCAGCTTTAATCCCAGTGCTAATGGTCAGTTGATATTCAAAATCATTGCAGGCCTGTAAATGACACCTGCCCTGAAAACAAATCCTGGGGTCACATATCGACCAAAAACTTCAAAGCACGTCCATATTTCAAAAAGACCGTTTCAAAAGGCATATTTTACGCACATTAGTGTTCTGCTTCTTTTCCTTTCTTTCCTTTTTTGTTAAAAAGAAACGGGAATGGAAAAAGGCATCCCTCAGAATGGGCGAAAATCGTTGCAGACGAATCAATGGACAGAGGTTTAATCTCCAATATATATAAACAGCTCATGCAGCTTAATATTAAAAAAACCAACAACCCAATACAAAAATGGGCAGAAGATCTAAAGAGACGTTTCTTCAAAGGAGACACAGAGATGGCCAAGACGCACATGAAAAGCTGCTCAACAGCACTAATTATTAGAGAAATGCAAATCAAAACTACAATGAGGTATCACCTCACACCTGTTAGAATCGGCATCATCAGGAAATCTACAAACAACCAATTCTGGGGAGGGTGTGGACAAAAGGAGCCCTCTTCCACTATTGGTGGGAATGTAAATTGATACAGTCACTATGGAGAACAGTATGGAGTTTCCTTAAAAAATTAGAAATAGAATTACCATCTGATCCAGCAATCCCACTTCTGGGCATATACCCAGAGAAAACCGTATTTCAAAAAGGCACATTGACCACAATGTTCGTTGCAGCACTATTTACAATAGCCAGGTAATGAAAGCAAACTAAATGCCCACAGACAGATGAATGGATAAAGATGTGGTACATATATAAAATGGAATATTACTCGGCCATAAAAAGGAATGAAACTGGGTCATTTGTAGAGACATCGATGGATCGAGAGACTGTCATACAGAATGAAGTAAGTCAGAAAGAGGAAAACGAATATTGTATATTAATGCATATATGTGGAGCCTAAAATGGTACAGATGAACTCGTTTGCAGGGAAGAAAGAGAGACACAGATGTAGAGAACAAACGAATGGACACCAAGTGTGGGAAGCCATGGGGTGGTGGTGGTGGGATGAGTTGGGAGATTGGGATTGACCTGAATACATGTATATGCATAAAATACATAACTAATAATAACGTGCTGTATAAAAAAAATAAATAAAATTAAATTTCAAAATTTTAAAAAATAAAATTTAAAAATAAAAGAGAAAAAAGTTCTTCCCGTCACACAGATGTTTTTATAGGAATGAATTATTTCCATGCTTATATCTATAAATACATAAAAGAGGAATAAAATCTAACTTGAACCATAAAAGAAAAAAAAAAGTGAACCCACGAGTTATACAGAGGAAAAACCTATCAGGGCACTTGCTCCAGCGGTAAACAATTCTGAAATTGGTCAGAGGTGGGGAACCATCTCCCATACACCCAGCAACCCACCCCCCACGCAAGGAGCGTCCTCATTGCAACGCTGGGGGACCGTGCCGAGGCATCTGTGAGTAAACGTGAGCTGAGCCCCAGGCCAGCTGCTGCTGAACTGTTCCCACCCTTCCCAGGTAAAACACCTGAATATGTACAAGGGCTTGAAAGACTAGAGGAAGGGCCATCGAGCCACACCAGCAACAGCACGCAGGCCAACTTGGTGCCTGCAGTCCAGCCAGGGAGGTCCTGGCCCTGGACGCTCTTCCGGAAGCTTTCCATTGCCCTGCCTGAGATACCCCTCCTCTCCCGGCACCCAATGCTTTTTTTCTTCCTCACCTCTGTCCGGAGAGAAATTCCAGCGGAAGGTATCGGTGACACATCCTCTTCTTTACAGGCGGCAGCCTGGCAACTCCTGCAGAAAGGCCAGCAGAGCCCCACTCACACCGGGCCACCCACAAAGCTGTGGCCCCTCACTCCCTCCCACCAGCACAGCCCCGAGACCGCTGACGGGGCAGAGAATATGGAGTCAGGCAGAGCTTCAGGGGCTATTGCTGCCTGGAGCTCTGTTTATATTGACCTCAACGAGGCACACCTGGGGAGGGCGGGCCGGCAGGGTAAGGCTGCCCAGGTCAGCTAATCCACAACCCTCAGGGAATCATATTGTTGAAAATGGACCTCGCTAAGGCAGAATAGAAGCCAAGGGAGAAAAGGACACAATGCCATTTGCAGCACCGTAGATGAGTCTAGAAGTAATCACGTGACTTGTAGTAAGTCAGAAAGTGAAAGACACATATCATATCATATCACTTATAGGTGTTACCTAAAAATGGTTACCAGGGCAGATATTTCCACGGAGAAGGGCAATCACAGATTCATTAAACAAACTTAGGGTTCACCAATGGAAAGGTGTGAGGATTGTTTTCATTAAGATATCGGGGTTAACACAGATATACAAACACAGGTGACATATATAATCACCAAAGACCTACAGAATACCAAGAGAGGACTACTCAACATTCTGTCATAACGTACATGGGAAAAGGATCCCAGGAAGAACAGACATCTGTATATGTGTAAAAGAACCACATCTTCCACAACTACAACAAGCCAAACATTGTAATCAAACTTGCTGTAATAAAAAATAAAAAATTAAATTAAAAACACGAACAAGAAGTAGTGAGACAAACTTGTGGGGCTTTCTCCTGGCATATTCCATTCTAAATTCCAATCTAGCACATCACTTCCACTGAGGCTCTGTTGCCCTAGTATCCAGATTTGGTAAGGGAGAACTGCTGCCACCTTGTGGCCGTTTCACACAACAGCAGCTTTAATCCCAGCACTAATTGTCAGTTGATATTCAAAATCATTGCAGGCCTGTAAATGACAACTGCCCTGAAAACAAATCCTGGGGTCACATATCGACCAAAAAATTCAAACGACGTCCATATGTCAAAACGACCGTTTCAAAAGGCATATTTTACGCACATTAGTGTTCTGCTTCTTTTCCTTTCTTTCCTTTTTTGTTAAAAAAACAGGAATGGAAAAAGGCATCCCTCAGAATGGGCGAAAATCGTTGCAAACGAATCAATGGACACAGGTTTAATCTCCAATATATATAAACAGCTCATGCAGCTTAATATGAAAAAACAAACAACCCAATACAAAAATGGGCAGAAGATCTAAAGAGACGTTTCTTCAAAGGAGAGACAGAGATGGCCAAGACGCACATGAAAAGCTGCTCAACAGCACTAATTATTAGAGAAATGCAAATCAAAACTACAATGAGGTATCACCTCACACCCGTTAGAATCGGCATCATCAGAAAATATACAAACAAGAAATTCTGGGGAGGGTGTGGACAAAAGGAGCCCTCTTCCACTATTGGTGGGAATGTAAATTGATACAGTCACTATGGAGAACAGTATGGAGTTTCCTTAAAAAAACTAGAAATAGAATTACCATCTGATCCAGCAATCCCACTTCTGCGTATATACCCAGAGAAAACCGTAAATCAAAAAGGCACATTCACCACAATGTTCGTTGCAGCACTATTTACATTAGCCAGGTAATGGAATCAACGTAAATGCCCACAGACAGATGAATGGATAAAGATGTGGTACATATATAAAATGGAATATTACTCGGCCATAAAAAGGAATGAAACTGGGTCATTTGTAGAGACATCGATGGATCGAGAGACTGTCATACAGAATGAAGTAAGTCAGAAAGAGGAAAACAAATATTGTATATTAATGCATATATGTGGAGCCTAAAAAATGGTACAGATGAACTGGTTTGCAGGGAAGAAATAGAGACACAGAGGTAGAGAACAAACGTATGGACACCAAGTGTGGGAAGCCATGGGGTGGTGGTGGTGGGATGAGTTGGGAGATTGGGATTGACCTGTATACATATATATGCATAAAATACATAACTAATAATAACGTGCTCTTTAAAAAAATAAATAAAATTAAATTTTAAAATTTTAAAAAATAAAATTTAAAAATAAAACAGAAAAAAGTTCTTCCCGTCACACAGATGTATTTATAGGAATGAATTATTTCCATGCTTCTATCTATAAATACATAAAAGAGGAATAAAATCTAACTTGAACGATAAAAGAAAAAAAAAGTGAACCCACGAGTTATACAGAGGAAAACCCTATCAGCGCACTTGCTCCAGCGGTAAACAATTGTGTAATTGGTCAGAGGTGGGGAACCATCTCCCATACAGCCATCAACCCACCCCCCACGCAAGGAGCGTCCTCATTGCAAAGCTGGGGGACCGTGCAGAGGCATCTGTGAGTAAACGTGAGCTGAGCCCCAGGCCAGCTGCTGCTGAACTGTTCCCACCCATCCCAGGTAAAACACCTGAATATGTACAAGGGCTTGAAAGCCTAGAGGAAGGGCCATCGAGCCACACCAGCAACAGCACGCAGGCCAACTTGGTGCCTGCAGTCCAGCCAGGGAGGTCCTGGCCCTGGACGCTCTTCCGGAAGCTTTCAATTGCCCTGCCTGAGATACCCCTCCTCTCCCGGCACCCACTGCTTTTTTCCTTCCTCACCTCTGTCCGGAGAGAAATTCCAGCGGAAGGTATGGGTGACACATCCTCTTCTTTACAGGCGGCAGCCTGGCAACTCCTGCAGAAAGGCCAGCAGAGCCCCACTCACACCGGGCCACCCACAAAGCTGTGGCCCCTCACTCCCTCCAACCAGCACAGCCCCGAGACTGCTGACGGGGCAGAGAATATGGAGTCAGGCAGAGCTTCAGGGGCTATTGCTGCCTGGAGCTCTGTTTATATTGACCTCAACGAGGCACACCTGGGGAGGGCGGGCTGGCAGGGTAAGGCTGCCCAGGTCAGCTAATCCACAACCCTCAGGGAATCATATTGTTGAAAATGGACCTCGCTAAGGCAGAATAGAAGCCAAGGGAGAAAAGGACACAATGCCATTTGCAGCACCGTAGATGAGTCTAGAAGTAATCACGTGACTTGTAGTAAGTCAGAAAGTGAAAGACACATATCATATCATATCACTTATAGGTGTTACATAAAAATGGTTACCAGGGCAGATATTTCCACGGAGAAGGGCAATCACAGATTCATTAAACAAACTTATGGTTCACCAATGGAAAAGTGTGAGGATTGTTTTCATTAAGATATCGGGGTTAACACAGATATACAAACACAGGTGACATATATAATCACCAAAGACCTACAGAATACCAAGAGTGGACTACTCAACATTCTTTCATAACGTACATGGGAAAAGGATCCCAGGAAGAACAGACATCTGTATATGTGTAAAAGAACCACATCTTCCACACCTACAACAAGCCAAACATTGTAATCAAACTTGCTGTAATAAAAAATATAAAATTAAATTAAAAACACGAACAAGAAGTAGTGAGACAAACTTTAGGGGCTTTCTCCTGGCACATTCCATTCTAAATTCCAATCTAGAACACCACTTCCCCTGAGGCTCTCTTGCCCTAGTAACCAGATTTGGTAAGGGAGAACTGCTGCCACATTGTGGCCGTTTCACACAACAGCAGCTTTAATCCCAGGGCTAATGGTCAGTTGATATTCAAAATCATTGCAGGCCTGTAAATGACACCTGCCCTGAAAAAAAATCCTGGGGTCACATATCGACCAAAAAATTCAAAGGACGTCCATATTTCAAAACGACCGTTTCAAAAGGCATATTTTACGCACATTAGTGTTCTGCTTCTTTTCCTTTCTTTCCTTTTTTGTTAAAAAACACGGGAATGGAAAAAGGCATCCCTCAGAATGGCCGAAAATCGTTGCAAACGAATCAATGGACAGAGGTTTAATCTCCAATATATATAAACAGCTCATGCAGCTTAATATTAAAAAAACAAACAACCCAATACAAAAATGGGCAGAAGATCTAAAGAGACGTTTCTTCAAAGGAGACACAGATATGGACAAGACGCACATGAAAAGCTGCTCAACAGCACTAATTATTAGAGAAATGCAAATCAAAACTACAATGAGGTATCACCTCACGCCTGTTAGAATCGGCATCATCAGAAAATCTACAAACAACCAATTCTGGGGAGGGTGTGGACAAAAGGAGCCCTCTTCCACTATTGGTGGGAATGTAAATTGATACAGTCCCTATGTAGAACAGTATGGAGTTTCCTTAAAAAAATTAGAAATAGAATTACCATCTGATCCAGCAATCCCACTTCTGGGCATATACCCAGAGAAAACCGTATTTCAAAAAGGCACATTCACCACAATGTTCGTTGCAGCACTATTTACAATAGCCAGGTAATGGAAGCAACCTAAATGCCCACAGACAGATGAATGGATAAAGATGTGGTACATATATAAAATGGAATATTACTCGGCCATAAAAAGGAATGAAACTGGGTCATTTGTAGAGACATCGATGGATCGAGAGACTGTCATACAGAATGAAGTAAGTCAGAAAGAGGAAAACAAATATTGTATATTAACGCATATATGTGGAGCCTAAAAATGGAACAGATGAACTGGTTTGCAGGGAAGAAATAGAGACACAGAGGTAGAGAACAAACGTATGGACACCAAGTGTGGGAAGCCATGGGGTGGTGGTGATGGGATGAGTTGGGAGTTTGGGATTGACCTGTATACATGTATATGCATAAAATACATAACTAATAATAATGTGCTGTATAAAAAAATAAATAAAATTTCAAAATTTAAAAAAATAAAATTTAAAAATAAAACAGAAAAAAGTTCTTCCCGTCACACAGATGTATTTATAGGAATGAATTATTTCCATGCTTCTATCTATAAATACATAAAAGAGGAATAACATCTAACTTGAAACATAAAAGAAAAAAAAAGTGAACCCACGAGTTATACAGAGGAAAACCCTATCAAGGCACTTGCTCTAGTGGTAAACATTTCTGAAATTGGTCAGAGGTGGGGAACCATCTCCCATACAGCCAGCAACCCAACCCCCACTCAAGGAGCGTCCTCATTGCAAAGCTGGGGGACCGTGCCGAGGCATCTATGAGTAAACGTGAGCTGAGCCCCAGGCCAGATGCTGCTGAACTGTTCCCACCCTTTCCAGGTAAAACACCTGAATATGTACAAGGGCTTGAAAGCCTAGAGGAAGGACCGTGGAGCCACACCAGTGAAAGCACGAAGGACAACTTGGTGCCTACCGGCCAGCCAGGGTGGTCCTGGACCCTGGCGCTCTACCAGAAGCTTTCCATTGCCCTGCCTGAGATACCCCTCCTGTCCCGGCCCCCACTGCTTTTTTCCTTCCTCACCTCTGTCCGGAGAGAAATTCCAGCAGAAGGTATGGGTGACACATCCTCTTCTTTACAGGCGGCAGCCTGGCAACTCCTGCAGAAAGGCCAGCAGAACCCCACTCACACCGGGCCACCCACAAAGCTATGGCCCCTCACTCCCTCCCACCAGCACAGCCCCGAGACTGCGGACGGGGCAGAGAATATGGAGTCAGGCACAGCTTCAGGGGCTATTGCTGCCTGGAGCGCTGTTTATATTGACCTCAAAGAGGCACACCTGTGGAGGGCGGGCCGGCAGGGTAAGGCTGCCCAGGTCAGCTAATCCACAACCCTCAGGGAATCACATTGTTGAAAATGGACCCCACTAAGGCAGAAGAGAAGCCAAGGGAAAAAAGGACACAATGCCATTTGCAGCACCGTAGATGAGTCTAGAAGTATTCACGTGACTTGTAGTAAGTCAGAAAGTGAAAGACACATATCATATCATATCTCTTATAGGTGTTACCTAAAAATGGATACCAGGGCAGATATGTCCACGGAGAAGGGCAATCACAGATTCATTAAACAAACTTATGGTTCACCAATGGAAAGGTGTGAGGATTGGTTTCATTACGATATCGGAGTTAACAGACATATACAAACACAGGTGACATATATAATCACCTAAGACCTACAGAATACCAAGAGAGGACTACTCAACATTCTGTCATAACGTACATGGGAAAAGGATCCCAGGAAGAACAGTCATCTGTATATGTGTAAAAGAACCACATCTTCCACACCTACAACAAGCCAAACATTGTAATCAAACTTGCTGTAATAAAAAATAAAAACTTAAATTAAAAACACGAACAAGAAGTAGTGAGACAAACGTGAGGGGCTTTCTCCTGGCACATTCCATTCTAAACTCCAATCTAGAACACCACTTCCACTGAGGCTCTCTTGCCCTAGTAACCAGATTTGGTAAGGGTGAACTGCTGCCACCTTGTGGCCGTTTCACACAACAGCAGCTTTAATCCCAGGGCTAATGGTCAGTTGATATTCAAAATCATTGCAGGCCTGTAAATGACACCTGCCCTGAAAACAAATCCTGGGGTCACATATCGACCAAAAAATTCAAAGGACGTCCATATTTCAAAACGACCGTTTCAAAAGGCATATTTTACGCACATTAGTGTTCTGCTTCTTTTCCTTTCTTTCCTTTTTTGTTAAAAAACACGGGAATGGAAAAAGGCATCCCTCAGAATGGGCGAAAATCGTTGCAGACGAATCAATGGACAGAGGTTTAATCTCCAATATATATAAACAGCTCATGCAGCTTAATATTAAAAAAACAAACACCCCAATACAAAAATGGGCAGAAGATCTAAAGAGACGTTTCTTCAAAGGAGTCACAGAGATGGCCAAGACGCACGTGAAAAGCTGCTCAACAGCTCTAATTATTAGAGAAATGCAAATCAAAACTACAATGAGGTATCACCTCACACCTGTTAGAATAAGCATCATTAGAAAATCTACAAACAACCAATTCTGGGGAGGGTGTGGACAAAAGGAGCCCTCTTCCACTATTGGTGGGAATGTAAATTGATACAGTCACTATGGAGAACAGTATGGAGTTTCCTTAAAAAAATTAGAAATAGAATTACCATCTGATCCAGCAATCCCACTTCTGGGCATATACCCAGAGAAAACCGTATTTCAAAAAGGCACATTCACCACAATGTTTGTTGCAGCACTATTTACAATAGCCCGGTAATGGAAGCAACCTAAATGCCCACAGACAGATGAATGGATAAAGATGTGGTACATATATAAAATGGAATATTACTCGGCCATAAAAAGGAATGAAACTGGGTCATTTGTAGAGACATCGATGGATCGAGAGACTGTCATACAGAATGAAGTAAGTCAGAAAGAGGAAAACAAATATTGTATATTAACGCATATATGTGGAGCCTAAAAATGGTACAGATGAACTGGTTTGCAGGGAAGAAATAGAGACACAGAGGTAGAGAACAAACGTATGGACACCAAGTGTGGGAAGCCATGGGGTGGTGGTGATGGGATGAGTTGGGAGTTTGGGATTGACCTGTATACATGTATATGCATAAAATACATAACTAATAATAACGTGCTGTATAAAAAAATAAATAAAATTTCAAAATTTTAAAAAATAAAATTTAAAAATAAAACAGAAAAAAGTTCTTCCCGTCACACAGATGTATTTATAGGAATGAATTATTTTCATGCTTCTATCTATAAATACATAAAAGAGGAATAACATCTAACTTGAAACATAAAAGAAAAAAAAAGTGAACCCACGAGTTATACAGAGGAAAACCCTATCACGGCACTTGCTCCAGTGGTAAACATTGCTGAAATTGGTCAGAGGTGGGGAACCATCTCCCATACAGCCAGCAACCCAACCCCCACTCAAGGAGCGTCCTCATTGCAAAGCTGGGGGACCGTGCAGAGGCATCTGTGAGTAAACGTGAGCTGAGCCCCAGGCCAGCTGCTGCTGAACTGTTCCCACCGTTTCCAGGTAAAACACCTGAATATGTACAAGGGCTTGAAAGCCTAGAGGAAGGACCGTGGAGCCACACCAGCGACAGCACGCAGGCCAACTTGGTGCCTGCAGGCCAGCCAGCGTGGTCCTGGACCCTGGCGCTCTTCCAGAAGCTTTCCATTGCCCTGCCTGAGATACCCCTCCTGTCCTGGCCCCCACTGCTTCTTTCCTTCCTCACCTCAGTCCGGAGAGAAATTCCAGCGGAAGGTATGGGTGACACATCCTCTTCTTTACAGGCGGCAGCCTGGCAACTCCTGCAGAAAGGCCAGCAGAACCCCACTCACACTGGGCCACCCACAAAGCTGTGGCCCCTCACTCCCTCCCACCAGCACAGCCCCGAGACTGCTGACGGGGCAGAGAATATGGTGTCAGGCACAGCTTCAGGGGCTATTGCTGCCTGGAGATCTGTTTATATTAACCTCAATGAGGCACACCTGGGGAGGGCGGGCCGGCAGGGTAAGGCTGCCCAGGTCAGCTAATCCACAACCCTCAGGGAATCACATTGTTGAAAATGGACCCCGCTAAGGCAGAAGAGAAGCCAAGGGAAAAAAGGACACAATGCCATTTGCAGCACCGTAGATGAGTCTAGAAGTAATCACGTGACTTGTAGTAAGTCAGAAAGTGAAAGACACATATCATATCATATCACTTATAGGTGTTACCTAAAAATGGATACCAGGGCAGATATTTCCATGGAGAAGGGCAATCACAGATTCATTAAACAAATTTATGGTTCACCAATGGAAAGGTGTGAGGATTGGTTTCATTACGATATCGGGGTTAACAGACATATACAAACACAGGTGACATATATAATCACCAAAGACCTACAGAATACCAAGAGAGGACTACTCAACATTCTGTCATAACGTACATGGGAAAAGGATCCCAAGAAAAACAGTCACCTGTATATGTAAAAGAACCACATCTTCCACACCTACAACAAGCCAAACATTGTAATCAAACTTGCTGTAATAAAAAATAAAAACTTAAATTAAAAACACGAACAAGAAGTAGTGAGACAAACGTGAGGGGCTTTCTCCTGGCACATTCCATTCTAAACTCCAATCTAGAACACCACTTCCACTGAGGCTCTCTTGCCCTAGTAACCAGATTTGGTAAGGGTGAACTGCTGCCACCTTGTGGCCGTTTCACACAACAGCAGCTTTAATCCCAGGGCTAATGGTCAGTTGATATTCAAAATCATTGCAGGCCTGTAAATGACACCTGCCCTGAAAACAAATCCTGGGGTCACATATCGACCAAAAAATTCAAAGGACGTCCATATTTCAAAACGACCGTTTCAAAAGGCATATTTTACGCACATTAGTGTTCTGCTTCTTTTCCTTTCTTTCCTTTTTTGTTAAAAAACACGGGAATGGAAAAAGGCATCCCTCAGAATGGGCGAAAATCGTTGCAGACGAATCAATGGACAGAGGTTTAATCTCCAATATATATAAACAGCTCATGCAGCTTAATATTAAAAAAACAAACAACCCAATACAAAAATGGGCAGAAGATCTAAAGAGACGTTTCTTCAAAGGAGACACAGAGATGGCCAAGACGCACGTGAAAAGCTGCTCAACAGCTCTAATTATTAGAGAAATGCAAATCAAAACTACAATGAGGTATCACCTCACACCTGTTAGAATAAGCATCATTAGAAAATCTACAAACAACCAATTCTGGGGAGGGTGTGGACAAAAGGAGCCCTCTTCCACTATTGGTGGGAATGTAAATTGATACAGTCACTATGGAGAACAGTATGGAGTTTCCTTAAAAAAATTAGAAATAGAATTACCATCTGATCCAGCAATCCCACTTCTGGGCATATACCCAGAGAAAACCGTATTTCAAAAAGGCACATTCACCACAATGTTTGTTGCAGCACTATTTACAATAGCCCGGTAAAGGAAGCAACATAAATGCCCACAGACAGATGAATGGATAAAGATGTGGTACATATATAAAATGGAATATTACTCGGCCATAAAAAGGAATGAAACTGGGTCATTTGTAGAGACATCGATGGATCGAGAGACTGTCATACAGAATGAAGTAAGTCAGAAAGAGGAAAACAAATATTGTATATTAACGCATATATGTGGAGCCTAAAAATGGTACAGATGAACTGGTTTGCAGGGAAGAAATAGAGACACAGAGGTAGAGAACAAACGTATGGACACCAAGTGTGGGAAGCCATGGGGTGGTGGTGGTGGGATGAGTTGGGAGTTTGGGATTGACCTGTATACATGTATATGCATAAAATACATAACTAATAATAACGTGCTGTATAAAAAAATAAATAAAATTACATTTCAAAATTTAAAAAAATAAAATTTAAAAATAAAACAGAAAAAAGTGCTTCCCATCACACAGATGTATTTATAGGAATGAATTATTTCCATGCTTATATCTATAAATACATAAAAGAGGAATAAAATCTAACTTTAACGATAAAAGAAAAAAAAAGTGAACCCACGAGTTATACAGAGGAAAACCCTACCACGGCACTTGCTCCAGTGGTAAACAATTCTGAAATTGGTCAGAGGTGGGGAACCATCTCCCATACAGCCAGCAACCCACCCCCCACGCAAGGAGCGTCCTCATTGCAAAGCTGGGGGACCGTTCTGAGGCATCTGTGAGTAAACGTGAGCTGAGGCCCAGGCCAGCTGCTGCTGAACTGTCCCCACCCTTTCCAGGTAAAACACCTGAATATATACAAGGGCTTGAAAGCCTAGAGGAAGGACCGTGGAGCCACACCAGTGAAAGCACGCAGGCCAACTTGGTGCCTGCCGGCCAGCCAGGGTGGTCCTGGACCCTGGCGCTCTACCAGAAGCTTTCCATTGCCCTGCCTGAGATACCCCTCCTCTCCCGGCACCCACTGCTTTTTTCCTTCCTCACCTCTGTCCGGAGAGAAATTCCAGCGGAAGGTATGGGTGACACATCCTCTTCTTTACAGGCGGCAGCCTGGCAACTCCTGCAGAAAGGCCAGCAGAACCCCACTCACACCGGGCCACCCACAAAGCTGTGGCCCCTCACTCCCTCCCACCAGAACAGCCCCGAGACTGCTGACGGGGCAGAGAATATGGAGTCAGGCACAGCTTCAGGGGCTATTGCTGCCTGGAGCGCTGTTTATATTGACCTCAAAGAGGCACACCTGTGGAGAGCGGGCCGGCAGGGTAAGGCTGCCCAGGTCAGCTAATCCACAACCCTCAGGGAATCACATTGTTGAAAATGGACCCCACTAAGGCAGAAGAGAAGCCAAGGAAAAAAAGGACACAATGCCATTTGCAGCACCGTAGATGAGTCTAGAAGTATTCACGTGACTTGTAGTAAGTCAGAAAGTGAAAGACACATATCATATCATATCACTTATAGGTGTTACCTAAAAATGGATACCAGGGCAGATATTTCCACGGAGAAGGGCAATCACAGATTTATTAAACAAACTTATGGTTCACCAATGGAAAGGTGTGAGGATTGGTTTCATTACGATATCGGGGTTAACAGACATATACAAACACAGGTGACATATATAATCACCTAAGACCTACAGAATACCAAGAGAGGACTACTCAACATTCTGTCATAACGTACATGGGAAAAGGATCCCAAGAAGAACAGTCATCTGTATATGTGTAAAAGAACCACATCTTCCACACCTACAACAAGCCAAACATTGTAATCAAACTTGCTGTAATAAAAAATAAAAAAATAAATTAAAAACACGAACAAGAAGTAGTGAGACAAACTTCAGGGGCTTTCTCCTGGCACATTCCATTCTAAACTCCAATCTAGAACACCACTTCCACTGAGGCTCTCTTGCCCTAGTAACCAGATTTGGTAAGGGTGAACTGCTGCCACCTTGTGGCCGTTTCACACAACAGCAGCTTTAATCCCAGCGCTAATGGTCAGTTGATATTCAAAATCATTGCAGGCCTGTAAATGACACCTGCCCTGAAAACAAATCCTGGGGTCACATATCAACCAAAAAATTCAAAGGACGTCCATATTTCAAAACGACCGTTTCAAAAGGCATATTTTACGCACATTAGTGTTCTGCTTCTTTTCCTTTCTTTCCTTTTTTGTTAAAAAACACGGGAATGGAAAAAGGCATCCCTCAGAATGGGCGAAAATCGTTGCAGACGAATCAATGGACAGAGGTTTAATCTCCAATATATATAAACAGCTCATGCAGCTTAATATTAAAAAAACAAACAACCCAATACAAAAATGGGCAGAAGATCTAAAGAGACGTTTCTTCAAAGGAGACACAGAGATGGCCAAGACGCACGTGAAAAGCTGCTCAACAGCTCTAATTATTAGAGAAATGCAAATCAAAACTACAATGAGGTATCACCTCACACCTGTTAGAATAAGCATCATTAGAAAATCTACAAACAACCAATTCTGGGGAGGGTGTGGACAAAAGGAGCCCTCTTCCACTATTGGTGGGAATGTAAATTGATACAGTCACTATGGAGAACAGTATGGAGTTTCCTTAAAAAAATTAGAAATAGAATTACCATCTGATCCAGCAATCCCACTTCTGGGCATATACCCAGAGAAAACCGTATTTCAAAAAGGCACATTCACCACAATGTTTGTTGCAGCACTATTTACAATAGCCCGGTAATGGAAGCAACCTAAATGCCCACAGACAGATGAATGGATAAAGATGTGGTACATATATAAAATGGAATATTACCCGGCCATAAAAAGGAATGAAACTGGGTCACTTGTAGAGACATCGATGGATCGAGAGACAGTCATACAGAATGAAGTAAGTCAGAAAGAGGAAAACAAATATTGTATATTAACGCATATATGTGGAGCCTAAAAATGGTACAGATGAACTGGTTTGCAGGGAAAAAATAGAGACACAGAGGTAGAGAACAAACGTATGGACACCAAGTGTGGGAAGCCATGGGGTGGTGGTGGTGGGATGAGTTGGGAGATTGGGATTGACCTGTATACATGTATATGCATAAAATACATAAATAATAAAAACCTGCTGTATAAAGACATAAATAAAATTATCTTTCAAATTTTAAAAAAAATAGAATTTAACAATAAAACAGAAAAAAGTTCTTCTGTCACACAGATGTATTTATAGGAATGAAATATTTCAATGCTTATATCTATAAATACATAAAAGAGGAATAAAATATAACTTGAACCATAAAAGAAAAAAAAAACCTGAACTCACGAGTTTTACAGAGGAAAACCCTATCTGGTCACTTGCTCCAGCGGTAAACAATTCTGAAATTGGTCAGAGGTGGGGAACCATCTCCCATACAGCCAGCAACCCACCACCCACGCAAGGAGTGTCCTCATTGCAAAGCTGGGGGACCGTGCCGAGGCATCTGTGAGTAAACATGAGCTGAGCCCCAGGCCAGCTGCTGCTGAACTGTTCCCACAATTCCCAGGTAAAACACCTGAATATGTACAAGGGCTTGAAAGCCTAGAGGAAGGGCCGTGGAGCCACACCAGCGACAGCACGCAGGCCAACTTGCTGCCTGCAGGACAGCCAGGGTGGTCCTGGCCCCGGGATCTCTTCCAGAAGCTTTCCATTGCCCTGCCTGAGATACCCCTCCTGTCCCGGCCCCCACTGCTTTTTTCCTTCCTCACCACTGTCCGGAGAGAAATTCCAGTGGAAGGTCTGGGTGACACATCCTCTTCTTTACAGGCGGCAGCCTGGCTACTCCTGCAGAAAGGCCAGCAGAGCCCCACTCACACCGGGCCACCCACAAAGCTGTGGCCCCTCAGTCCCTCCCACCAGCACAGCCCCGAGACTGCTGACGGGGCAGAGAATATGGAGTCAGGCACAGCTTCAGGTGCTATTGCTGCCTGGAGCTCTGTTTATATTGACCTCAACGAGGCACACCTGTGGAGGGCGGGCCGGCAGGGTAAGGCTGCCCAGGTCAGCTAATCCACAACCCTCAGGGAATCACATTGTTGAAAATGGACCTCGCTAAGGCAAAAGAGAAGCCAAGGGAAAAAAGGACACAATGCCATTTGCAGCACCGTACATGAGTCTAGAAGTAATCACGTGACTTGTAGTAAGTGAGAAAGTGAAAGACACATATCATATCATATCACTTATAGGTGTTACCTAAAAATGGATACCAGGGCAGATATTTCCACGGAGAAGGGCAATCACAGATTCATTAAACAAATTTATGGTTCACCAATGGAAAGGTGTGAGGATTGGTTTCATTACGATATCGGGGTTAACACACATATACAAATATAGGTGACATATATAATCACCAAAGACCTACAGAATACCAAGAGAGGACTACTCAACTCTGTCATAACGTACATGGGAAAAGGATCCCAGGAAGAACAGACATCTGTATATGTGTAAAAGAACCACATCTTCCACACCTACAACAAGCCAAACATTGTAATCAAACTTGCTGTAATAAAAAATATAAAAAATTAAATTAAAAACACGAACAAGAAGTAGTGAGACAAAGGTGAGGGGCTTTCTCCTGGCACATTCCATTCTAAATTCCAATCTAGAACACCACTTCCACTGAGGCTCTCTTGCCCTAGTAACCAGATTTGGCAAGGGAGAACTGCTGCCACCTTGTGGCCGTTTCACACAACAGCAGCTTTAATCCCATTGCTAATGGTCAGTTGATATTCAAAATCATTGCAGGCCTGTAAATGACACCTGCCCTGAAAACAAATCCTGGGGTCACATATCGACCAAAAACTTCAAAGCACGTCCATATTTCAAAAAGACCGTTTCAAAAGGCATATTTTACGCACATTAGTGTTCTGCTTCTTTTCCTTTCTTTCCTTTTTTGTTAAAAAGAAACGGGAATGGAAAAAGGCGTCCCTCAGAATGGGCGAAAATCGTTGCAAACGAATCAATGGACAGAGGTTTAATCTCCAATATATATAAACAGCTCACGCAGCTTAATATTAAAAAAACCAACAACCCAATACAAAAATGGGCGGAAGATCTAAAGAGACGTTTCTTCAAAGGAGACACAGAGATGGCCAAGACGCACATGAAAAGCTGCTCAACAGCACTAATTATTAGAGAAATGCAAATCAAAACTACAATGAGGTATCACCTCACACCTGTTAGAATCGGCATCATCAGGAAATCTACAAACAACCAATTCTGGGGAGGGTGTGGACAAAAGGAGCCCTCTTCCACTATTGGTGGGAATGTAAATTGATACAGTCACTATGGAGAACAGTATGGAGTTTCCATAAAAAAATCAGAAATAGAATTACCATCTGATCCAGCAATCGCACTTCTGGGCATATACCCAGAGAAAACCGTATTTCAAAAAGGCACATTCACCACAATGTTCGTTGCAGCACTATTTACAATAGCCAGGTAATGGAAGCAACCTAAATGCCCACAGACAGATGAATGGATAAAGATGTGGTACATATATAAAATGGAATATTACTCGGCCATAAAAAGGAATGAAACTGGGTCATTTGTAGAGACATCGATGGATCGAGAGACTGTCATACAGAATGAAGTAAGTCAGAAAGAGGAAAACAAATATTGTATATTAATGCATATATGTGGAGCCTAAAAATGGTACAGATGAACTGGTTTGCAGGAAAGAAATAGAGACACAGATGTAGAGAACAAACGTATGGACACCAAGTGTGGGAAGCCATGGGGTGGTGGTGGTGGGATGAGTTGGGAGTTTGGGATTGACCTGTATACACGTATATGCATAAAATACATAACTAATAATAAAGTGCTGTATAAAAAAATAAATAAAATTAAATTTCAAAATTTTAAAAAATAAAATTTAAAAATAAAACAGAAAAAAGTTCTTCCCGTCACACAGATGTATTTATAGGAATGAATTATTTCCATGCTTCTATCTATAAATACATAAAAGAGGAATAAAATCTAATTTGAACGATAAAAGAAAAAAAAAGTGAACCCACGAGTTATACAGAGGAAAACCCTATCAGCGCACTTGCTCCAGCGGTAAACAATTGTGTAATTGGTCAGAGGTGGGGAACCATCTCCCATACAGCCATCAACCCACCCCCCACGCAAGGAGCGTCCTCATTGCAAAGCTGGGGGACCGTGCCGAGGCATCTGTGAGTAAACGTGAGCTGAGCCCCAGGCCAGCTGCTGCTGAACTGTTCCCACCCATCCCAGGTAAAACACCTGAATATGTACAAGGTCTTGAAAGCCTAGAGGAAGGACCGTGGAGCCACACCAGTGAAAGCACGAAGGACAACTTGGTGCCTGCCGGCCAGCCAGGGTGGTCCTGGACCCTGGCGCTCTACCAGAAGCTTTCCATTGCCCTGCCTGAGATACCCCTCCTGTCCCGGCCCCCACTGCTTTTTTCCTTCCTCACCTCTGTCCGGAGAGAAATTCCAGCGGAAGGTATGGGTGACACATCCTCTTCTTTACAGGCGGCAGCCTGGCAACTCCTGCAGAAAGGCCAGCAGAACCCCACTCACACCGGGCCACCCACAAAGCTATGGCCCCTCACTCCCTCCCACCAGCACAGCCCCGAGACTGCTGACGGGGCAGAGAATATGGAGTCAGGCACAGCTTCAGGGGCTATTGCTGCCTGGAGCGCTGTTTATATTGACCTCAAAGAGGCACACCTGTGGAGGGCGGGCCGGCAGGGTAAGGCTGCCCAGGTCAGCTAATCCACAACCCTCAGGGAATCACATTGTTGAAAATGGACCCCACTAAGGCAGAAGAGAAGCCAAGGAAAAAAAGGACACAATGCCATTTGCAGCACCGTAGATGAGTCTAGAAGTATTCACGTGACTTGTAGTAAGTCAGAAAGTGAAAGACACATATCATATCATACCTCTTATAGGTGTTACCTAAAAATGGATACCAGGGCAGATATGTCCACGGAGAAGGGCAATCACAGATTCATTAAACAAACTTATGGTTCACCAATGGAAAGGTGTGAGGATTGGTTTCATTACGATATCGGGGTTAACAGACATATACAAACACAGGTGACATATATAATCACCTAAGACCTACAGAATACCAAGAGAGGACTACTCAACATTCTGTCATAACGTACATGGGAAAAGGATCCCAGGAAGAACAGTCATCTGTATATGTGTAAAAGAACCACATCTTCCACACCTACAACAAGCCAAACATTGTAATCAAACTTGCTGTAATAAAAAATAAAAAATTAAATTAAAAACACGAACAAGAAGTAGTGAGACAAACGTGAGGGGCTTTCTCCTGGCACATTCCATTCTAAACTCCAATCTAGAACACCACTTCCACTGAGGCTCTCTTGCCCTAGTAACCAGATTTGGTAAGGGTGAACTGCTGCCACCTTGTGGCCGTTTCACACAACAGCAGCTTTAATCCCAGGGCTAATGGTCAGTTGATATTCAAAATCATTGCAGGCCTGTAAATGACACCTGCCCTGAAAACAAATCCTGGGGTCACATATCGACCAAAAAATTCAAAGGACGTCCATATTTCAAAACGACCGTTTCAAAAGGCATATTTTACGCACATTAGTGTTCTGCTTCTTTTCCTTTCTTTCCTTTTTTGTTAAAAAACACGGGAATGGAAAAAGGCATCCCTCAGAATGGGCGAAAATCGTTGCAGACGAATCAATGGACAGAGGTTTAATCTCCAATATATATAAACAGCTCATGCAGCCTAATATTAAAAAAACAAACAACCCAATACAAAAATGGGCAGAAGATCTAAAGAGACGTTTCTTCAAAGGAGACACAGAGATGACCAAGACGCACGTGAAAAGCTGCTCAACAGCTCTAATTATTAGAGAAATGCAAATCAAAACTACAATGAGGTATCACCTCACACCTGTTAGAATAAGCATCATTAGAAAATCTACAAACAACCAATTCTGGGGAGGGTGTGGACAAAAGGAGCCCTCTTCCACTATTGGTGGGAATGTAAATTGATACAGTCACTATGGAGAACAGTATGGAGTTTCCTTAAAAAAATTAGAAATAGAATTACCATCTGATCCAGCAATCCCACTTCTGGGCATATACCCAGAGAAAACCGTATTTCAAAAAGGCACATTCACCACAATGTTTGTTGCAGCACTATTTACAATAGCCCGGTAATGGAAGCAACCTAAATGCCCACAGACAGATGAATGGATAAAGATGTGGTACATATATAAAATGGAATATTACTCGGCCATAAAAAGGAATGAAACTGGGTCATTTGTAGAGACATCGATGGATCGAGAGACTGTCATACAGAATGAAGTAAGTCAGAAAGAGGAAAACAAATATTGTATATTAACGCATATATGTGGAGCCTAAAAATGGTACAGATGAACTGGTTTGCAGGGAAGAAATAGAGACACAGAGGTAGAGAACAAACGTATGGACACCAAGTGTGGGAAGCCATGGGGTGGTGGTGATGGGATGAGTTGGGAGTTTGGGATTGACCTGTATACATGTATATGCATAAAATACATAACTAATAATAATGTGCTGTATAAAAAAATAAATAAAATTTCAAAATTTTATAAAATAAAATTTAAAAATAAAACAGAAAAAAGTTCTTCCCGTCACACAGATGTATTTATAGGAATGAATTATTTCCATGCTTCTATCTATAAATACATAAAAGAGGAATAACATCTAACTTGAAACATAAAAGAAAAAAAAAGTGAACCCACGAGTTATACAGAGGAAAACCCTATCAAGGCACTTGCTCCAGTGGTAAACATTTCTGAAATTGGTCAGAGGTGGGGAACCATCTCCCATACAGCCAGCAACCCAACCCCCACTCAAGGAGCGTCCTCATTGCAAAGCTGGGGGACCGTGCCGAGGCATCTATGAGTAAACGTGAGCTGAGCCCCAGGCCAGCTGCTGCTGAACTGTTCCCACCCTTTCCAGGTAAAACACCTGAATATGTACAAGGGCTTGAAAGCCTAGAGGAAGGACCGTGGAGCCACACCAGTGAAAGCACGAAGGACAACTTGGTGCCTACCGGCCAGCCAGGGTGGTCCTGGACCCTGGCGCTCTACCAGAAGCTTTCCATTGCCCTGCCTGAGATACCCCTCCTGTCCCGGCCCCCACTGCTTTTTTCCTTCCTCACCTCTGTCCGGAGAGAAATTCCAGCAGAAGGTATGGGTGACACATCCTCTTCTTTACAGGCGGCAGCCTGGCAACTCCTGCAGAAAGGCCAGCAGAACCCCACTCACACCGGGCCACCCACAAAGCTATGGCCCCTCACTCCCTCCCACCAGCACAGCCCCGAGACTGCGGACGGGGCAGAGAATATGGAGTCAGGCACAGCTTCAGGGGCTATTGCTGCCTGGAGCGCTGTTTATATTGACCTCAAAGAGGCACACCTGTGGAGGGCGGGCCGGCAGGGTAAGGCTGCCCAGGTCAGCTAATCCACAACCCTCAGGGAATCACATTGTTGAAAATGGACCCCACTAAGGCAGAAGAGAAGCCAAGGAAAAAAAGGACACAATGCCATTTGCAGCACCGTAGATGAGTCTAGAAGTATTCACGTGACTTGTAGTAAGTCAGAAAGTGAAAGACACATATCATATCATATCTCTTATAGGTGTTACCTAAAAATGGATACCAGGGCAGATATGTCCACGGAGAAGGGCAATCACAGATTCATTAAACAAACTTATGGTTCACCAATGGAAAGGTGTGAGGATTGGTTTCATTACGATATCGGAGTTAACAGACATATACAAACACAGGTGACATATATAATCACCTAAGACCTACAGAATACCAAGAGAGGACTACTCAACATTCTGTCATAACGTACATGGGAAAAGGATCCCAGGAAGAACAGTCATCTGTATATGTGTAAAAGAACCACATCTTCCACACCTACAACAAGCCAAACATTGTAATCAAACTTGCTGTAATAAAAAATAAAAACTTAAATTAAAAACACGAACAAGAAGTAGTGAGACAAACGTGAGGGGCTTTCTCCTGGCACATTCCATTCTAAACTCCAATCTAGAACACCACTTCCACTGAGGCTCTCTTGCCCTAGTAACCAGATTTGGTAAGGGTGAACTGCTGCCACCTTGTGGCCGTTTCACACAACAGCAGCTTTAATCCCAGGGCTAATGGTCAGTTGATATTCAAAATCATTGCAGGCCTGTAAATGACACCTGCCCTGAAAACAAATCCTGGGGTCACATATCGACCAAAAAATTCAAAGGACGTCCATATTTCAAAACGACCGTTTCAAAAGGCATATTTTACGCACATTAGTGTTCTGCTTCTTTTCCTTTCTTTCCTTTTTTGTTAAAAAACACGGGAATGGAAAAAGGCATCCCTCAGAATGGGCGAAAATCGTTGCAGACGAATCAATGGACAGAGGTTTAATCTCCAATATATATAAACAGCTCATGCAGCTTAATATTAAAAAAACAAACACCCCAATACAAAAATGGGCAGAAGATCTAAAGAGACGTTTCTTCAAAGGAGTCACAGAGATGGCCAAGACGCACGTGAAAAGCTGCTCAACAGCTCTAATTATTAGAGAAATGCAAATCAAAACTACAATGAGGTATCACCTCACACCTGTTAGAATAAGCATCATTAGAAAATCTACAAACAACCAATTCTGGGGAGGGTGTGGACAAAAGGAGCCCTCTTCCACTATTGGTGTGAATGTAAATTGATACAGTCACTATGGAGAACAGTATGGAGTTTCCTTAAAAAAATTAGAAATAGAATTACCATCTGATCCAGCAATCCCACTTCTGGGCATATACCCAGAGAAAACCGTATTTCAAAAAGGCACATTCACCACAATGTTTGTTGCAGCACTATTTACAATAGCCCGGTAATGGAAGCAACCTAAATGCCCACAGACAGATGAATGGATAAAGATGTGGTACATATATAAAATGGAATATTACTCGGCCATAAAAAGGAATGAAACTGGGTCATTTGTAGAGACATCGATGGATCGAGAGACTGTCATACAGAATGAAGTAAGTCAGAAAGAGGAAAACAAATATTGTATATTAACGCATATATGTGGAGCCTAAAAATGGTACAGATGAACTGGTTTGCAGGGAAGAAATAGAGACACAGAGGTAGAGAACAAACGTATGGACACCAAGTGTGGGAAGCCATGGGGTGGTGGTGATGGGATGAGTTGGGAGTTTGGGATTGACCTGTATACATGTATATGCATAAAATACATAACTAATAATAACGTGCTGTATAAAAAAATAAATAAAATTTCAAAATTTTAAAAAATAAAATTTAAAAATAAAACAGAAAAAAGTTCTTCCCGTCACACAGATGTATTTATAGGAATGAATTATTTTCATGCTTCTATCTATAAATACATAAAAGAGGAATAACATCTAACTTGAAACATAAAAGAAAAAAAAAGTGAACCCACGAGTTATACAGAGGAAAACCCTATCACGGCACTTGCTCCAGTGGTAAACATTGCTGAAATTGGTCAGAGGTGGGGAACCATCTCCCATACAGCCAGCAACCCAACCCCCACTCAAGGAGCGTCCTCATTGCAAAGCTGGGGGACCGTGCAGAGGCATCTGTGAGTAAACGTGAGCTGAGCCCCAGGCCAGCTGCTGCTGAACTGTTCCCACCGTTTCCAGGTAAAACACCTGAATATGTACAAGGGCTTGAAAGCCTAGAGGAAGGACCGTGGAGCCACACCAGCGACAGCACGCAGGCCAACTTGGTGCCTGCAGGCCAGCCAGCGTGGTCCTGGACCCTGGCGCTCTTCCAGAAGCTTTCCATTGCCCTGCCTGAGATACCCCTCCTGTCCTGGCCCCCACTGCTTCTTTCCTTCCTCACCTCAGTCCGGAGAGAAATTCCAGCGGAAGGTATGGGTGACACATCCTCTTCTTTACAGGCGGCAGCCTGGCAACTCCTGCAGAAAGGCCAGCAGAACCCCACTCACACTGGGCCACCCACAAAGCTGTGGCCCCTCACTCCCTCCCACCAGCACAGCCCCGAGACTGCTGACGGGGCAGAGAATATGGTGTCAGGCACAGCTTCAGGGGCTATTGCTGCCTGGAGATCTGTTTATATTAACCTCAATGAGGCACACCTGGGGAGGGCGGGCCGGCAGGGTAAGGCTGCCCAGGTCAGCTAATCCACAACCCTCAGGGAATCACATTGTTGAAAATGGACCCCGCTAAGGCAGAAGAGAAGCCAAGGGAAAAAAGGACACAATGCCATTTGCAGCACCGTAGATGAGTCTAGAAGTAATCACGTGACTTGTAGTAAGTCAGAAAGTGAAAGACACATATCATATCATATCACTTATAGGTGTTACCTAAAAATGGATACCAGGGCAGATATTTCCATGGAGAAGGGCAATCACAGATTCATTAAACAAATTTATGGTTCACCAATGGAAAGGTGTGAGGATTGGTTTCATTACGATATCGGGGTTAACAGACATATACAAACACAGGTGACATATATAATCACCAAAGACCTACAGAATACCAAGAGAGGACTACTCAACATTCTGTCATAACGTACATGGGAAAAGGATCCCAAGAAAAACAGTCACCTGTATATGTAAAAGAACCACATCTTCCACACCTACAACAAGCCAAACATTGTAATCAAACTTGCTGTAATAAAAAATAAAAACTTAAATTAAAAACACGAACAAGAAGTAGTGAGACAAACGTGAGGGGCTTTCTCCTGGCACATTCCATTCTAAACTCCAATCTAGAACACCACTTCCACTGAGGCTCTCTTGCCCTAGTAACCAGATTTGGTAAGGGTGAACTGCTGCCACCTTGTGGCCGTTTCACACAACAGCAGCTTTAATCCCAGGGCTAATGGTCAGTTGATATTCAAAATCATTGCAGGCCTGTAAATGACACCTGCCCTGAAAACAAATCCTGGGGTCACATATCGACCAAAAAATTCAAAGGACGTCCATATTTCAAAACGACCGTTTCAAAAGGCATATTTTACGCACATTAGTGTTCTGCTTCTTTTCCTTTCTTTCCTTTTTTGTTAAAAAACACGGGAATGGAAAAAGGCATCCCTCAGAATGGGCGAAAATCGTTGCAGACGAATCAATGGACAGAGGTTTAATCTCCAATATATATAAACAGCTCATGCAGCTTAATATTAAAAAAACAAACAACCCAATACAAAAATGGGCAGAAGATCTAAAGAGACGTTTCTTCAAAGGAGACACAGAGATGGCCAAGACGCACGTGAAAAGCTGCTCAACAGCTCTAATTATTAGAGAAATGCAAATCAAAACTACAATGAGGTATCACCTCACACCTGTTAGAATAAGCATCATTAGAAAATCTACAAACAACCAATTCTGGGGAGGGTGTGGACAAAAGGAGCCCTCTTCCACTATTGGTGTGAATGTAAATTGATACAGTCACTATGGAGAACAGTATGGAGTTTCCTTAAAAAAATTAGAAATAGAATTACCATCTGATCCAGCAATCCCACTTCTGGGCATATACCCAGAGAAAACCGTATTTCAAAAAGGCACATTCACCACAATGTTTGTTGCAGCACTATTTACAATAGCCCGGTAAAGGAAGCAACATAAATGCCCACAGACAGATGAATGGATAAAGATGTGGTACATATATAAAATGGAATATTACTCGGCCATAAAAAGGAATGAAACTGGGTCATTTGTAGAGACATCGATGGATCGAGAGACTGTCATACAGAATGAAGTAAGTCAGAAAGAGGAAAACAAATATTGTATATTAACGCATATATGTGGAGCCTAAAAATGGTACAGATGAACTGGTTTGCAGGGAAGAAATAGAGACACAGAGGTAGAGAACAAACGTATGGACACCAAGTGTGGGAAGCCATGGGGTGGTGGTGGTGGGATGAGTTGGGAGTTTGGGATTGACCTGTATACATGTATATGCATAAAATACATAACTAATAATAACGTGCTGTATAAAAAAATAAATAAAATTACATTTCAAAATTTAAAAAAATAAAATTTAAAAATAAAACAGAAAAAAGTGCTTCCCATCACACAGATGTATTTATAGGAATGAATTATTTCCATGCTTATATCTATAAATACATAAAAGAGGAATAAAATCTAACTTTAACGATAAAAGAAAAAAAAAGTGAACCCACGAGTTATACAGAGGAAAACCCTACCACGGCACTTGCTCCAGTGGTAAACAATTCTGAAATTGGTCAGAGGTGGGGAACCATCTCCCATACAGCCAGCAACCCACCCCCCACGCAAGGAGCGTCCTCATTGCAAAGCTGGGGGACCGTTCTGAGGCATCTGTGAGTAAACGTGAGCTGAGGCCCAGGCCAGCTGCTGCTGAACTGTCCCCACCCTTTCCAGGTAAAACACCTGAATATATACAAGGGCTTGAAAGCCTAGAGGAAGGACCGTGGAGCCACACCAGTGAAAGCACGCAGGCCAACTTGGTGCCTGCCGGCCAGCCAGGGTGGTCCTGGACCCTGGCGCTCTACCAGAAGCTTTCCATTGCCCTGCCTGAGATACCCCTCCTCTCCCGGCACCCACTGCTTTTTTCCTTCCTCACCTCTGTCCGGAGAGAAATTCCAGCGGAAGGTATGGGTGACACATCCTCTTCTTTACAGGCGGCAGCCTGGCAACTCCTGCAGAAAGGCCAGCAGAACCCCACTCACACCGGGCCACCCACAAAGCTGTGGCCCCTCACTCCCTCCCACCAGAACAGCCCCGAGACTGCTGACGGGGCAGAGAATATGGAGTCAGGCACAGCTTCAGGGGCTATTGCTGCCTGGAGCGCTGTTTATATTGACCTCAAAGAGGCACACCTGTGGAGAGCGGGCCGGCAGGGTAAGGCTGCCCAGGTCAGCTAATCCACAACCCTCAGGGAATCACATTGTTGAAAATGGACCCCACTAAGGCAGAAGAGAAGCCAAGGAAAAAAAGGACACAATGCCATTTGCAGCACCGTAGATGAGTCTAGAAGTATTCACGTGACTTGTAGTAAGTCAGAAAGTGAAAGACACATATCATATCATATCACTTATAGGTGTTACCTAAAAATGGATACCAGGGCAGATATTTCCACGGAGAAGGGCAATCACAGATTTATTAAACAAACTTATGGTTCACCAATGGAAAGGTGTGAGGATTGGTTTCATTACGATATCGGGGTTAACAGACATATACAAACACAGGTGACATATATAATCACCTAAGACCTACAGAATACCAAGAGAGGACTACTCAACATTCTGTCATAACGTACATGGGAAAAGGATCCCAAGAAGAACAGTCATCTGTATATGTGTAAAAGAACCACATCTTCCACACCTACAACAAGCCAAACATTGTAATCAAACTTGCTGTAATAAAAAATAAAAAAATAAATTAAAAACACGAACAAGAAGTAGTGAGACAAACTTCAGGGGCTTTCTCCTGGCACATTCCATTCTAAACTCCAATCTAGAACACCACTTCCACTGAGGCTCTCTTGCCCTAGTAACCAGATTTGGTAAGGGTGAACTGCTGCCACCTTGTGGCCGTTTCACACAACAGCAGCTTTAATCCCAGCGCTAATGGTCAGTTGATATTCAAAATCATTGCAGGCCTGTAAATGACACCTGCCCTGAAAACAAATCCTGGGGTCACATATCAACCAAAAAATTCAAAGGACGTCCATATTTCAAAACGACCGTTTCAAAAGGCATATTTTACGCACATTAGTGTTCTGCTTCTTTTCCTTTCTTTCCTTTTTTGTTAAAAAACACGGGAATGGAAAAAGGCATCCCTCAGAATGGGCGAAAATCGTTGCAGACGAATCAATGGACAGAGGTTTAATCTCCAATATATATAAACAGCTCATGCAGCTTAATATTAAAAAAACAAACAACCCAATACAAAAATGGGCAGAAGATCTAAAGAGACGTTTCTTCAAAGGAGACACAGAGATGGCCAAGACGCACGTGAAAAGCTGCTCAACAGCTCTAATTATTAGAGAAATGCAAATCAAAACTACAATGAGGTATCACCTCACACCTGTTAGAATAAGCATCATTAGAAAATCTACAAACAACCAATTCTGGGGAGGGTGTGGACAAAAGGAGCCCTCTTCCACTATTGGTGGGAATGTAAATTGATACAGTCACTATGGAGAACAGTATGGAGTTTCCTTAAAAAAATTAGAAATAGAATTACCATCTGATCCAGCAATCCCACTTCTGGGCATATACCCAGAGAAAACCGTATTTCAAAAAGGCACATTCACCACAATGTTTGTTGCAGCACTATTTACAATAGCCCGGTAATGGAAGCAACCTAAATGCCCACAGACAGATGAATGGATAAAGATGTGGTACATATATAAAATGGAATATTACCCGGCCATAAAAAGGAATGAAACTGGGTCACTTGTAGAGACATCGATGGATCGAGAGACAGTCATACAGAATGAAGTAAGTCAGAAAGAGGAAAACAAATATTGTATATTAACGCATATATGTGGAGCCTAAAAATGGTACAGATGAACTGGTTTGCAGGGAAAAAATAGAGACACAGAGGTAGAGAACAAACGTATGGACACCAAGTGTGGGAAGCCATGGGGTGGTGGTGGTGGGATGAGTTGGGAGATTGGGATTGACCTGTATACATGTATATGCATAAAATACATAAATAATAAAAACCTGCTGTATAAAGACATAAATAAAATTATCTTTCAAATTTTAAAAAAATAGAATTTAACAATAAAACAGAAAAAAGTTCTTCTGTCACACAGATGTATTTATAGGAATGAAATATTTCAATGCTTATATCTATAAATACATAAAAGAGGAATAAAATATAACTTGAACCATAAAAGAAAAAAAAACCTGAACTCACGAGTTTTACAGAGGAAAACCCTATCTGGTCACTTGCTCCAGCGGTAAACAATTCTGAAATTGGTCAGAGGTGGGGAACCATCTCCCATACAGCCAGCAACCCACCACCCACGCAAGGAGTGTCCTCATTGCAAAGCTGGGGGACCGTGCCGAGGCATCTGTGAGTAAACATGAGCTGAGCCCCAGGCCAGCTGCTGCTGAACTGTTCCCACCATTCCCAGGTAAAACACCTGAATATGTACAAGGGCTTGAAAGCCTAGAGGAAGGGCCGTGGAGCCACACCAGCGACAGCACGCAGGCCAACTTGCTGCCTGCAGGACAGCCAGGGTGGTCCTGGCCCCGGGATCTCTTCCAGAAGCTTTCCATTGCCCTGCCTGAGATACCCCTCCTGTCCCGGCCCCCACTGCTTTTTTCCTTCCTCACCTCTGTCCGGAGAGAAATTCCAGTGGAAGGTCTGGGTGACACATCCTCTTCTTTACAGGCGGCAGCCTGGCTACTCCTGCAGAAAGGCCAGCAGAGCCCCACTCACACCGGGCCACCCACAAAGCTGTGGCCCCTCAGTCCCTCCCACCAGCACAGCCCCGAGACTGCTGACGGGGCAGAGAATATGGAGTCAGGCACAGCTTCAGGTGCTATTGCTGCCTGGAGCTCTGTTTATATTGACCTCAACGAGGCACACCTGTGGAGGGCGGGCCGGCAGGGTAAGGCTGCCCAGGTCAGCTAATCCACAACCCTCAGGGAATCACATTGTTGAAAATGGACCTCGCTAAGGCAAAAGAGAAGCCAAGGGAAAAAAGGACACAATGCCATTTGCAGCACCGTACATGAGTCTAGAAGTAATCACGTGACTTGTAGTAAGTGAGAAAGTGAAAGACACATATCATATCATATCACTTATAGGTGTTACCTAAAAATGGATACCAGGGCAGATATTTCCACGGAGAAGGGCAATCACAGATTCATTAAACAAATTTATGGTTCACCAATGGAAAGGTGTGAGGATTGGTTTCATTACGATATCGGGGTTAACACACATATACAAATATAGGTGACATATATAATCACCAAAGACCTACAGAATACCAAGAGAGGACTACTCAACTCTGTCATAACGTACATGGGAAAAGGATCCCAGGAAGAACAGACATCTGTATATGTGTAAAAGAACCACATCTTCCACACCTACAACAAGCCAAACATTGTAATCAAACTTGCTGTAATAAAAAATATAAAAAATTAAATTAAAAACACGAACAAGAAGTAGTGAGACAAAGGTGAGGGGCTTTCTCCTGGCACATTCCATTCTAAATTCCAATCTAGAACACCACTTCCACTGAGGCTCTCTTGCCCTAGTAACCAGATTTGGCAAGGGAGAACTGCTGCCACCTTGTGGCCGTTTCACACAACAGCAGCTTTAATCCCAGTGCTAATGGTCAGTTGATATTCAAAATCATTGCAGGCCTGTAAATGACACCTGCCCTGAAAACAAATCCTGGGGTCACATATCGACCAAAAACTTCAAAGCACGTCCATATTTCAAAAAGACCGTTTCAAAAGGCATATTTTACGCACATTAGTGTTCTGCTTCTTTTCCTTTCTTTCCTTTTTTGTTAAAAAGAAACGGGAATGGAAAAAGGCGTCCCTCAGAATGGGCGAAAATCGTTGCAAACGAATCAATGGACAGAGGTTTAATCTCCAATATATATAAACAGCTCACGCAGCTTAATATTAAAAAAACCAACAACCCAATACAAAAATGGGCGGAAGATCTAAAGAGACGTTTCTTCAAAGGAGACACAGAGATGGCCAAGACGCACATGAAAAGCTGCTCAACAGCACTAATTATTAGAGAAATGCAAATCAAAACTACAATGAGGTATCACCTCACACCTGTTAGAATCGGCATCATCAGGAAATCTACAAACAACCAATTCTGGGGAGGGTGTGGACAAAAGGAGCCCTCTTCCACTATTGGTGGGAATGTAAATTGATACAGTCACTATGGAGAACAGTATGGAGTTTCCATAAAAAAATCAGAAATAGAATTACCATCTGATCCAGCAATCGCACTTCTGGGCATATACCCAGAGAAAACCGTATTTCAAAAAGGCACATTCACCACAATGTTCGTTGCAGCACTATTTACAATAGCCAGGTAATGGAAGCAACCTAAATGCCCACAGACAGATGAATGGATAAAGATGTGGTACATATATAAAATGGAATATTACTCGGCCATAAAAAGGAATGAAACTGGGTCATTTGTAGAGACATCGATGGATCGAGAGACTGTCATACAGAATGAAGTAAGTCAGAAAGAGGAAAACAAATATTGTATATTAATGCATATATGTGGAGCCTAAAAATGGTACAGATGAACTGGTTTGCAGGAAAGAAATAGAGACACAGATGTAGAGAACAAACGTATGGACACCAAGTGTGGGAAGCCATGGGGTGGTGGTGGTGGGATGAGTTGGGAGTTTGGGATTGACCTGTATACACGTATATGCATAAAATACATAACTAATAATAAAGTGCTGTATAAAAAAATAAATAAAATTAAATTTCAAAATTTTAAAAAATAAAATTTAAAAATAAAACAGAATAAAGTTCTTCCCGTCACACAGATGTATTTATAGGAATGAATTATTTCCATGCTTATATCTATAAATACATAAAAGAGGAATAAAATCTAACTTGAACCATAAAAGAAAAAAAAACCTGAACCCACGAGTTATACAGAGGAAAACCCTATCACGGCACTTGCTCCAGTGGTAAACAATTCTGAAATTGGTCAGAGGTGGGGAACCATCTCCCATACAGCCAGCAACCCACCACCCACGCAAGGAGCGTCCTCATTGCAAAGCTGGGGGACTGTGCCAAGGCATCTGTGAGTAAACGTGAGCTGAGCCCCAGGCCAGCTACTGCTGAACTGTTCCCACCCTTTCCAGGTAAAACACCTAAATATATACAAGGGCTTGAAAGCCTAGAGGAAGGACCGTGGAGCCACACCAGCGACAGCACGCAGGCCAACTTGGTGCCTGCAGGGCAGCCAGGGTGGTCCTGGCCTCGGACGCTCTTCCACAAGCTTTCCATTGCCCTGCCTGAGATACCCCTCCTGTCCCGGCCCCCACTGCTTTTTTCCTTCCTCACCTCTGTCCGGAGAGAAATTCCAGTGGAAGGTATGGGTGACACATCCTCTTCTTTACAGGCGGCAGCCTGGCTACTCCTGCAGAAAGGCCAGCAGAGCCCCACTCACACCGGGCCACCCACAAAGCTGTGGCCCCTCAGTCCCTCCCACCAGCACAGCCCCGAGACTGCTGACGGGGCAGAGAATATGGAGTCAGGCACAGCTTCAGGGGCTATTGCTGCCTGGAGCTCTGTTTATATTGACCTCAACGAGGCACACCTGTGGAGGGTGGGCCGGCAGGGTAAGGCTGCCCAGGTCAGCTAATCCACAACCCTCAGGGAATCACATTGTTGAAAATGGACCTCGCTAAGGCAAAAGAGAAGCCAAGGGAAAAAAGGACACAATGCCATTTGCAGCACCGTACATGAGTCTAGAAGTAATCACGTGACTTGTAGTAAGTGAGAAAGTGAAAGACACATATCATATCATATCACTTATAGGTGTTACCTAAAAATGGATACCAGGGCAGATATTTCCACGGAGAAGGGCAATCACAGATTCATTAAACAAATTTATGGTTCACCAATGGAAAGGTGTGAGGATTGGTTTCATTACGATATCGGGGTTAACACACATATACAAATATAGGTGACATATATAATCACCAAAGACCTACAGAATACCAAGAGAGGACTACTCAACTCTGTCATAACGTACATGGGAAAAGGATCCCAGGAAGAACAGACATCTGTATATGTGTAAAAAAACCACATCTTCCACACCTACAACAAGCCAAACATTGTAATCAAACTTGCTGTAATAAAAAATATAAAAAATTAAATTAAAAACACGAACAAGAAGTAGTGAGACAAAGGTGAGGGGCTTTCTCCTGGCACATTCCATTCTAAATTCCAATCTAGAACACCACTTCCACTGAGGCTCTCTTGCCCTAGTAACCAGATTTGGCAAGGGAGAACTGCTGCCACCTTGTGGCCGTTTCACACAACAGCAGCTTTAATCCCAGTGCTAATGGTCAGTTGATATTCAAAATCATTGCAGGCCTGTAAATGACACCTGCCCTGAAAACAAATCCTGGGGTCACATATCGACCAAAAACTTCAAAGCACGTCCATATTTCAAAAAGACCGTTTCAAAAGGCATATTTTACGCACATTAGTGTTCTGCTTCTTTTCCTTTCTTTCCTTTTTTGTTAAAAAGAAACGGGAATGGAAAAAGGCATCCCTCAGAATGGGCGAAAATCGTTGCAAACGAATCAATGGACAGAGGTTTAATCTCCAATATATATAAACAGCTCACGCAGCTTAATATTAAAAAAACCAACAACCCAATACAAAAATGGGCAGAAGATCTAAAGAGACGTTTCTTCAAAGGAGACACAGAGATGGCCAAGACGCACATGAAAAGCTGCTCAACAGCACTAATTATTAGAGAAATGCAAATCAAAACTACAATGAGGTATCACCTCACACCTGTTAGAATCGGCATCATCAGGAAATCTACAAACAACCAATTCTGGGGAGGGTGTGGACAAAAGGAGCCCTCTTCCACTATTGGTGGGAATGTAAATTGATACAGTCACTATGGAGAACAGTATGGAGTTTCCTTAAAAAAATTAGAAATAGAATTACCATCTGATCCAGCAATCCCACTTCTGGGCATATACCCAGAGAAAACCGTATTTCAAAAAGGCACATTCACCACAATGTTCGTTGCAGCACTATTTACAATAGCCAGGTAATGAAAGCAAACTAAATGCCCACAGACAGATGAATGGATAAAGATGTGGTACATATATAAAATGGAATATTACTCGGCCATAAAAAGGAATGAAACTGGGTCATTTGTAGAGACATGGATGGATCGAGAGACTGTCATACAGAATGAAGTAAGTCAGAAAGAGGAAAACGAATATTGTATATTAATGCATATATGTGGAGCCTAAAATGGTACAGATGAACTCGTTTGCAGGGAAGAAAGAGAGACACAGATGTAGAGAACAAACGAATGGACACCAAGTGTGGGAAGCCATGGGGTGGTGGTGGTGGGATGACTTGGGAGATTGGGATTGACCTGAATACATGTATATGCATAAAATACATAACTAATAATAACGTGCTGTATAAAAAAATAAATAAAACTAAATTTCAAAATTTTAAAAAATAAAATTTAAAAATAAAAGAGAAAAAAGTTCTTCCCGTCACACAGATGTATTTATAGGAATGAATTATTTCCATGCTTATATCTATAAATACATAAAAGAGGAATAAAATCTAACTTGAACCATAAAAGAAAAAAAAAGTGAACCCACGAGTTATACAGAGGAAAAACCTATCAGGGCACTTGCTCCAGCGGTAAACAATTCTGAAATTGGTCAGAGGTGGGGAACCATCTCCCATACACCCAGCAACCCACCCCCCACGCAAGGAGCGTCCTCATTGCAAAGCTGGGGGACCGTGCCGAGGCATCTGTGAGTAAACGTGAGCTGAGCCCCAGGCCAGCTGCTGCTGAACTGTTCCCACCCTTCCCAGGTAAAACACCTGAATATGTACAAGGGCTTGAAAGCCTAGAGGAAGGGCCATCGAGCCACACCAGCAACAGCACGCAGGCCAACTTGGTGCCTGCAGTCCAGCCAGGGAGGTCCTGGCCCTGGACGCTCTTCCGGAAGCTTTCCACTGCCCTGCCTGAGATACCCCTCCTCTCCCGGCACCCAATGCTTTTTTCCTTCCTCACCTCTGTCCGGAGAGAAATTCCAGCGGAAGGTATCGGTGACACATCCTCTTCTTTACAGGCGGCAGCCTGGCAACTCCTGCAGAAAGGCCAGCAGAGCCCCACTAACACCGGGCCATCCACAAAGCTGTGGCCCCTCACTCCCTCCCACCAGCACAGCCCCGAGACTGCTGACGGGGCAGAGAATATGGAGTCAGGCACAGCTTCAGGGGCTATTGCTGCCTGGAGCTCTGTTTATATTGACCTCAACGAGGCAAACCTGTGGAGGGCGGGCCGGCAGGGTAAGGCTGCCCAGGTCAGCTAATCCACAACCCTCAGGGAATCATATTGTTGAAAATGGACCTCGCTAAGGCAGAATAGAAGCCAAGGGAGAAAAGGACACAATGCCATTTGCAGCACCGTAGATGAGTCTAGAAGTAATCACGTGACTTGTAGTAAGTCAGAAAGTGAAAGACACATATCATATCATATCACTTATAGGTGTTACCTAAAAATGGTTACCAGGGCAGATATTTCCACGGAGAAGGGCAATCACAGATTCATTAAACAAACTTATGGTTCACCAATGGAAAGGTGTGAGGATTGGTTTCATTAAGATATCGGGGTTAACACAGATATACAAACACTGGTGACATATATAATCACCAAAGACCTACAGAATACCAAGAGAGGACTACTCAACATTCTGTCATAACGTACATGGGAAAAGGATCCCAGGAAGAACAGACATCTGTATATGTGTAAAAGAACCACATCTTCCACACCTACAACAAGCCAAACATTGTAATCAAACTTGCTGTAATAAAAAATAAAAAATTAAATTAAAAACACGAACAAGAAGTAGTGAGACAAACTTGAGGGGCTTTCTCCTGGCATATTCCATTCTAAATTCCAATCTAGAACATCACTTCCACTGAGGCTCTGTTGCCCTAATATCCAGATTTGGTAAGGGAGAACTGCTGCCACCTTGTGGCCGTTTCACACAACAGCAGCTTTAATCCCAGCACTAATTGTCAGTTGATATTCAAAATCATTGCAGGCCTGTAAATGACACCTGCCCTGAAAACAAATCCTGGGGTCACATATCGACCAAAAAATTCAAAGGACGTCCATATTTCAAAACGACCGTTTCAAAAGGCATATTTTACGCAAATTAGTGTTCTGCTTCTTTTCCTTTCTTTCCTTTTTTGTTAAAAATCACAGGAATGGAAAAAGGCATCCCTCAGAATGGTCGAAAATCGTAGCAAACGAATCAATGGACACAGGTTTAATCTCCAATATATATAAACAGCTCATGCAGCTTAATATTAAAAAACAAACAACCCAATACAAAAATGGGCAGAAGATCTAAAGAGACGTTTCTTCAAAGAAGACACAGAGATGGACAAGACGCACATGAAAAGCTGCTCAACAGCACTAATTATTAGAGAAATGCAAATCAAAACTACAATGAGGTATCACCTCACACCTGTTAGAATCGGCATCATCAGAAAATCTACAAACAACAAATTCTGGGGAGGGTGTGGACAAAAGGAGCCCTCTTCCACTATTGGTGGGAATGTAAATTGATACAGTCACTATGGAGAACAGTATGGAGTTTCCTTAAAAAAACTAGAAATAGAATTACCATCTGATCCAGCAATCCTACTTCTGGGCATATACCCAGAGAAAACCGTAAATCAAAAAGGCACATTCACCACAATGTTCGTTGCAGCACTATTTACATTAGCCAGGTAATGGAAGCTAACTAAATGCCCACAGACAGATGAATGGATAAAGATGTGGTACATATATAAAATGGAATATTACTCGGCCATAAAAAGGAATGAAACTGGGTCATTTGTAGAGACATCGATGGATCGAGAGACTGTCATACAGAATGAAGTAAGTCAGAAAGAGGAAAACAAATATTGTATATTAATGCATATAAGTGGAGCCTAAAAAATGGTACAGATGAACTGGTTTGCAGGGAAGAAATAGAGACACAGAGGTAGAGAACAAACGTATGGACACCAAGTGTGGGAAGCCATGGGGTGGTGGTGGTGGGATGAGTTGGGAGATTGGGATTGACCTGTATACATATATATGCATAAAATACATAACTAATAATAACGTGCTCTTTAAAAAAATAAATAAAATTAAATTTCAAAATTTTAAAAAATAAAATTTAAAAATAAAACAGAAAAAAGTTCTTCCCGTCACACAGATGTATTTATAGGAATGAATTATTTCCATGCTTATATCTATAAATACATAAAAGAGGAATAAAATCTAACTTGAACGATAAAAGAAAAAAAAAGTGAACCCACGAGTTATACAGAGGAAAACCCTATCACGGCACTTGCTCCAGTGGTAAACAATTGTGAAATTGGTCAGAGGTGGGGAACCATCTCCCATACACCCAGCAACCCACCACCCACGCAAGGAGCGTCCTCATTGCAAAGCTGGGGGACCGTGCCGAGGCATCTGTGAGTAAACGTGAGTTGAGCCCCAGGCCAGCTGCTGCTGAACTGTCCCCACCCTTTCCAGGTAAAACACCTGAATATGTACAAGGGCTTGAAACCCTAGAGGAAGGACTGTGGAGCCACACCAGCGACAGCACGCAGGCCAACTTGGTGCCTGCAGGACAGCCAGGGTGGTCCTGGACCCTGGCGCTCTTCCAGAAGATTTCCATTGCCCTGCCTGAGATACCCCTCCTGTCCCGGCCCCCACTGCTTTTTTCCTTCCTCACCTCTGTCCGGAGAGAAATTCCAGTAGAAGGTATGGGTGACACATCCTCTTCTTTACAGGTGGCAGCCTGGCAACTCCTGCAGAAAGGCCAGCAGAACCCCACTCACACCGGGCCACCCACAAAGCTGTGGCCCCTCACTCCTTCCCACCAGCACAGCCCCGAGGCTGCTGACGGGGCAGAGAATATGGAGTCAATCACAGCTTCAGGGGCTATTGCTTCCTGGAGCTCTGTTTATATTGACCTCAACGAGGCACAGCTGGGGAGGGCGGGCCGGCAGGGTAAGGCCGCCCAGGTCAGCTAATCCACAACCCTCAGGGAATCACATTGTTGAAAATGGACCCCGCTAAGGCAGAAGAGATGCCAAGGAAAAAAAGGACACAATGCCATTTGCCGCACCGTAGATGAGTCTAGAAGTAATCACGTGACTTGTAGTAAGTCAGAAAGTGAAAGACACATATCATATCATATCACTTATAGGTGTTACCTAAAAATGGATACCAGGGCAGGTATTTCCACGGCGAAGGGCAATCACAGATTCATTAAACAAACTTATGGTTCACCAATGGAAAGGTGTGAGGATTGGTTTCATTACGATATCGGGGTTAACAGACATATACAAACACAGGTGACATATATAATCACCAAAGACCTACAGAATACCAAGAGAGGACTACTCAACATTCTGTCATAACGTACATGGGAAAAGGATCCCAGGAAGAACAGTCATCTGTATATGTGTAAAAGAACCACATCTTCCACACCTACAAGAAGCCAAACATTGTACTCAAACTTGCTGTGATAAAAAATAAAAAATTAAATTAAAAACACGAACAAGAAGTAGTGAGACAAACGTGAGGGGCTTTCTCCTGGCACATTCCATTCTAAATTCCAATCTAGAACACCACTTCCACTGAGGCTCTCTTGCCCTAGTAACCAGATTTGGTAAGGGTGAACTGCTGCCACCTTGTGGCCGTTTCACACAACAGCAGCTTTAATCCCAGCGCTAATTGTCAGTTGATATTCAAAATCATTGCAGGCCTGTAAATGACACCTGCCCTGAAAACAAATCCTGGGGTCACATATCGACCAAAAAATTCAAAGGACGTCCATATTTCAAAACGACCATTTAAAAAGGCATATTTTACGCACATGAGTGTTCTGCTTCTTTTCCTTTCTTTCCTTTTTTGTTAAAAAACACGGGAATGGAAAAAGGCATCGCTCAGAATGGGCGAAAATTGTTGCAAACGAATCAATGGACAGAGGTTTAATCTCAAATATATATAAATAGCTCATGCAGCTTAATATTAAAAAAACAAACAACCCAAAAAAATGGGCAGAAGATCTAAAGAGACGTTTCTTCAAAGGAGACACAGAGATGGCCAAGACGCACATGAAAAGCTGCTCAACAGCACTAATTATTAGAGAAATGCAAATCAAAACTACAATGAGGTATCACCTCACACCTGTTAGAATCGGCATCATCAGAAAATCTACAAACAACCAATTCTGGGGAGGGTGTGGACAAAAGGAGCCCTCTTCCACTATTGGTGGGAATGTAAATTGATACAGTCACTATGGAGAACAGTATGGAGTTTCCATAAAAAAATCAGAAATAGTATTACCATCTGATCCAGCAATCGCACTTCTGGGCATATACCCAGAGAAAACCGTATTTCAAAAAGGCACATTCACCACAATGTTCGTTGCAGCACTATTTACAATAGCCAGGTAATGGAAGCAACCTAAATGCCCACAGACAGATGAATGGATAAAGATGTGGTACATATATAAAATGGAATATGACTCGGCCATAAAAAGGAATGAAACTGGGTCATTTGTAGAGACATCGATGGATCGAGAGACTGTCATACAGAATGAAGTAAGTCAGAAAGAGGAAAACAAATATTGTATATTAATGCATATATGTGGAGCCTAAAAATGGTACAGATGAACGGGTTTGCAGGGAAGAAATAGAGACACAGAGGTAGAGAACAAACGTATGGACACCAAGTGTGGGAAGCCATGGGGTGGTGGTGGTGGGATGAGTTGGGAGTTTGGGATTGACCTGTATACACGTACATGCATAAAATACATAACTAATAATAAAGTGCTGTATAAAAAAATAAATAAAATTAAATTTCAAAATTTTAAAAAATAAAATTTAAAAATAAAACAGAAAAAAGTTCTTCCCGTCACACAGATGTATTTATAGGAATGAATTATTTCCATGCTTATATCTATAAATACATAAAAGAGGAATAAAATCTAACTTGAACCATAAAAGAAAAAAAAACCTGAACCCACGAGTTATACAGAGGAAAACCCTATCACGGCACTTGCTCCAGTGGTAAACAATTCTGAAATTGGTCAGAGGTGGGGAACCATCTCCCATACAGCCAGCAACCCACCACCCACGCAAGGAGCGTCCTCATTGCAAAGCTGGGGGACTGTGCCAAGGCATCTTTGAGTAAACGTGAGCTGAGCCCCAGGCCAGCTACTGCTGAACTGTTCCCACCCTTTCCAGGTAAAACACCTAAATATATACAAGGGCTTGAAAGCCTAGAGGAAGGACCGTGGAGCCACACCAGCGACAGCACGCAGGCCAACTTGGTGCCTGCAGGGCAGCCAGGGTGGTCCTGGCCTCGGACGCTCTTCCACAAGCTTTCCATTGCCCTGCCTGAGATACCCCTCCTGTCCCGGCCCCCACTGCTTTTTTCCTTCCTCACCTCTGTCCGGAGAGAAATTCCAGTGGAAGGTATGGGTGACACATCCTCTTCTTTACAGGCGGCAGCCTGGCTACTCCTGCAGAAAGGCCAGCAGAGCCCCACTCACACCGGGCCACCCACAAAGCTGTGGCCCCTCAGTCCCTCCCACCAGCACAGCCCCGAGACTGCTGACGGGGCAGAGAATATGGAGTCAGGCACAGCTTCAGGGGCTATTGCTGCCTGGAGCTCTGTTTATATTGACCTCAACGAGGCACACCTGTGGAGGGCGGGCCGGCAGGGTAAGGCTGCCCAGGTCAGCTAATCCACAACCCTCAGGGAATCACATTGTTGAAAATGGACCTCGCTAAGGCAAAAGAGAAGCCAAGGGAAAAAAGGACACAATGCCATTTGCAGCACCGTACATGAGTCTAGAAGTAATCACGTGACTTGTAGTAAGTGAGAAAGTGAAAGACACATATCATATCATATCACTTATAGGTGTTACCTAAAAATGGATACCAGGGCAGATATTTCCACGGAGAAGGGCAATCACAGATTCATTAAACAAATTTATGGTTCACCAATGGAAAGGTGTGAGGATTGGTTTCATTACGATATCGGGGTTAACACACATATACAAATATAGGTGACATATATAATCACCAAAGACCTACAGAATACCAAGAGAGGACTACTCAACTCTGTCATAACGTACATGGGAAAAGGATCCCAGGAAGAACAGACATCTGTATATGTGTAAAAGAACCACATCTTCCACACCTACAACAAGCCAAACATTGTAATCAAACTTGCTGTAATAAAAAATATAAAAAAATAAATTAAAAACACGAACAAGAAGTAGTGAGACAAAGGTGAGGGGCTTTCTCCTGGCACATTCCATTCTAAATTCCAATCTAGAACACCACTTCCACTGAGGCTCTCTTGCCCTAGTAACCAGATTTGGCAAGGGAGAACTGCTGCCACCTTGTGGCCGTTTCACACAACAGCAGCTTTAATCCCAGTGCTAATGGTCAGTTGATATTCAAAATCATTGCAGGCCTGTAAATGACACCTGCCCTGAAAACAAATCCTGGGGTCACATATCGACCAAAAAATTCAAAGGACGTCCATATTTCAAAACGACCGTTTCAAAAGGCATATTTTACGCACATTAGTGTTCTGCTTCTTTTCCTTTCTTTCCTTTTTTGTTAAAAAGAAACGGGAATGGAAAAAGGCATCCCTCAGAATGGGCGAAAATCGTTGCAAACGAATCAATGGACAGAGGTTTAATCTCCAATATATATAAACAGCTCACGCAGCTTAATATTAAAAAAACCAACAACCCAATACAAAAATGGGCAGAAGATCTAAAGAGACGTTTCTTCAAAGGAGACACAGAGATGGCCAAGACGCACATGAAAAGCTGCTCAACAGCACTAATTATTAGAGAAATGCAAATCAAAACTACAATGAGGTATCACCTCACACCTGTTAGAATCGGCATCATCAGGAAATCTACAAACAACCAATTCTGGGGAGGGTGTGGACAAAAGGAGCCCTCTTCCACTATTGGTGGGAATGTAAATTGATACAGTCACTATGGAGAACAGTATGGAGTTTCCTTAAAAAAATTAGAAATAGAATTACCATCTGATCCAGCAATCCCACTTCTGGGCATATACCCAGAGAAAACCGTATTTCAAAAAGGCACATTCACCACAATGTTCGTTGCAGCACTATTTACAATAGCCAGGTAATGAAAGCAAACTAAATGCCCACAGACAGATGAATGGATAAAGATGTGGTACATATATAAAATGGAATATTACTCGGCCATAAAAAGGAATGAAACTGGGTCATTTGTAGAGACATCGATGGATCGAGAGACTGTCATACAGAATGAAGTAAGTCAGAAAGAGGAAAACGAATATTGTATATTAATGCATATATGTGGAGCCTAAAATGGTACAGATGAACTCGTTTGCAGGGAAGAAAGAGAGACACAGATGTAGAGAACAAACGAATGGACACCAAGTGTGGGAAGCCATGGGGTGGTGGTGGTGGGATGAGTTGGGAGATTGGGATTGACCTAAATACATGTATATGCATAAAATACATAACTAATAATAACGTGCTGTATAAAAAAAATAAATAAAACTAAATTTCAAAATTTTAAAAAATAAAATTTAAAAATAAAAGAGAAAAAAGTTCTTCCCGTCACACAGATGTATTTATAGGAATGAATTATTTCCATGCTTATATCTATAAATACATAAAAGAGGAATAAAATCTAACTTGAACCATAAAAGAAAAAAAAGTGAACCCACGAGTTATACAGAGGAAAAACCTATCAGGGCACTTGCTCCAGCGGTAAACAATTCTGAAATTGGTCAGAGGTGGGGAACCATCTCCCATACAGCCAGCAACCCACCCCCCACGCAAGGAGCGTCCTCATTGCAAAGCTGGGGGACCGTGCCAAGGCATCTGTGAGTAAACGTGAGCTGAGCCCCAGGCCAGCTGCTGCTGAACTGTTCCCACCCTTCCCAGGTAAAACACCTGAATATGTACAAGGGCTTGAAAGCCTAGAGGAAGGGCCATCGAGCCACACCAGCAACAGCACGCAGGACAACTTGGTGCCTGCAGTCCAGCCAGGGAGGTCCTGGCCCTGGACGCTCTTCCGGAAGCTTTCCACTGCCCTGCCTGAGATACCCCTCCTCTCCCGGCACCCAATGCTTTTTTCCTTCCTCACCTCTGTCCGGAGAGAAATTCCAGCGGAAGGTATCGGTGACACATCCTCTTCTTTACAGGCGGCAGCCTGGCAACTCCTGCAGAAAGGCCAGCAGAGCCCCACTAACACCGGGCCATCCACAAAGCTGTGGCCCCTCACTCCCTCCCACCAGCACAGCCCCGTGACTGCTGACGGGGCAGAGAATATGGAGTCAGGCACAGCTTCAGGGGCTATTGCTGCCTGGAGCTCTGTTTATATTGACCTCAACGAGGCACACCTGTGGAGGGCGGGCCGGCAGGGTAAGGCTGCCCAGGTCAGCTAATCCACAACCCTCAGGGAATCATATTGTTGAAAATGGACCTCGCTAAGGCAGAATAGAAGCCAAGGGAGAAAAGGACACAATGCCATTTGCAGCACCGTAGATGAGTCTAGAAGTAATCACGTGACTTGTAGTAAGTCAGAAAGTGAAAGACACATATCATATCATATCACTTATAGGTGTTACCTAAAAATGGTTACCAGGGCAGATATTTCCACGGAGAAGGGCAATCACAGATTCATTAAACAAACTTATGGTTCACCAATGGAAAGGTGTGAGGATTGTTTTCATTAAGATATCGGGGTTAACACAGATATACAAACACTGGTGACATATATAATCACCAAAGACCTACAGAATACCAAGAGAGGACTACTCAACATTCTGTCATAACGTACATGGGAAAAGGATCCCAGGAAGAACAGACATCTGTATATGTGTAAAAGAACCACATCTTCCACACCTACAACAAGCCAAACATTGTAATCAAACTTGCTGTAATAAAAAATAAAAAATTAAATTAAAAACACGAACAAGAAGTAGTGAGACAAACTTGAGGGATTTTCTCCTGGCATATTCCATTCTAAATTCCAATCTAGAACATCACTTCCACTGAGGCTCTGTTGCCGTAGTATCCAGATTTGGTAAGGGAGAACTGCTGCCACCTTGTGGCCGTTTCACACAACAGCAGCTTTAATCCCAGCACTAATTGTCAGTTGATATTCAAAATCATTGCAGGCCTGTAAATGACACCTGCCCTGAAAACAAATCCTGGGGTCACATATCGACCAAAAAATTCAAAGGACGTCCATATTTCAAAACGACCATTTCAAAAGGCATATTTTACGCACATTAGTGTTCTGCTTCTTTTCCTTTCTTTCCTTTATTTGTTAAAAATCACGGGAATGGAAAAAGGCATCCCTCAGAATGGTCGAAAATCGTTGCAAACGAATCAATGGACACAGGTTTAATCTCCAATATATATAAACAGCTCATGCAGCTTAATATTAAAAAACAAACAACCCAATACAAAAATGGGCAGAAGATCTAAAGAGACGTTTCTTCAAAGGAGAGACAGAGATGGCCAAGACGCACATGAAAAGCTGCTCAACAGCACTAATTATTAGAGAAATGCAAATCAAAACTACAATGAGGTATCACCTCACACCCGTTAGAATCGGCATCATCAGAAAATCTACAAGCAAGAAATTCTGGGGAGGGTGTGGACAAAAGGAGCCCTCTTCCACTATTGGTGGGAATGTAAATTGATACAGTCACTATGGAGAACAGTATGGAGTTTCCTTAAAAAACTAGAAATAGAATTACCATCTGATCCAGCAATCCCACTTCTGCGTATATACCCAGAGAAAACCGTAAATCTAAAAGGCATATTCACCACAATGTTCATTGCAGCACTATTTACAATAGCCAGGTAATGGAAGCAACCTAAATGCCCACAGACAAATGAATGGATAAAGATGTGGTACATATATAAAATGGAATATTACTCGGCCATAAAAAGGAATGAAACTGGGTCATTTGTAGAGACATCGATGGATCGAGAGACTGTCATACAGAATGAAGTAAGTCAGAAAGAGGAAAACAAATATTGTATATTAATGCATATATGTGGAGCCTAAAAAATGGTACAGATGAACTGGTTTGCAGGGAAGAAATAGAGACACAGAGGTAGAGAACAAACGTATGGACACCAAGTGTGGGAAACCATGGGGTGGTGGTGGTGGGATGAGTTGGGAGTTTGGGATTGACGTGAATACATATATATGCATAAAGTACATAACTAATAATAACGTGCTGTATAAAAAAAATAAATAAAAATAATTTCAAAATTTCAAAAAATAAAATTTAAAAATAAAACAGAAAAAAGTTCTTCCCGTCACACAGATGTATTTATAGGAATGAATTATTTCCATGCTTATATCTATAAATACATAAAAGAGGAATAAAATCTAACTTGAACCATAAAAGAAAAAAAAACTGAACCCACGAGTTATACAGAGGAAAACCCTATCAGCGCACTTGCTCCAGCGGTAAACAATTCTGAAATTGGTCAGAGGTGGGGAACCATCTCCCATACAGCCAGCAACCCACCCCCCACGCAAGGAGCGTCCTCATTGCAAAGCTGGGGGACCGTGCCGAGGCATCTGTGAGTAAACGTGAGCTGAGCCCCAGGCCAGCTGCTGCTGAACTGTCCCCACCCTTTCCAGGTAAAACATCTGAATATGTACAAGGGCTTGAAAGCCTAGAGGAAGGACCATGGAACCACACCAGCGACAGCACGCAGGCCAACTTGGTGCCTGCAGGCCAGCCAGGGTGGTCCTGGACCCTGGCGCTCTTCCAGAAGCTTTCCATTGCCCTGCCTGAGATAACCCTCCTGTCCTGGCCCCCACTGCTTTTTTCCTTCCTCAACTCTGTCCGGAGAGAAATTCCAGCGGAATGTATGGGTGACACATCCTGTTCTTTACAGGCGGCTTCCTGGCAACTCCTGCAGAAAGGCCAGCAGAGCCCCACTCACACCGGGCCACCCACAAAGTTGTGGCTCCTCACTCCCTCCCACCAGCACAGCCCCGAGACTGCTGACAGGGCAGAGAATATGGAGTCAGGCACAGCTTCAGGGACTATTGCTGCCTGGAGCGCTGTTTATATTGACCTCAATGAGGCACACCTGGGGAGGGCGGGCCGGAAGGGTAAGGCTGCCCAGGTCAGCTAATCCACAACCCTCAGGGAATCACATTGTTGAAAATGGACCTCGCTAAGGCAGAATAGAAGCCAAGGGAAAAAAGGACACAATGCCATTTGCAGCACCGTAGATGAGTCTAGAAGTAATCACGTGACTTGTAGTAAGTCAGAAAGTGAAAGACACATATCATATCATATCACTTATAGGTGTTACCTAAAAATGGATACCAGGGCAGATATTTCCACGGAGAAGGGCAATCACAGATTCGTTAAACAAACTTATGGTTCACCAATGGAAAGGTGTGAGGATTGGTTTCATTACGATATTGGGGTTAACAGACATATACAAACAGAGGTGACATATATAATCACCAAAGACCTACAGAATACCAAGAGTGGACTACTCAACATTCTTTCATAACGTACATGGGAAAAGGATCCCAGGAAGAACAGACATCTGTATATGTGTAAAAGAACCACATCTTCCACACCTACAACAAGCCAAACATTGTAATCAAACTTGCTGTAATAAAAAATAAAAAATTAAATTAAAAACACGAACAAGAAGTAGTGAGACAAACTTGAGGGGCTTTCTCCTGGCTCATTCCATTCTAAATTCCAATCTAGAACACCACTTCCCCTGAGGCTCTCTTGCCCTAGTAACCAGATTTGGTAAGGGAGAACTGCTGCCACATTGTGGCCGTTTCACACAACAGCAGCTTTAATCCCAGTGCTAATGGTCAGTTGATATTCAAAATCATTGCAGGCCTGTAAATGACACCTGCCCTGAAAACAAATCCTGGGGTCACATATCGACCAAAAAATTCAAAGGACGTCCATATTTCTAAAGGACCGTTTCAAAAGGCATATTTTACGCACATTAGTGTTCTGCTTCTTTTCCTTTCTTTCCTTTTTTGTTAAAAAAAACGGGAATGGAAAAAGGCATCCCTCATAATGGGCGAAAATCGTTGCAAACGAATCAATGGACAGAGGTTTAATCTCCAATATATATAAACAGCTCATGCAGCTTAATATTAAAAAACAAACAACCCAATACAAAAATGGGCAGAAGATCTAAAGAGACGTTTCTTCAAAGAAGACACAGAGATGGACAAGACGCACATGAAAAGCTGCTCAACAGCACTAATTATTAGAGAAATGCAAATCAAAACTACAATGAGGTATCACCTCACACCGGTTAGAATCGGCATCATCAGAAAATCTACAAACAACAAATTCTGGGGAGGGTGTGGACAAAAGGAGCCCTCTTCCACTATTGGTGGGAATGTAAATTGATACAGTCACTATGGAGAACAGTATGGAGTTTCCTTAAAAAAACTAGAAATAGAATTACCATCTGATCCAGCAATCCTACTTCTGGGCATATACCCAGAGAAAACCGTAAATCAAAAAGGCACATTCACCACAATGTTCGTTGCAGCACTATTTACATTAGCCAGGTAATGGAAGCAACCTAAATGCCCACAGACAGATGAATGGATAAAGATGTGGTACATATATAAAATGGAATATGACTCGGCCATAAAAAGGAATGAAACTGGGTCATTTGTAGAGACATCGATGGATCGAGAGACTGTCATACAGAATGAAGTAAGTCAGAAAGAGGAAAACAAATATTGTATATTAATGCATATATGTGGAGCCTAAAAAATGGTACAGATGAACTGGTTTGCAGGGAAGAAATAGAGACACAGAGGTAGAGAACAAACGTATGGACACCAAGTGTGGGAAACCATGGGGTGGTGGTGGTGGGATGAGTTGGGAGTTTGGGATTGACGTGAATACATATATATGCATAAAGTACATAACTAATAATAACGTGCTGTATAAAAAAATAAATAAAATTAAATTTCAAAATTTTAAAAAATAAAATTTAAAAATAAAACAGAAAAAAGTTCTTCCCGTCACACAGATGTATTTATAGGAATGAATTATTTCCATGCTTATATCTATAAATACATAAAAGAGGAATAAAATCTAACTTGAACCATAAAAGAAAAAAAAACTGAACCCACGAGTTATACAGAGGAAAACCCTATCAGCGCACTTGCTCCAGCGGTAAACAATTCTGAAATTGGTCAGAGGTGGGGAACCATCACCCATACAGCCAGAAACCCACCCCCCACGCAAGGAGCGTCCTCATTGCAAAGCTGGGGGACCGTGCCGAGGCATCTGTGAGTAAACGTGAGCTGAGCCCCAGGCCAGCTGCTGCTGAACTGTCCCCACCCTTTCCAGGTAAAACATCTGAATATGTACAAGGGCTTGAAAGCCTAGAGGAAGGACCGTGGAACCACACCAGCGACAGCACGCAGGCCAACTTGGTGCCTGCAGGCCAGCCAGGGTGGTCCTGGACCCTGGCGCTCTTCCAGAAGCTTTCCATTGCCCTGCCTGAGATAACCCTCCTGTCCCGGCCCCCACTGCTTTTTTCCTTCCTCAACTCTGTCCGGAGAGAAATTCCAGCGGAATGTATGGGTGACACATCCTGTTCTTTACAGGCGGCTTCCTGGCAACTCCTGCAGAAAGGCCAGCAGAGCCCCACTCACACCGGGCCACCCACAAAGTTGTGGCTCCTCACTCCCTCCCACCAGCACAGCCCCGAGACTGCTGACAGGGCAGAGAATATGGAGTCAGGCACAGCTTCAGGGACTATTGCTGCCTGGAGCGCTGTTTATATTGACCTCAATGAGGCACACCTGGGGAGGGCGGGCCGGAAGGGTAAGGCTGCCCAGGTCAGCTAATCCACAACCCTCAGGGAATCACATTGTTGAAAATGGACCTCGCTAAGGCAGAATAGAAGCCAAGGGAAAAAAGGACACAATGCCATTTGCAGCACCGTAGATGAGTCTAGAAGTAATCACGTGACTTGTAGTAAGTCAGAAAGTGAAAGACACATATCATATCATATCACTTATAGGTGTTACCTAAAAATGGATACCAGGGCAGATATTTCCACGGAGAAGGGCAATCACAGATTCGTTAAACAAACTTATGGTTCACCAATGGAAAGGTGTGAGGATTGGTTTCATTACGATATTGGGGTTAACAGACATATACAAACAGAGGTGACATATATAATCACCAAAGACCTACAGAATACCAAGAGTGGACTACTCAACATTCTTTCATAACGTACATGGGAAAAGGATCCCAGGAAGAACAGACATCTGTATATGTGTAAAAGAACCACATCTTCCACACCTACAACAAGCCAAACATTGTAATCAAACTTGCTGTAATAAAAAATAAAAAATTAAATTAAAAACACGAACAAGAAGTAGTGAGACAAACTTGAGGGGCTTTCTCCTGGCTCATTCCATTCTAAATTCCAATCTAGAACACCACTTCCCCTGAGGCTCTCTTGCCCTAGTAACCAGATTTGGTAAGGGAGAACTGCTGCCACATTGTGGCCGTTTCACACAACAGCAGCTTTCATCCCAGTGCTAATGGTCAGTTGATATTCAAAATCATTGCAGGCCTGTAAATGACACCTGCCCTGAAAACAAATCCTGGGGTCACATATCGACCAAAAAATTCAAAGGACGTCCATATTTCTAAAGGACCGTTTCAAAAGGCATATTTTACGCACATTAGTGTTCTGCTTCTTTTCCTTTCTTTCCTTTTTTGTTAAAAAAAACGGGAATGGAAAAAGGCATCCCTCATAATGGGCGAAAATCGTTGCAAACGAATCAATGGACAGAGGTTTAATCTCCAATATATATAAACAGCTCATGCAGCTTAATATTAAAAAACAAACAACCCAATACAAAAATGGGCAGAAGATCTAAAGAGACGTTTCTTCAAAGAAGACACAGAGATGGACAAGACGCACATGAAAAGCTGCTCAACAGCACTAATTATTAGAGAAATGCAAATCAAAACTACAATGAGGTATCACCTCACACCTGTTAGAATCGGCATCATCAGAAAATCTACAAACAACAAATTCTGGGGAGGGTGTGGACAAAAGGAGCCCTCTTCCACTATTGGTGGGAATGTAAATTGATACAGTCACTATGGAGAACAGTATGGAGTTTCCTTAAAAAAACTAGAAATAGAATTACCATCTGATCCAGCAATCCTACTTCTGGGCATATACCCAGAGAAAACCGTAAATCAAAAAGGCACATTCACCACAATGTTCGTTGCAGCACTATTTACATTAGCCAGGTAATGGAAGCAACCTAAATGCCCACAGACAGATGAATGGATAAAGATGTGGTACATATATAAAATGGAATATTACTCGGCCATAAAAAGGAATGAAACTGGGTCATTTGTAGAGACATCGATGGATCGAGAGACTGTCATACAGAATGAAGTAAGTCAGAAAGAGGAAAACAAATATTGTATATTAATGCATATATGTGGAGCCTAAAAAATGGTACAGATGAACTGGTTTGCAGGGAAGAAATAGAGACACAGAGGTAGAGAACAAACGTATGGACACCAAGTGTGGGAAACCATGGGGTGGTGGTGGTGGGATGAGTTGGGAGTTTGGGATTGACGTGAATACATATATATGCATAAAGTACATAACTAATAATAACGTGCTGTATAAAAAAAATAAATAAAATTAAATTTCAAAATTTCAAAAAATAAAATTTAAAAATAAAACAGAAAAAAGTTCTTCCCGTCACACAGATGTATTTATAGGAATGAATTATTTCCATGCTTATATCTATAAATACATAAAAGAGGAATAAAATCTAACTTGAACCATAAAAGAAAAAAAAACTGAACCCACGAGTTATACAGAGGAAAACCCTATCAGCGCACTTGCTCCAGCGGTAAACAATTCTGAAATTGGTCAGAGGTGGGGAACCATCTCCCATACAGCCAGCAACCCACCCCCCACGCAAGGAGCGTCCTCATTGCAAAGCTGGGGGACCGTGCCGAGGCATCTGTGAGTAAACGTGAGCTGAGCCCCAGGCCAGCTGCTGCTGAACTGTCCCCACCCTTTCCAGGTAAAACATCTGAATATGTACAAGGGCTTGAAAGCCTAGAGGAAGGACCGTGGAACCACACCAGCGACAGCACGCAGGCCAACTTGGTGCCTGCAGGCCAGCCAGGGTGGTCCTGGACCCTGGCGCTCTTCCAGAAGCTTTCCATTGCCCTGCCTGAGATAACCCTCCTGTCCCGGCCCCCACTGCTTTTTTCCTTCCTCAACTCTGTCCGGAGAGAAATTCCAGCGGAATGTATGGGTGACACATCCTGTTCTTTACAGGCGGCTTCTTGGCAACTCCTGCAGAAAGGCCAGCAGAGCCCCACTCACACCGGGCCACCCACAAAGTTGTGGCTCCTCACTCCCTCCCACCAGCACAGCCCCGAGACTGCTGACAGGGCAGAGAATATGGAGTCAGGCACAGCTTCAGGGACTATTGCTGCCTGGAGCGCTGTTTATATTGACCTCAATGAGGCACACCTGGGGAGGGCGGGCCGGAAGGGTAAGGCTGCCCAGGTCAGCTAATCCACAACCCTCAGGGAATCACATTGTTGAAAATGGACCTCGCTAAGGCAGAATAGAAGCCAAGGGAAAAAAGGACACAATGCCATTTGCAGCACCGTAGATGAGTCTAGAAGTAATCACGTGACTTGTAGTAAGTCAGAAAGTGAAAGACACATATCATATCATATCACTTATAGGTGTTACCTAAAAATGGATACCAGGGCAGATATTTCCACGGAGAAGGGCAATCACAGATTCGTTAAACAAACTTATGGTTCACCAATGGAAAGGTGTGAGGATTGGTTTCATTACGATATTGGGGTTAACAGACATATACAAACAGAGGTGACATATATAATCACCAAAGACCTACAGAATACCAAGAGTGGACTACTCAACATTCTTTCATTACGTACATGGGAAAAGGATCCCAGGAAGAACAGACATCTGTATATGTGTAAAAGAACCACATCTTCCACACCTACAACAAGCCAAACATTGTAATCAAACTTGCTGTAATAAAAAATAAAAAATTAAATTAAAAACACGAACAAGAAGTAGTGAGACAAACTTGAGGGGCTTTCTCCTGGCTCATTCCATTCTAAATTCCAATCTAGAACACCACTTCCCCTGAGGCTCTCTTGCCCTAGTAACCAGATTTGGTAAGGGAGAACTGCTGCCACATTGTGGCCGTTTCACACAACAGCAGCTTTAATCCCAGTGCTAATGGTCAGTTGATATTCAAAATCATTGCAGGCCTGTAAATGACACCTGCCCTGAAAACAAATCCTGGGGTCACATATCGACCAAAAAATTCAAAGGACGTCCATATTTCTAAAGGACCGTTTCAAAAGGCATATTTTACGCACATTAGTGTTCTGCTTCTTTTCCTTTCTTTCCTTTTTTGTTAAAAAAAACGGGAATGGAAAAAGGCATCCCTCATAATGGGCGAAAATCGTTGCAAACGAATCAATGGACAGAGGTTTAATCTCCAATATATATAAACAGCTCATGCAGCTTAATATTAAAAAACAAACAACCCAATACAAAAATGGGCAGAAGATCTAAAGAGACGTTTCTTCAAAGAAGACACAGAGATGGACAAGACGCACATGAAAAGCTGCTCAACAGCACTAATTATTAGAGAAATGCAAATCAAAACTACAATGAGGTATCACCTCACACCTGTTAGAATCGGCATCATCAGAAAATCTACAAACAACAAATTCTGGGGAGGGTGTGGACAAAAGGAGCCCTCTTCCACTATTGGTGGGAATGTAAATTGATACAGTCACTATGGAGAACAGTATGGAGTTTCCTTAAAAAAACTAGAAATAGAATTACCATCTGATCCAGCAATCCTACTTCTGGGCATATACCCAGAGAAAACCGTAAATCAAAAAGGCACATTCACCACAATGTTCGTTGCAGCACTATTTACATTAGCCAGGTAATGGAAGCAACCTAAATGCCCACAGACAGATGAATGGATAAAGATGTGGTACATATATAAAATGGAATATTACTCGGCCATAAAAAGGAATGAAACTGGGTCATTTGTAGAGACATCGATGGATCGAGAGACTGTCATACAGAATGAAGTAAGTCAGAAAGAGGAAAACAAATATTGTATATTAATGCATATATGTGGAGCCTAAAAAATGGTACAGATGAACTGGTTTGCAGGGAAGAAATAGAGACACAGAGGTAGAGAACAAACGTATGGACACCAAGTGTGGGAAACCATGGGGTGGTGGTGGTGGGATGAGTTGGGAGTTTGGGATTGACGTGAATACATATATATGCATAAAGTACATAACTAATAATAACGTGCTGTATAAAAAAATAAATAAAATTAAATTTCAAAATTTTAAAAAATAAAATTTAAAAATAAAACAGAAAAAAGTTCTTCCCGTCACACAGATGTATTTATAGGAATGAATTATTTCCATGCTTATATCTATAAATACATAAAAGAGGAATAAAATCTAACTTGAACCATAAAAGAAAAAAAAACTGAACCCACGAGTTATACAGAGGAAAACCCTATCAGCGCACTTGCTCAAGCGGTAAACAATTCTGAAATTGGTCAGAGGTGGGGAACCATCACCCATACAGCCAGAAACCCACCCCCCACGCAAGGAGCGTCCTCATTGCAAAGCTGGGGGACCGTGCCGAGGCATCTGTGAGTAAACGTGAGCTGAGCCCCAGGCCAGCTGCTGCTGAACTGTCCCCACCCTTTCCAGGTAAAACATCTGAATATGTACAAGGGCTTGAAAGCCTAGAGGAAGGACCGTGGAACCACACCAGCGACAGCACGCAGGCCAACTTGGTGCCTGCAGGCCAGCCAGGGTGGTCCTGGACCCTGGCGCTCTTCCAGAAGCTTTCCATTGCCCTGCCTGAGATAACCCTCCTGTCCCGGCCCCCACTGCTTTTTTCCTTCCTCAACTCTGTCCGGAGAGAAATTCCAGCGGAATGTATGGGTGACACATCCTGTTCTTTACAGGCGGCTTCCTGGCAACTCCTGCAGAAAGGCCAGCAGAGCCCCACTCACACCGGGCCACCCACAAAGTTGTGGCTCCTCACTCCCTCCCACCAGCACAGCCCCGAGACTGCTGACAGGGCAGAGAATATGGAGTCAGGCACAGCTTCAGGGACTATTGCTGCCTGGAGCGCTGTTTATATTGACCTCAATGAGGCACACCTGGGGAGGGCGGGCCGGAAGGGTAAGGCTGCCCAGGTCAGCTAATCCACAACCCTCAGGGAATCACATTGTTGAAAATGGACCTCGCTAAGGCAGAATAGAAGCCAAGGGAAAAAAGGACACAATGCCATTTGCAGCACCGTAGATGAGTCTAGAAGTAATCACGTGACTTGTAGTAAGTCAGAAAGTGAAAGACACATATCATATCATATCACTTATAGGTGTTACCTAAAAATGGATACCAGGGCAGATATTTCCACGGAGAAGGGCAATCACAGATTCGTTAAACAAACTTATGGTTCACCAATGGAAAGGTGTGAGGATTGGTTTCATTACGATATTGGGGTTAACAGACATATACAAACAGAGGTGACATATATAATCACCAAAGACCTACAGAATACCAAGAGTGGACTACTCAACATTCTTTCATAACGTACATGGGAAAAGGATCCCAGGAAGAACAGACATCTGTATATGTGTAAAAGAACCACATCTTCCACACCTACAACAAGCCAAACATTGTAATCAAACTTGCTGTAATAAAAAATAAAAAATTAAATTAAAAACACGAACAAGAAGTAGTGAGACAAACTTGAGGGGCTTTCTCCTGGCTCATTCCATTCTAAATTCCAATCTAGAACACCACTTCCCCTGAGGCTCTCTTGCCCTAGTAACCAGATTTGGTAAGGGAGAACTGCTGCCACATTGTGGCCGTTTCACACAACAGCAGCTTTAATCCCAGTGCTAATGGTCAGTTGATATTCAAAATCATTGCAGGCCTGTAAATGACACCTGCCCTGAAAACAAATCCTGGGGTCACATATCGACCAAAAAATTCAAAGGACGTCCATATTTCTAAAGGACCGTTTCAAAAGGCATATTTTACGCACATTAGTGTTCTGCTTCTTTTCCTTTCTTTCCTTTTTTGTTAAAAAAAACGGGAATGGAAAAAGGCATCCCTCATAATGGGCGAAAATCGTTGCAAACGAATCAATGGACAGAGGTTTAATCTCCAATATATATAAACAGCTCATGCAGCTTAATATTAAAAAACAAACAACCCAATACAAAAATGGGCAGAAGATCTAAAGAGACGTTTCTTCAAAGAAGACACAGAGATGGACAAGACGCACATGAAAAGCTGCTCAACAGCACTAATTATTAGAGAAATGCAAATCAAAACTACAATGAGGTATCACCTCACACCTGTTAGAATCGGCATCATCAGAAAATCTACAAACAACAAATTCTGGGGAGGGTGTGGACAAAAGGAGCCCTCTTCCACTATTGGTGGGAATGTAAATTGATACAGTCACTATGGAGAACAGTATGGAGTTTCCTTAAAAAAACTAGAAATAGAATTACCATCTGATCCAGCAATCCTACTTCTGGGCATATACCCAGAGAAAACCGTAAATCAAAAAGGCACATTCACCACAATGTTCGTTGCAGCACTATTTACATTAGCCAGGTAATGGAAGCAACCTAAATGCCCACAGACAGATGAATGGATAAAGATGTGGTACATATATAAAATGGAATATTACTCGGCCATAAAAAGGAATGAAACTGGGTCATTTGTAGAGACATCGATGGATCGAGAGACTGTCATACAGAATGAAGTAAGTCAGAAAGAGGAAAACAAATATTGTATATTAATGCATATATGTGGAGCCTAAAAAATGGTACAGATGAACTGGTTTGCAGGGAAGAAATAGAGACACAGAGGTAGAGAACAAACGTATGGACACCAAGTGTGGGAAACCATGGGGTGGTGGTGGTGGGATGAGTTGGGAGTTTGGGATTGACGTGAATACATATATATGCATAAAGTACATAACTAATAATAACGTGCTGTATAAAAAAAATAAATAAAATTAAATTTCAAAATTTCAAAAAATAAAATTTAAAAATAAAACAGAAAAAAGTTCTTCCCGTCACACAGATGTATTTATAGGAATGAATTATTTCCATGCTTATATCTATAAATACATAAAAGAGGAATAAAATCTAACTTGAACCATAAAAGAAAAAAAAACTGAACCCACGAGTTATACAGAGGAAAACCCTATCAGCGCACTTGCTCCAGCGGTAAACAATTCTGAAATTGGTCAGAGGTGGGGAACCATCTCCCATACAGCCAGCAACCCACCCCCCACGCAAGGAGCGTCCTCATTGCAAAGCTGGGGGACCGTGCCGAGGCATCTGTGAGTAAACGTGAGCTGAGCCCCAGGCCAGCTGCTGCTGAACTGTCCCCACCCTTTCCAGGTAAAACATCTGAATATGTACAAGGGCTTGAAAGCCTAGAGGAAGGACCGTGGAACCACACCAGCGACAGCACGCAGGCCAACTTGGTGCCTGCAGGCCAGCCAGGGTGGTCCTGGACCCTGGCGCTCTTCCAGAAGCTTTCCATTGCCCTGCCTGAGATAACCCTCCTGTCCCGGCCCCCACTGCTTTTTTCCTTCCTCAACTCTGTCCGGAGAGAAATTCCAGCGGAATGTATGGGTGACACATCCTGTTCTTTACAGGCGGCTTCTTGGCAACTCCTGCAGAAAGGCCAGCAGAGCCCCACTCACACCGGGCCACCCACAAAGTTGTGGCTCCTCACTCCCTCCCACCAGCACAGCCCCGAGACTGCTGACAGGGCAGAGAATATGGAGTCAGGCACAGCTTCAGGGACTATTGCTGCCTGGAGCGCTGTTTATATTGACCTCAATGAGGCACACCTGGGGAGGGCGGGCCGGAAGGGTAAGGCTGCCCAGGTCAGCTAATCCACAACCCTCAGGGAATCACATTGTTGAAAATGGACCTCGCTAAGGCAGAATAGAAGCCAAGGGAAAAAAGGACACAATGCCATTTGCAGCACCGTAGATGAGTCTAGAAGTAATCACGTGACTTGTAGTAAGTCAGAAAGTGAAAGACACATATCATATCATATCACTTATAGGTGTTACCTAAAAATGGATACCAGGGCAGATATTTCCACGGAGAAGGGCAATCACAGATTCGTTAAACAAACTTATGGTTCACCAATGGAAAGGTGTGAGGATTGGTTTCATTACGATATTGGGGTTAACAGACATATACAAACAGAGGTGACATATATAATCACCAAAGACCTACAGAATACCAAGAGTGGACTACTCAACATTCTTTCATAACGTACATGGGAAAAGGATCCCAGGAAGAACAGACATCTGTATATGTGTAAAAGAACCACATCTTCCACACCTACAACAAGCCAAACATTGTAATCAAACTTGCTGTAATAAAAAATAAAAAATTAAATTAAAAACACGAACAAGAAGTAGTGAGACAAACTTGAGGGGCTTTCTCCTGGCTCATTCCATTCTAAATTCCAATCTAGAACACCACTTCCCCTGAGGCTCTCTTGCCCTAGTAACCAGATTTGGTAAGGGAGAACTGCTGCCACATTGTGGCCGTTTCACACAACAGCAGCTTTAATCCCAGTGCTAATGGTCAGTTGATATTCAAAATCATTGCAGGCCTGTAAATGACACCTGCCCTGAAAACAAATCCTGGGGTCACATATCGACCAAAAAATTCAAAGGACGTCCATATTTCTAAAGGACCGTTTCAAAAGGCATATTTTACGCACATTAGTGTTCTGCTTCTTTTCCTTTCTTTCCTTTTTTGTTAAAAAAAACGGGAATGGAAAAAGGCATCCCTCATAATGGGCGAAAATCGTTGCAAACGAATCAATGGACAGAGGTTTAATCTCCAATATATATAAACAGCTCATGCAGCTTAATATTAAAAAACAAACAACCCAATACAAAAATGGGCAGAAGATCTAAAGAGACGTTTCTTCAAAGAAGACACAGAGATGGACAAGACGCACATGAAAAGCTGCTCAACAGCACTAATTATTAGAGAAATGCAAATCAAAACTACAATGAGGTATCACCTCACACCTGTTAGAATCGGCATCATCAGAAAATCTACAAACAACAAATTCTGGGGAGGGTGTGGACAAAAGGAGCCCTCTTCCACTATTGGTGGGAATGTAAATTGATACAGTCACTATGGAGAACAGTATGGAGTTTCCTTAAAAAAACTAGAAATAGAATTACCATCTGATCCAGCAATCCTACTTCTGGGCATATACCCAGAGAAAACCGTAAATCAAAAAGGCACATTCACCACAATGTTCGTTGCAGCACTATTTACATTAGCCAGGTAATGGAAGCAACCTAAATGCCCACAGACAGATGAATGGATAAAGATGTGGTACATATATAAAATGGAATATTACTCGGCCATAAAAAGGAATGAAACTGGGTCATTTGTAGAGACATCGATGGATCGAGAGACTGTCATACAGAATGAAGTAAGTCAGAAAGAGGAAAACAAATATTGTATATTAATGCATATATGTGGAGCCTAAAAAATGGTACAGATGAACTGGTTTGCAGGGAAGAAATAGAGACACAGAGGTAGAGAACAAACGTATGGACACCAAGTGTGGGAAACCATGGGGTGGTGGTGGTGGGATGAGTTGGGAGTTTGGGATTGACGTGAATACATATATATGCATAAAGTACATAACTAATAATAACGTGCTGTATAAAAAAATAAATAAAATTAAATTTCAAAATTTTAAAAAATAAAATTTAAAAATAAAACAGAAAAAAGTTCTTCCCGTCACACAGATGTATTTATAGGAATGAATTATTTCCATGCTTATATCTATAAATACATAAAAGAGGAATAAAATCTAACTTGAACCATAAAAGAAAAAAAAACTGAACCCACGAGTTATACAGAGGAAAACCCTATCAGCGCACTTGCTCCAGCGGTAAACAATTGTGAAATTGGTCAGAGGTGGGGAACCATCTCCCATACAGCCAGCAACCCACCCCCCACGCAAGGAGCGTCCTCATTGCAAAGCTGGGGGACCGTGCCGAGGCATCTGTGAGTAAACGTGAGTTGAGCCCCAGGCCAGCTGCTGCTGAACTGTCCCCACCCTTTCCAGGTAAAACACCTGAATATGTACAAGGGCTTGAAACGCTAGAGGAAGGACTGTGGAGCCACACCAGCGACAGCACGCAGGCCAACTTGCTGCCTGCAGGACAGCCAGGGTGGTCCTGGACCCTGGCGCTCTTCCAGAAGCTTTCCATTGCCCTGCCTGAGATACCCCTCCTGTCCCGGCCCCCACTGCTTTTTTCCTTCCTCACCTCTGTCCGGAGAGAAATTCCAGTAGAAGGTATGGGTGACACATCCTCTTCTTTACAGGTGGCATCCTGGCAACTCCTGCAGAAAGGCCAGCAGAACCCCACTCACACCGTGCCACCCACAAAGCTGTGGCCCCTCACTCCTTCCCACCAGCACAGCCCCGAGGCTGCTGACGGGGCAGAGAATATGGAGTCAGTCACAGCTTCAAGGGCTATTGCTTCCTGGAGCTCTGTTTATATTGACCTCAACGAGGCACAGCTGGGGAGGGCGGGCCGGCAGGGTAAGGCCGCCCAGGTCAGCTAATCCACAACCCTCAGGGAATCACATTGTTGAAAATGGACCCCGCTAAGGCAGAAGAGATGCCAAGGAAAACAAGGACACAATGCCATTTGCCGCACCGTAGATGAGTCTAGAAGTAATCACGTGACTTGTAGTAAGTTAGAAAGTGAAAGACACATATCATATCATATCACTTATAGGTGTTACCTAAAAATGGATACCAGGGCAGGTATTTCCACGGAGAAGGGCAATCACAGATTCATTAAACAAACTTATGGTTCACCAATGGAATGGTGTGAGGATTGGTTTCATTACGATATCGGGGTTAACAGACATATACAAACACAGGTGACATATATAATCACCAAAGACCTACAGAATACCAAGAGAGGACTACTCAACATTCTGTCATAACGTACATGGGAAAAGGATCCCAGGAAGAACAGTCATCTGTATATGTGTAAAAGAACCACATCTTCCACACCTACAAGAAGCCAAACATTGTACTCAAACTTGCTGTAATAAAAAATAAAAAATTAAATTAAAAACACGAACAAGAAGTAGTGAGACAAACGTGAGGGGCTTTCTCCTGGCACATTCCATTCTAAACTCCAGTCTAGAACACCACTTCCACTGAGTCTCTCTTGCCCTAGTAACCAGATTTGGTAAGGGTGAACTGCTGCCACCTTGTGGCCGTTTCACACAACAGCAGCTTTAATCCCAGCGCTAATGGCCAGTTGATATTCAAAATCATTGCAGGCCTGTAAATGACACCTGCCCTGAAAACAAATCCTGGGGTCACATATCGACCAAAAAATTCAAAGGACGTCCATATTTCAAAACGACCATTTCAAAAGGCATATTGTACGCACATGAGTGTTCTGCTTCTTTTCCTTTCTTTCCTTTTTTGTTAAAAAACACGGGAATGGAAAAAGGCATCGCTCAGAATGGGCGAAAATTGTTGCAGACGAATCAATGGACAGAGGTTTAATCTCCAATATATATAAACAGCTCATGCAGCTTAATATTAAAAAAACAAACAACCCAAAAAAATGGGCAGAAGATCTAAAGAGACGTTTCTTCAAAGGAGACACAGAGATGGCCAAGACGCACATGAAAAGCTGCTCAACAGCACTAATTATTAGAGAAATGCAAATCAAAACTACAATGAGGTATCACCTCACACCTGTTAGAATCGGCATCATCAGAAAATCTACAAACAACCAATTCTGGGGAGGGTGTGGACAAAAGGAGCCCTCTTCCACTATTGGTGGGAATGTAAATTGATACAGTCACTATGGAGAACAGTATGGAGTTTCCATAAAAAAATCAGAAATAGAATTACCATCTGATCCAGCAATCGCACTTCTGGGCATATACCCAGAGAAAACCGTATTTCAAAAAGGCACATTCACCACAATGTTCGTTGCAGCACTATTTACAATAGCCAGGTAATGGAAGCAACCTAAATGCCCACAGACAGATGAATGGATAAAGATGTGGTACATATATAAAATGGAATATTACTCGGCCATAAAACGGAATGAAACTGGGTCATTTGTAGAGACATCGATGGATCGAGAGACTGTCATACAGAATGAAGTAAGTCAGAAAGAGGAAAACAAATATTGTATATTAATGCATATATGTGGAGCCTAAAAATGGTACAGATGAACTGGTTTGCAGGGAAGAAATAGAGACACAGATGTAGAGAACAAACGTATGGACACCAAGTGTGGGAAGCCATGGGGTGGTGGTGGTGGGATGAGTTGGGAGTTTGGGATTGACCTGTATACACGTATATGCATAAAATACATAACTAATAATAACGTGCTGTATAAAAAAATAAATAAAATTAAATTTCAAAATTTTAAAAAATAAAATTTAAAAATAAAACAGAAAAAAGTTCTTCCCGTCACACAGATGTATTTATAGGAATGAATTATTTCCATGCTTATATCTATAAATACATAAAAGAGGAATAAAATCTAACTTGAACGATAAAAGAAAAAAAAAAGTGAACCCACGAGTTATACAGAGGAAAACCCTATCACGGCACTTGCTCCAGTGGTAAACAATTCTGAAATTGGTCAGAGGTGGGGAACCATCTCCCATACAGCCAGCAACCCACCACCCACGCAAGGAGCGTCCTCATTGCAAAGCTGGGGGACTGTGCCAAGGCATCTGTGAGTAAACGTGAGCTGAGCCCCAGGCCAGCTACTGCTGAACTGTTCCCACCCTTTCCAGGTAAAACACCTAAATATATACAAGGGCTTGAAAGCCTAGAGGAAGGACCGTGGAGCCACACCAGCGACAGCACGCAGGCCAACTTGGTGCCTGCAGGGCAGCCAGGGTGGTCCTGGCCTCGGACGCTCTTCCACAAACTTTCCATTGCCCTGCCTGAGATACCCCTCCTGTCCCGGCCCCCACTGCTTTTTTCCTTCCTCACCTCTGTCCGAAGAGAAATTCCAGCGGAAAGTATGGGTGACACAACCTCTTCTTTACAGGCGGCAGCCTGGCAACTCCTGCAGAAAGGCCAGCAGAACCCCACTCACACCGGGCCACCCACAAAGCTGTGGCCCCTCACTCCCTCCCACCAGCACAGCCCCGAGACTGCTGATGGGGCAGAGAATATGGAGTCAGGCACAGCTTCAAGGGCTATTGCTGCCTGGAGCGCTGTTTATATTGACCTCAACGAGGCACACCTGGGGAGGGCGGGCCGGCAGGTTAAGGCTGCCCAGGTCAGCTAATCCACAACCCTCATGGAATCACATTGTTGAAAATGGACCCCGCTAAGGCAGAAGAGAAGCCAAGGGAAAAAAGCACACAATGCCATTTGCAGCACCGTAGATGAGTCTAGAAGTAATCACGTGACTTGTAGTAAGTCAGAAAGTGGAAGACACATATCATATCATATCACTTATAGGTGTTACCTAAAAATGGATACCAGGGCAGATATTTCCACGGAGAAGGGCAATCACAGATTCATTAAACAAACTTATGGTTCACCAATGGAAAGGTGTGAGGATTGGTTTCATTACGATATCGGGGTTAACAGACATATACAAACACAGGTGACATATATAATCACCAAAGACCTACAGAATACCAAGAGAGGACTACTCAACATTCTGTCATAACGTACATGGGAAAAGAATCCCAGGAAGAACAGACATGTGTATATGTGTAAAAGAACCACATCTTCCACACCTACAACAAGCCAAACATTGTAATCAAACATGCTGTAATAAAAAATAAAAAATTAAATTAAAAACACGAACAAGAAGTAGTGAGACAAACGTGAGGGGCTTTCTCCTGGCACATTCCATTCTAAACTCCAATCTAGAACACCACTTCCACTGAGGTTCTCTTGCCCTAGTAACCAGATTTGGTAAGGGTGAACTGCTGCCACCTTGTGGCCGTTTCACACAACAGCAGATTAATCCCAATGCTAATGGTCAGTTGATATTCAAAATCATTGCAGGCCTGTAAGTGACACCTGCCCTGAAAACAAATCCTGGGGTCACATATCGACCAAAAAATTCAAAGGACGTCCATATTTCAAAACGACCGTTTCAAAAGGCATATTTTACGCACATTAGTGTTCTGCTTCTTTTCCTTTCTTTCCTTTTTTGTTAAAAATCACGGGAATGGAAAAAGGCATCCCTCAGAATGGGCGAAAATCGTTGCAGACGAATCAATGGACAGAGGTTTAATCTCCAATATATATAAACAGCTCATGCAGCTTAATATTAAAAAAAACAAACAACCCCAAAAAATGGGCAGAAGATCTAAAGAGACGTTTCTTCAAAGGAGACACAGAGATGGCCAAGACGCACATGAAAAGCTGCTCAACAGCACTAATTATTAGAGAAATGCAAATCAAAACTACAATGAGGTATCACCTCACACCTGTTAGAATCGGCATCATCAGAAAATCTACAAACAACCAATTCTGGGGAGGGTGTGGACAAAAGGAGCCCTCTTCCACTATTGGTGGGAATGTAAATTGATACAGTCACTATGGAGAACAGTATGGAGTTTCCTTAAAAAAATTAGAAATAGAATTACCATCTGATCCACCAATCCCACTTCTGGGCATATACCCAGAGAAAACCGTATTTCAAAAAGGCACATTCACCACAGTGTTCGTTGCAGCACTATTTACAAAACCAAGTAATGGAAGCAACCTAAATGCCCAAAGACAGCTGAATGGATAAAGATGTGGTACATATATAAAATGGAATATTACTCGGCCATAAAAAGGAATGAAACTGGGTCATTTGTAGAGACATCGATGGATCGAGAGACTGTCATACTGAATGAAGTAAGTCAGAAAGAGGAAAACAAATATTGTATATTAATGCATATATGTGGAGCATAAAAATGGTACAGATGAACTGGTTTGCAGGGAAGAAATAGAGACACAGAGGTAGAGAACAAACGAATGGACACCAAGTGTGGGAAGCCATGGGGTGGTGGTGGTGTGATGAGTTGGGAGATTGGGATTGACCTGTATACATGTATATGCATAAAATACATAACTAATAATAATGTGCTGCTTAAAAACATAAATAAAATTAAATTTAAAATTTTAAAAAATAAAATTTAAAAATAAAACAGAAAAAATTCTTCCCGTCACACAGATGTATTTATAGGAATGAATTATTTCCATGCTTATATCTATAAATACATAAAAGAGGAATAAAATCTAACTTGAACCATAAAAGAAAAAAAAAAACCTGAAGCCACCAGTTATACACAGGAAAACCCTAGCAGGGCACTTGCTCCAGTGGTAAACAATTCTGAAATTGGTCAGAGGTGGGCAACCATCTCCCATACAGCCAGCAACCCTCCCCCCACGCAAGGAGCATCCTCATTGCAAAGCTGGGGGACCGTGCCGAGGCATCTGTGAGTAAACGTGAGCTGAGCCCCAGGCCAGCTGCTGCTGAACTGTTCCCACCCTTTCCAGGTAAAACACCTGAATATGTACAAGGGCTTGAAAGCCTAGAGGAAGGACCGTGGAGCCACACCAGCGACAGCACGCAGGCCAACTTGGTGCCTGCAGGCCAGCCAGGGTGGTCCTGGCCCCGGGCGCTCTTCCAGAAGCTTTCCATTGCCCTGCCTGAGATACCCCTCCTGTCCCGGCACCCCCTGCTTTTTACCTTCCTCACCTCTGTCCGGAGAGAATTTCCAGCGGAAAGTATGGGTGACACAACCTCTTCTTTACAGGCGGCAGCCTGGCAACTCCTGCAGAAAGGCCAGCAGAACCCCACTCACACCGGGCCACCCACAAAGCTGTGTCCCCTCACTCCCTCCCACCAGCACAGCCCCGAGACTGCTGAAGGGGCAGAGAATATGGAATCAGGCACAGCTTCAGGGGCTATTGCAGCCTGGAGCTCTGTTTATATTGACCTCAACGAGGCACACCTGGGGAGGGCGGGCCGGAAGAGTAAGGCTGCCCAGGTCAGCTAATCCACAACCCTCAGGGAATCACATTGTTGAAAATGGACCCCGCTAAGGCAGAAGAGAAGCCAAGGGAAAAAAGGACACAATGCCATTTGCAGCACCGTAGATGAGTCTAGAAGTAATCACGTGACTTGTAGTAAGTCAGAAAGTGAAATACACATATCAAATCATATCACTTATAGGTGTTACCTAAAAATGGATACCAGGGCAGATATTTCCACGGAGAAGGGCAATCACAGATTCATTAAACAAACTTATGGTTCACCAATGGAAAAGTGTGAGGATTGGTTTCATTACGATATCGGGGTTAACAGACATATACAAACACAGGTGACATATATAATCACCAAAGACCTACAGAATACCAAGAGAGGACTACTCAACATTCTGTCATAACGTACATGGGAAAAGGATCCCAGGAAGAACAGTCATCTGTATATGTGTAAAAGAACCACATCTTCCACACCTACAAAAAGCCAAACATTGTAATCAAACTTGCTGTAATAAAAAATAAAAAATTAAATTAAAAACACGAACAAGAAGTAGTGAGACAAACGTGAGGGGCTTTCTCCTGGCACATTTCATTCTAAACTCCAATCTAGAACTCCACTTCCACTGAGGCTCTCTTGCCCTAGTAACCAGATTTGGTAAGGGTGAACTGCTGCCACCTTGTGTCCGTTTCACACAACAGCAGTTTAATCCCAACGCTAATTGTCAGTTGATATTCAAAATCACTGCAGGCCTGTAAATGACACCTGCCCTGAAAACAAATCCTGGGGTCACATATCGACCAAAAAATTCAAAGGAAGTCCATATTTCAAAACGACCATTTCAAAAGGCATATTTTACGCACATTAGTGTTCTGCTTCTTTTCCTTTCTTTCCTTTTTTGTTAAAAAACACGGGAATGGAAAAAGGCATCCCTCAGAATGGGCGATAATCGTTGCAGACGAATCAATGGACAGAGGTTTGATCTCCAATATATATAAACAACCCATGCAGCTTAATATTAAAAAAACAAACATCCCAATACAAAAATGGGCAGAGGATCTAAAGAGACGTTTCTTCAAAGAAGACACAGAGATGGCCAAGACGCACATGAAAAGCTGCTCAACAGCACTAATTATTAGAGAAATGCAAATCAAAACTACAATGAGGTTTCACCTCACACCTGTTAGAATCGGCATCATCAGAAAATCTACAAACAACCAATTCTGGGGAGGGTGTGGACAAAAGGAGCCCTCTTCCACTATTGGTGGGAATGTAAATTGATACAGTCACTATGGAGAACAGTATGGAGTTTCCTTAAAAAAATTAGAAATAGAATTACCATCTGATCCAGCAATCCCACTTCTGGGCATATACCCAGATAAAACCGTAAATCAAAAAGGCACATTCACGACAATGTTCATTGCAGCACTATTTACAATAGCCAGGTAATGGAAGCAACCTAAATGCCCACAGACAGATGAATGAATAAAGATGTGGTACATATATGAAATGGAATATTACTCGGCCATAAAAAGGAATGAAACGGGGTCATTTGTAGAGACATTGATGGATCGAGAGACTGTCATACAGAATGAAGTAAGTCAGAAAGAGGAAAACAAATATTGTATATTAATGCATATATGTGGAACCTAAAAAAATGGTACAGATGAAATAGTTTGCAGGGAAGAAATAGAGACACAGAGGTAGAGAACAAATGTATGGACACCAAGTGTGGGAAGCCATGGGGTGGTGGTGGTGGGATGAGTTGGGAGATTGGGATTGACCTGTATACATGTATATGAATAAAATACATAACTAATAATAATGTGCTGTATAAAAACATAAATAAAATTAAATTTCAAAATTTTAAAAAATAAAATTTAAAAATAAAACTGAGAAATTTATTCCCGTCACACAGATGTATTTATAGGAATGAATTATTTCCATGCTTATATTTATAAATACATAAAAGAGGAATAAAATCTAACTTGAACAATAAAAGAAAAAAAAAGTGAACCCACGAGTTATACAGAGGAAAACCGTATCACGGCACTTGCTCCAGCGGTAAACAATTCTGAAATTGGTCAGAGGTGGGGAACCATCTCCCATACAGCCAGCAACACACCCCCCACGCAAGGAGCGTCCTCATTGCAAAGCTGGGGGACCGTTCCGAGGCATCTGTGAGTAAACGTGAGCTGAGCCCCAGGCCAGCTGCTGCTGAACTGTTCCCACCCTTTCCAGGTAAAACACCTGAATATGTAGAAGGGATTGAAAGCCTAGAGGAAGGACCGTGGAGCCACACCAGCGACAGCACGCAGGCCAACTTGGTGCCTGCAGGCCAGCCAGGGTGGTCCTCGCCTGTAAAGCACCGTAAGAGGGGCACAACTTCGACAATGATGCACTTGGCCAAAAAGGGCGTATGCGTTTTCTCCTGAATATATTCAGGAGAAAACGCATACGCCCTTTTTGGCCAAGCAAGCAAGCGGGCAATGCAAATCTGCACTACAAAGAAGTATCACTTCCCACGGGTCAAAAGGGACATCCACAAAATGTGTAAAAACCAGAAAGGCAAGACAGGCCGTGCCGAAATGGGAGCCTTGTTATGCTGACGGGCAGGATGTAAGTTGCCAACTGCCTCACTGGAGGAGTGCATTGTGTTCCCTAAAACAAGTAAACAACAGAGCTACAGAGCCAAGGGCACTTCCAGTCTAGGGAATATACCTTGGGAAAACTGAAAATCAGTAAGACAGAGCCACCCCCATATTGAGGGCTGCACTGCTTACAAGAACCTCAACCTGGGTACACCGGAAATATCCCAGGAAATATATAAATGGTTCAAAACTTTGTGGAACTTATGTACGATGGAATATCCCTCAGCCACGTAATCAATGTCATAAGACCAGTAGCAGCAAAATGAGTGGATTCCGGTATGATGATTCTAAGTGAAAGAAGTCACACAGAAAAAGAAACTTATCATAAGATATCAATTAGGAAGATCCTGTAAACATGGCTACACATGAACTGAGTTAGCAAAGAGAACAGAGTCTCACATTTAGAAAATACTCTTATGCCTGCTTAAGGGGGAAGGAGAGGTGGGGTGATGCATCAAACCAGAGTTTGATATAAGCACAGGTACCGTTCCAAAATCCAACTATGGAATAGACAAGACCTACACCGTCCTCAGTGAAAGGGACTCAAAACCCCATATTTCCCGCAGAGGAATACATCTGACTAGTAAGAATCTTAAAACCTATGTATTGATATGTCTCCGTAAGGGAATCAAGTGTGTCTAGACTGGCATAAACATGGCAGCGAGAATCAGCTCAAACCCACTCTAAAAAGGAATTTCAAAAACAAAACAGAGAAACAGGGAAATTATTTACAATTCCTTCAGGGTCTCTGATGAAACCTGGAATGACCCTATCTACAATTACAGCTGGATGTGGCATGAGGCTGGACACTTGGGACTGAGAGGATTGGTGAGATTGGGTGAGCAAATGGAGACCCTTTAAAGCAATAATGCATGACACCCATTCCATGGGTCCCAACTCTCCAGGTTGAAGGGAATATTACTACAGCTATAACATGTACGGGAAACCTAGAGAATGGACACACTGTGAATACGAAAGGTTTCTAAAACTCAACGAAGAGTCCCTCTCCTGGTGCTGCGGTTTGACATTCCAACTGCTTTCCTATCAATCTCCCAACTTGGAGAGACAGCCCCTTTAAGCTCCTGGTTCGCACAGGTTGCCAATCTGGCAGAGGATGAAAGGGAAGAGGGAGAACCAATGAGAGAGTCGCTGTTAGGCATTTGGATGGGCACATGTCACTCTAATTTCCCGGCAGGAAGAAGAATTAACCAAAGTCTCAGCCACCCACCGGGAACCAGTATAGGTCCTGAACCAAAAGTTTGGACTTGCGTTCAGCTCACAAGAAACGAGTTGAAAAATGGAGCTCAGGGGCACAGCAATTCACAAACTGGCAGAGTAATCAAGGCCAACTATCGTCCAAAAATCTGTTGAGGGAAGGCAACGAGGCAGACTTGAAAGCGAGGCAGAATAGCAGGAAACAGATTTCAAGAGGTACGTTGGAATCGCCTGTAAAGCACAGGAAGAGGGGCACAACTTCGACAATGATGCACTTGGCCAAAAAGGGCGTATGCGTTTTCTCCTGAATATATTCAGGAGAAAACGCATACGCCCTTTTTGGCCAAGCAAGCAAGCAGGCAATGCAAATATGCACTACAAAGAAGTATCACTTCCCACCGGTCAAAAGGGACATCCACAAAATGTGTAAAAACCAGAAAGGCAAGACAGGCCCTGGAGAACAGGGAGCCTTGTTATGCTGATGGGTGGGATGTAAGTTGCCAACTGCCTCACTGGAGGAGTGCATTGTGTTCCCTAAAACAAGTAAACAACAGAGCTACAGAGCCAAGGGCACGTCCAGTCTAGGGAATATACCTTGGGAAAACTGAAAATCCATAAGACAGAGCCACCCCCAAATTGAGGGCTGCACTGCTTACAGGAACCTCAACCTGGGTACACCTGAAATATCCCAGGAAATATAAAAATGGTTCCAAACATCGTGGAACTTACGTACGATGGAATATCCCTCAGCCATGAAATCAATGTCATAAGATCAGTAGCAGCAAAATGAGTGGATTCAGGTACGATGATTCTAAGTGAAAGAAGTCACACAGGAAAAGAAACTTATCATAAGATATCACTTAGGAAGATCCTGTAAACATGGCTACACATGAACTGAGTTAGGCAAGAGAACAGAGTCTCACATTTAGAAAACACTCTTATGCCTGCTTAAGGGGGAAGGAGAGGTGGGGTGATGCATCAAACCAGAGTTTGATATAAGCACAGGTACCGTTCCAAAATCCAACTATGGAATAGACAAGACCTACACCTTCCTCAGTGAAAGGGACTCAAAACCCCATATTTCCCGCAGAGGAATACATCTGACTAGTAAGAATCTTAAAACCTATGTATTGATATGTCTCCGTAAGGGAATCAAGTGTGTCTAGACTGGCATAAACATGGCAGCGAGAATCAGCTCAAACCCACTCTAAAAAGGAATTTCAAAAACAGAACAATGAAACAGGGAAATTCTTTACAATTCCTTCAGGGTCTCTGATGCAACCTGGAATGACCCTATCTACAATGACAGCTGGATGTGGCATAAGGCTGGACACTTGGGACTGAGAGGATTGGTGAGATTGGGTGAGCAAATGCAGACCCTTTAAAGCAATAATGCATGGCACCCATTCCATGGGTCCCAAATCTCCAGGTTGAAGGGAATATTACTACAGCTATAACATGTACGGGAAACCTGGAGAATGGACACACTGTGAATACGAAAGGTTTCTAAAACTCAACGAAGATTCCCTCTCCTGGTGCTCCGGTTTGACTTCCAACTGCTTTCCTATCAATCTCCCAACTTGGAGAGACAGCCCCTTTAAGCTCCTGGTTTGCACAGGTTGCCAATTTGGCAGAGGATGAAAGGGAAGAGGGAGAACCAATGAGAGAGTAGCTCTTAGGCATTTGGATGGGCACATGTCACTCTAATTTCCCGGCAGGAAGAAGAATTAACCAAAGTCTCAGCCACCCACTGGGAACCAGTATAGGTCCTGAACCAAAAGTTTGGACTTGCGTTCAGCTCACAAAAAACGAGTTGAAAAATGGAGCTCAGGGGCACAGCAATTCACAAACTGGCAGAGTAATTAAGGCCAACTATCGTCCAAAAATCTGTTGAGGGAAGGCAACGAGGCGGACTTGAAAGCGAGGCAGAATAGCAGGAAACAGATTTCAAGAGGTACGTTGGAATCGCCTGTAAAGCACAGGAAGAGGGGCACAACTTCGACAATGATGCACTTGGCCAAAAAGGGCGTATGCGTTTTCTCCAGAATATATTCAGGATAAAACTACAATGAGGTATCACCTCACACGTGTTAGAATCGGCATCATCAGAAAATCTACAAACAACCAATTCTGGGGAGGGTATGGACAAAAGGAGCCCTCTTCCACTATTGGTGGGAATGTAAATTGATACAGTCTCTATGGAGAACAGTATGGAGTTTCCTTAAAAAAACTAGAAATAGAATTACCATCTGATCCAGCAATCCCACTTCTGGGCATATACCCATAGAAAACCGTATTTCAAAAAGGCACATTCACCGCAATGTTCGTTGCAGCACTATTTACAATAGCAAGGTAATGGAAGCAACCTAAACGCCCACAGACAGATGAATGGATAAAGATGTGGTACATATATGAAATGGAATATTATTCGGCCATAAAAAGGAATGAAACTGGGTCATTTGTAGAGACATCGATGGATCGAGAGACTGTCATACAGAATGAAGTAAGTCAGAAAGAGGAAAACAAATATTGTATATTAAGGCATATATGTGGAGCCTAAAAATGGTACAGATGAACTGGTTGGCAGGGAAGAAATAGAGACACAGAGGTAGAGAACAAACGTATGGACACCAAGTGTGGGAAGCCATGGGGTGGTGGTGGTGGGATGAGTTGGGAGTTTGGGATTGACCTGTATACATGTATATGCATAAAATACATAACTAATAATAACGTGCTGTATAAAAAAAATAAATAAAATAAAATTTCAAAATTTTAAAAAATAAAATTTAAAAATAAAACAGAAAAAAGTTCTTCCCGTCACACAGATGTATTTATAGGAATGAATTATTTCCATGCTTCTATCTATAAATACATAAAAGAGGAATAAAATCTAACTTGAACCATAAAAGAAAAAAAAATCCTGAACACACGAGTTATACAGAGGAAAACCCTATCAGGGCACTTGCTCCAGTGGTAAACAATTCTGAAATTGGTCAGAGGTGGGGAATCATCTCCCATACAGCCAGCAACCCACCCCCCACGCAAGGAGCGACCTCATTGCAAAGCTGGGGGACCGTGCCGAGGCATCTGTGAGAAAACGTGAGCTGAGCCCCAGGCCAGCTGCTGCTGAACTGTTCCCACCCTTTCCAGGTAAAACACCTGAATATGTACAAGGGCTTGAAAGCCTAGAGGAAGGACCGTGGAGCCACACCAGCGACAGCACTCAGGCCAACTTGGTGCCTGCAGGCCAGCCAGGGTGGTCCTGGACCCGGGTGCTCTTCCAGAAGCTTTCCATTGCCCTGCCTGAGATACCCCTCCTGTCCCGGCCCCCACTGCTTTTTTCCATCCTCACCTCTGTCCGGAGAGAAATTCCAGCGGAAGGTATGGGTGACACAACCTCTTCTTTACAGGCGGCAGCCTGGCAACTCCTGCAGAAAGGCCAGCAGAACCCCACTCACACCGGGCCACCCACAAAGCTGTGGCCCCTCACTCCCTCCCGCCAGCACAGCCCCGAGACTGCTGACGGGGCAGAGAATATGGAGTCAGGCACAGCTTCAGGGGCTATTGCTGCCTGGAGCTCTGTTTATATTGAGCTCCATGAGGCACACCTGGGGAGGGTGGGCCGGCAGGGTAAGGCTGCCCAGGTCAGCTAATCCACAACCCTCAGGGAATCACATTGTTGAAAATGGACCCCGCTAAGGCAGAAGAGATGCCAAGGAAAAAAAGGACACAATGCCATTTGCAGCACCGTAGATGAGTCTAGAAGTAATCACGTGACTTGTAGTAAGTCAGAAAGTGAAAGACACATATCATATCATATCACTTATAGGTGTTACCTAAAAATGGATACCAGGGCAGATATTTCCACGGAGAAGGGCAATCATAGATTCATTAAACAAACTTATGGTTCACCAATGGAAAGGTGTGAGGATTGGTTTCATTACGATATCGGGGTTAAGAGACATATACAAACACAGGTGACATATATAATCACCAAAGACCTACAGAATACCAAGACAGGACTACTCAACATTCTGTCATAACATACATGGGAAAAGGATCCCAAGAAGAACAGTCATCTGTATATGTGTAAAAGAACCACATCTTCCACACCTACAAGAAGCCAAACATTGTAATCAAACTTGCTGTAATAAAAAATAAAAAATTAAATTAAAAACACGAACAAGAAGTAGTGAGACAAACGTGAAGGGCTTTCTCCTGGCACATTCCATTCTAAACTCCAATCTAGAACACCACTTCCACTGAGGCTCTCTTGCCCTAGTAACCAGATTTGGTAAGGGTGAACTGCTGCCACCTTGTGGCCGTTTCACACAACAGCAGCTTTAATCCCAGCGCTAATGGTCAGTTGATATTCAAAATCATTGCAGGCCTGTAAATGACATCTGCCCTGAAAACAAATCCTGTGGTCACATATCGACCAAAAAATTCAAAGGACGTCCATATTTCAAAACGACCGTTTCAAAAGGCATATTTTACGCACATTAGTGTTCTGCTTCTTTTCCTTTCTTTCCTTTTTTGTTAAAAAACACGGGAATGGAAAAAGGCATCCCTCAGAATGGGCGAAAATCGTTGCAGACGAATCAATGGACAGAGGTTTAATCTCCAATATATATAAACAGCTCATGCATCTTAATATTAAAAAAACAAACAACCCAAAAAAATGGGCAGAAGATCTAAAGAGACGTTTCTTCAAAGGAGACACAGAGATGGCCAAGACGCACATGAAAAGCTGCTCAACAGCACTAATTATTAGAGAAATGCAAATCAAAACTACAATGAGGTATCACCTCACTCCTGTTAGAATCGGCATCATCAGAAAATCTACAAACAACCAATTCTGGGGACGGTGTGGACAAAAGGAGCCCTCTTCCACTATTGGTGGGAATGTAAATTGATACAGTCGCTATGGAGAACAGTATGGAGTTTCCTTAAAAAAATTAGAAATAGAATTACCATCTGATCCAGCAATCGCACTTCTGGGCATATACCCAGAGAAAACCGTATTTCAAAAAGGCACATTCACCACAATGTTCGTTGCAGCACTATTTACAATAGCCAGGTAATGGAAGCAACCTAAATGCCCAGAGACAGATGATTGGATAAAGAGTGGTACATATATAAAATGGAATATTACTCGGCCATAAAAAGGAATGAAACTGGGTCATTTGTAGAGACATCGATGGATCGAGAGACTGTCATACAGAATGAAGTAAGTCAGAAAGAGGAAAACAAATATTGTATATTAATGCATATATGTGGAGCCTAAAAATGGTACAGATGAACTGGTTTGCAGGGAAGAAATAGAGACATAGAGGTAGAGAACAAACGTATGGACACCAAGTGTGGGAAGCCATGGGGTGGTGGTGGTGGGATGAGTTGGGAGTTTGGGATTGACCTGTATACATGTATATGCATAAAATACATAACTAATAATAACGTGCTGTATAAAAAAATAAATAAAATTAAATTTCAAAATTTTAAAAAATAAAATTTAAAAACAGAAAAAAGTTCTTCCCGTCACACAGATGTATTTATAGGAATGAATTATTTCCATGCTTATATCTATAAATACATAAAAGAGGAATAAAATCTAACTTGAATGATAAAAGAAGAAAAAAGTGAACCCACTAGTTATACAGAGGAAAACCCTATCTGGGCAATTGCTCCAGCGGTAAACAATTCTGAAACTGGTCGGAGGTGGGGAACCCTCTCACATACAGCCAGCAACCCACTCCCCACACAAGGAGCGTCCTCATTGCAAAGCTGGGGGACCGTGCCGAGGCATCTGTGAGTAAACGTGAGTTGAGCCCCAGGCCAGCTGCTGCTGAACTGTCCCCACCCTTTCCAGGTAAAACACCTGAATATGTACAAGGGCTTGAAACCCTAGAGGAAGGACTGTGGAGCCACACAAGCGACAGCACGCAGGCCAACTTGGTGCCTGCAGGACAGCCAGGGTGGTCCTGGACCCTGGCGCTCTTCCAGAAGCTTTCCATTGCCCTGCCTGAGACACCCCTCATGTCCCGGCCCCCACTGCTTTTTTCCTTCCTCACCTCTGTCCGGAGAGAAATTCCAGCGGAAGGTATGGGTGACACATCCTCTTCTTTACAGGTGGCAGCCTGGCAACTCCTGCAGAAAGGCCAGCAGAACCCCACTCACACCGGGCCACCCACAAAGCTGTGGCCCCTCACTCCCTCCCACCAGCACAGCCCCGAGACTGCTGACGGGGCAGAGAATATGGAGTCAGGCACAGCTTCAGGGGCTATTGCTGCCTGGAGCGCTGTTTATATTGACCTCAACGAGGCACACCTGGGGAGGGCGGGCCGGCAGGTTAAGGCTGCCCAGTTCAGCTAATCCACAACCCTCAGGGAATCACATTGTTGAAAATGGACCCCGCTAAGGCAGAAGAGAAGCCAAGGGAAAAAAGGACACAATGCCATTTGCAGCACCGTAGATGAGTCCAGAAGTAATCACGTGACTTGTAGTAAGTCAGAAAGTGGAAGACACATATCATATCATATCACTTATAGGTGTTACCTAAAAATGGATACCAGGGCAGATATTTCCACGGAGAAGGGCAATCACAGATTCATTAAACAAACTTATGGTTCACCAATGGAAAGGTGTGAGGATTGGTTTCATTACGATATCGGGGTTAACAGACATATACAAACACAGGTGACATATATAATCCCCAAAGACCTACAGAATACCAAGAGAGGACTACTCAACATTCTGTCATAACGTACATGGGAAAAGGATCCCAGGAAGAACAGACATCTGTATATGTGTAAAAGAACCACATCTTCCACACCTACAAGAAGCCAAACATTGTAATCAAACTTGCTGTAATAAAAAATAAAAAATTAAATTAAAAACACGAACAAGAAGTCGTGAGACACACGTGAGGGGCTTTCTCCTGGGACATTCCATTCTAAACTCCAATCTAGAACACCACTTCCACTGAGGCTCTCTTGCCCTAGTAACCAGATTTGGTAAGGGTGAACTGCTGCCACCTTGTGGCCGTTTCACACAACAGCAGCTTTAATCCCAACGCTAATGGTCAGTTGATATTCAAAATCATTGCAGGCCTGTAAATGACACCTGCCCTGAAAACAAATCCTGGGGTCACATATCGACCAAAATATTCAAAGGACGTCCATATTTCAAAACGACCGTTTCAAAAGGCATATTTTAGGCACATTAGTGTTCTGCTTCTTTTCCTTTCTTTCCTTTTTTGTTAAAAAATACGGGAATGGAAAAAAGCATCCCTCAGAATGGGCGAAAATCTTTGCAGACGAATCAATGGACAGAGGTTTAATCTCCAATATATATAAACAGCTCATGCAGCTTAATATTAAAAAAACAAACAACCCAAAAAAAATGGGCAGAAGATCTAAAGAGACGTTTCTTCAAAGGAGACACAGAGATGGCCAAGACGCACATGAAAAGCTGCTCAACAGCACTAATTATTAGAGAAATGCAAATCAAAACTACAATGAGGTTTCACCTCACACCTGTTAGAATCGGCATCATCAGAAAATCTACAAACAACCAATTCTGGGGAGGGTGTGGACAAAAGGAGCCCTCTTCCACTATTGGTGGGAATGTAAATTGATACAGTCACTATGGAGAACAGTATGGAGTTTCCTTAAAAAAGCTAGAAATAGAATTACCATCTGATCCAGCAATCCCACTTCTGGGCATATACCCAGAGAAAACCGTATTTCAAAAAGGCACATTCACCACAATGTTCGTTGCAGCCCTATTTACAATAGCCAGGTAATGGAAGCAAACTAAATGCCCACAGACAGATGAGTGGATAAAGCTGTGGTACATATATAAAATGGAATATTACTCGGCCATAAAAAGGAATGAAACTGGGTCATTTGTAGAGACATCGATGGATCGAGAGACTGTCATACAGAATGAAGTAAGTCAGAAAGAGGAAAACAAATATTGTATATTAATGCATATATGTGGAGCCTAAAAATGGTACAGATGAACTGGTTTGCAGGGAAGAAATAGAGACACAGAGGTAGAGAACAAACGTATGGACACCAAGTGTGGGAAGCCATGGGGTGGTGGTGGTGGAATGAGTTGGGAGATTGGGATTGACCTGTATACATGTATATGCATAAAATACATAACTAATAATAACGTGGTGTATAAAAAAAATAAATAAAATTAAATTTCAAAATTTTAAAAAATAAAATTTAATAATAAAACAGAAAAAAGTTCTTCCAGTCACACAGATGTATTTATAGGAGGGAAATATTTCCATGCTTATATCTATAAATACATAAAAGAGGAATAAAATCTAACTTGAACCATAAAAGAAAAAAAAAACCCTGAACCCACGAGTTATACAGAGGAAAACCCTATCAGGGCACTTGCTCCAGTGGTAAACAATTCTGAAATTGGTCAGAGGTGGGGAACCATCTCCCATACAGCCATCAACCCACCCCCCACGCAAGGAGCGTCCTCATTGCAAAGCTGGGGGACCGTGCCGAGGCATCTGTGAGTAAACGTGAGCTGAGCCCCAGGCCAGCTACTGCTGAACTGTTCCCACCCTTTCCAGGTAAAACACCTAAATATATACAAGGGCTTGAAAGCCTAGAGGAAGGACCGTGGAGCCACACCAGCGACAGCACGCAGGCCAACTTGGTGCCTGCAGGGCAGCCAGGGTGGTCCTGGCCCCGGAAGCTCTTCCAGAAGCTTTCCATGGCCCTGCCTGAGATACCCCTCCTGTCCCGTCCCCCACTGCTTTTTTCCTTCCTCACCTCTGTCCGAAGAGAAATTCCAGCGGAAAGTATGGGTGACACAACCTCTTCTTTACAGGCGGCAGCCTGGCAACTCCTGCAGAAAGGCCAGCAGAACCCCACTCACACCGGGCCACCCACAAAGCTGTGGCCCCTCACTCCCTCCCAGCAGCACAGCCCCGAGACTGCTGACGGGGCAGAGAATATGGAGTCAGGCACAGATTCAGGGGCTATTGCTGCCTGGAGCGCTGTTTATATTGACCTCAACGAGGCACACCTGGGGAGGGCGGGCCGGCAGGTTAAGGCTGCCCAGGTCAGCTAATCCACAACCCTCATGGAATCACATTGTTGAAAATGGACCCCGCTAAGGCAGAAGAGAAGCCAAGGGAGAAAAGGACACAATGCAATTTGCAGCACCGTAGCTGAGTCCAGAAGTAATCACGTGACTTGTAGTAAGTCAGAAAGTGAAAGACACATATCATATCATATCACTTATAGGTGTTACCTAAAAATGGTTACCAGGGCAGATATTTCCACGGAGAAGGGCAATCACAGATTCATTAAACAAACTTATGGTTCACCAATGGAAAGGTGTGAGGATTGTTTTCATTAAGATATCGGGGTTAACACAGATATACAAACACAGGTGACATATATAATCACCAAAGACCTACAGAATACCAAGAGTGGACTACTCAACATTCTGTCATAACGTACATGGGAAAGGGATCCCAGGAAGAACAGACACCTTTATATGTGTAAAAGAACCACATATTCCACACCTACAACAAGCCAAACATTGTAATCAAACTTGCTGTAATAAAAAATAAAAAATTAAATTAAAAACACGAACAAGAAGTAGTGAGACAAACGTGAGGGGCTTTCTCCTGGCACATTCCATTCTAAACTCCAATCTAGAACACCACTTCCACTGAGGCTCTCTTGCCCTAGTAACCAGATTTGGTAAGGGTGAACTGCTGCCACCTTGTGGCCGTTTCACACAACAGCAGCTTTAATCCCAGCGCTAATGGTCAGTTGATATTCAAAATCATTGCAGGCCTGTAAATGACACCTGCCCTGAAAACAAATCCTGGGGTCACATATCGACCAAAAAATTCAAAGGACGTCCATATTTCAAAACGACCGTTTCAAAAGGCATATTTTACGCACATTAGTGTTCTGCTTCTTTTCCTTTCTTTCCTTTTTTGTTAGAAAAAACGGGAATGGAAAAAGGCATCCCTCAGAATGGGCAAAAATCGTTGCAAACGAATCAATAGACAGAGGTTTAATCTCCAATATATATAAACAGCTCATGCAGCTTAATATTAAAAAAACAAACAACCCAATACAAAAATGGGCAGATCTAAAGAGACGTTTCTTCAAAGAAGACACAGAGATGGCCAAGACGCACATGAAAAGCTGCTCAACAGCACTAATTATTAGAGAAATGCAAATCAAAACTACAATGAGGTATCACCTCACACCTGTTAGAATCGGCATCATCAGAAAATCTACAAACAACCAATTCTGGGGAGGGTGTGGACAAAAGGAGCCCTCTTCCACTATTGGTGGGAATGTAAATTGATACAGTCACTATGGAGAACAGTATGGAGTTTCCTTAAAAAATCTAGAAATAGAATTACCATCTGATCCAGCAATCCCACTTCTGGGCATATACCCAGAGAAAACCGTATTTCAAAAAGGCACATTCACCACAATGTTCGTTGCAGCACTATTTACAATAGCCAGGTAATGGAAGCAACCTAAATGCCCACAGACAGATGAATGGATAAAGATGTGGTACATATATAAAATGAAATATTACTCGGCCATAAACAGGAATGAAACTGGGTCATTTGTAGAGACATCGATGGATCGAGAGACTGTCATACAGAATGAAGTAAGTCAGAAAGAGGAAAACAAATACTGTATATTAATGCATATATGTGGAGCCTAAAAATGGTACAGATGAACTGGTTTGCAGGGAAGAAATAGAGACACAGAGGTAGAGAACAAACGTATGGACACCAAGTGTGGGAAGCCATGGGGTGGTGGTGGTGGGATGAGTTGGGAGATTGGGATTGACCTGTATACATGTATATGCATAAAATACATAACTAATAATAACGTGCTGTATAAAAAAAATAAAATTGAATTTCAAAATTTTAAAAAATAAAATTTAAAAATAAAACAGAAAAAAGTTCTTCCCGTCACACAGATGTATTTATAGGAATGAATTATTTCCATGCTTATATCTATAAATATATAAAAGAGGAATAAAATCTAACTTGAACCATAAAAGAAAAAAACACCTGAACCCATGAGTTATACAGAGGAAAACCCTAACAGCGCACTTGCTCCAGCGGTAAACAATTCTGAAATTGGTCAGAGGTGGGAAACCATCTCCCATACAGCCAGCAACACACGCCCCACGCAAGGAGCGTCCTCATTGCAAAGCTGGGGGACCGTGCCGAGGCATCTGTGAGTAAACGTGAGCTGAGCCCCAGGCCAGCTGCTGCTGAACTGTTCCCACCCTTCCCAGGTAAAACACCTGAATATGTACAAGGGCTTGAAAGCCTAGAGGAAGGGCCGTCGAGCCACACCAGGGACAGCACGCAGGCCAACTTGGTGCCTGCAGGCCAGCCAGGGTGGTCTTGGCCCCGGGCGCTCTTCCAGAAGCTTTCCATTGCCCTGCCTGAGATACACCTCTTGTCCCGGCCCCCACTGCTTTTTTCCTTCCTCACCTCTGTCCGGAGAGAAATTCCAGCGGAAGGTATGGGTGACACATCCTCTTCTTTACAGGCGGCAGCCTGGCAACTCGTGCAGAAAGGCCAGCAGAGCCACACTCACACCAGGCCACCCACAAAGCTGTGGCCCCTCACTCCCTCCCACCAGCACAGACCCGAGACTGCTGACGGGGCAGAGAATATGGAGTCAGGCACAGCTTCACGGGCTATTGCTGCCTGGAGCGCTGTTTATATTGACCTCAACGAGGCACACCTGTGGAGGGCTGGCCGGCAGGGTAAGGCTGCCCCGGTCAGCTAATCCACAACCCTCAGAGAATCACATTGTTGAAAATGGACCTCGCTAAGGCAGAATGGAAGCCAAGGCAAAAAAGGACACAATGCCATTTGCAGCAACGTAAATGAGTCTAGAACTAATCACGTGACTTGTAGTATGTCAGAAAGTTAAAGACACATATCATATCATATCACTTATAGGTGTTACCTAAAAGTGGATACCAGGGCAGATATTTCCACGGATAAGGGCAATCACAGATTCATTAAACAAACTTATGGTTCACCAATGGAATGGTGTGAGGATTGGTTTCATTACGATATCGGGGTTAACAGACATATACAAACACAGGTGACATATATAATCACCAAAGACCTACAGAATACCAAGAGAGGACTACTCAACATTCTGTCATAACGTACATGGGAAAAGGATCCCAGGAAGTACAGACATCTGTATATGTGTAAAAGAACCACATCTTCCACACCTACAACAAGCCAAACATTGTAATCACACTTGCTGTAATAAATAATAAAAAAATTAAATTAAAAACACGAACAAGAAGTAGTGAGACAAACTTGAGGGGCATTCTCCTGGCACATTCCATTCTAAATTCCAATCTAGAACACCACTTCCACTGAGGCTCTCTTGCCCTAGTAACCAGATTTGGTAAGGGTGAACTGCTGCCACCTTGTGGCCGTTTCACACAACAGCAGCTTTAATCCCAGCGCTAATGGTCAGTTGATATTCAAAATCATTGCAGGCCTGTAAATGACACCTGCCCTGAAAACAAATCCTGGGGTCACATATCGACCACAAAATTCAAAGGACGTCCATATTTCAAAACGACCGTTTCAAAAGGCATATTTTACGCACATTAGTGTTCTGCTTCTTTTCCTTTCTTTCCTTTTTTGTTAGAAAAAACGGGAATGGAAAAAGGCATCCCTCAGAATGGGCAAAAATCGTTGCAAACGAATCAGTGGACAGAGGTTTAATCTCCAATATATATAAACAGCTCATGCAGCTTAATATTAAAAAAACAAACAACCCAATACAAAAATGGGCAGAAGATCTAAAGAGACGTTTCTTCAAAGAAGACACAGAGATGGCCAAGACGCACATGAAAAGCTGCTCAACAGCACTAATTATTAGAGAAATGCAAATCAAAACTACAATGAGGTATCACCTCACACCTGTTAGAATCGGCATCATCAGAAAATCTACAAACAACAAATTCTGGGGAGGGTGTGGACAAAAGGAGCCCTCTTCCACTATTGGTGGGAATGTAAATTGATACAGTCACTATGGAGAACAGTATGGAGTTTTCTTAAAAAATCTATAAATAGAATTACCATCTGATCCAGCAATCCCACTTCTGGGCATATACCCAGAGAAAACGGTAAATCAAAAAGGCACATTCACCACAATGTTCGTTGCAGCACTATTTACAATAGCCAGGTAATGGAAGCAACCTAAATGCCCACAGACAGATGAATGGATAAAGATGTGGTACATATATAAAATGGAATATTACTCGGCCATAAAAAGGAATGAAACTGGGTCATTTGTAGAGACATCGATGGATCGAGAGACTGTCATACAGAATGAAGTAAGTCAGAAAGAGGAAAACAAATATTGTATATTAATGCATATATGTGGAGCCTAAAAAATGGTACAGATGAACTGGTTTGCAGGGAAGAAATAGAGACACAGAGGTAGAGAACAAACGTATGGACACCAAGTGTGGGAAGCCATGCGGTGGTGGTGGTGGGATGAGATAGGAGATTGGGATTGACCTGTATACATGTATATGCATGAAATACATAACTAATAATAACGTGCTGTATAAAAAAAATAAAATTAAATTTCAAAATTTTAAAAAATAAAATTTAAAAATAAAAGAGAAAAAAGTTCTTCCCGTCACACAGATGTATTTATAGGAATGAATTATTTCCATGCTTATATCTATAAATATATAAAAGAGGAATAAAATCTAACTTGAACCATAAAAGAAAAAAAAAACCTGAACCCACGAGTTATACAGAGGAAAATCCTATCAGGGCACTTGCTCCAGTGGTAAACAATACTGAAATTGGTCAGAGGTGGGAAACCATCTCCCATACAGCCATCAACCCACCCCCTACGCAAGGAGCGTCCTCATTGCAAAGCTGGGGAACCGTGCCGAGGCATCTGTGAGTAAACGTGAGCTGAGCCCCAGGCCAGCTGCTGCTGAACTGTTCCCACCCTTCCCAGGTAAAACACCTGAATATGTACAAGGGCTTGAAAGCCTAGAGAAAGGGCCGTCGAGCCACACCAGCGACAACACGCAGGCCAACTTGGTGCCTGCAGGCCAGCCAGGTTGGTCTTGGCCCCGGGCGCTCTTCCGGAAGCTTTCCATTGCCCTGTCTGAGATACCCCTCCTGTCCCGGCCCCCACAGCTTTTTTCCTTCCTCACCTCTGTCCGGAGAGAAATTCCAGCGGAAGGTATGGGTGACACATTCTCTTCTTTACAGGTGGCAGCCTGGCAACTCCTGCAGAAAGGCCAGCAGAGTCCCACTCACACCGGGCCACCCACAAAGCTGTGGCCCCTCACTCCCTCCCACCAGCACAGCCCCGAGACTGCTGACGGGGCAGAGAATATGGTGTCAGGCACAGCTTCAGGGGCTATTGCAGCCTGGAGCACTGTTTATATTGACCTCAACGAGGCACACCTGGGGAGGGCGGGCCGGCAGGGTAAGGCTGCCCAGGTCAGCTAATCCACAACCCTCAGGGAATCACATTGGTGAAAATGGACCTCGCTATGGCAGAAGAGAAGCCAAGGAAAAAAAGGACATAATGCCATTTGCAGCACCGTAAATGAGTCTAGAAGTAATCACGTGACTTGTAGTAAGTCAGAAAGTTAAAGACACATATCATATCATATCACTTATAGGTGTTACCTAAAAGTGGATACCAGGGCAGATATTTCCACGGAGAAGGGCAATCACAGATTCATTAAACAAACTTATGGTTCACCAATGGAATGGTGTGAGGATTGGTTTCATTACGATATCGGGGTTAACAGACATATACAAACACAGGTGACATATATAATCACCAAAGACCTACAGAATACCAAGAGAGGACTACTCAACATTCTGTCATAACGTACATGGGAAAAGGATCCCAGGAAGTACAGACATCTGTATATGTGTAAAAGAACCACATCTTCCACACCTACAACAAGCCAAACATTGTAATCAAACTTGCTGTAATAAAAAATAAAAAAATTAAATTAAAAACACGAACAAGAAGTAGTGAGACAAACTTGAGGGGCATTCTCCTGGCACATTCCATTCTAAATTCCAATCTAGAACACCACTTCCACTGAGGCTCTCTTGCCCTAGTAACCAGATTTGGTAAGGGTGAACTGCTGCCACCTTGTGGCCGTTTCACACAACAGCAGCTTTAATCCCAGCGCTAATGGTCAGTTGATATTCAAAATCATTGCAGGCCTGTAAATGACACCTGCCCTGAAAACAAATCCTGGGGTCACATATCGACCAAAAAATTCAAAGGACGTCCATATTTCAAAACGACCGTTTCAAAAGGCATATTTTACGCACATTAGTGTTCTGCTTCTTTTCCTTTCTTTCCTTTTTTGTTAGAAAAAACGGGAATGGAAAAAGGCATCCCTCAGAATGGGCAAAAATCGTTGCAAACGAATCAATAGACAGAGGTTTAATCTCCAATATATATAAACAGCTCATGCAGCTTAATATTAAAAAAACAAACAACCCAATACAAAAATGGGCAGATCTAAAGAGACGTTTCTTCAAAGAAGACACAGAGATGGCCAAGACGCACATGAAAAGCTGCTCAACAGCACTAATTATTAGAGAAATGGAAATCAAAACTACAATGAGGTATCACCTCACACCTGTTAGAATCGGCATCATCAGAAAATCTACAAACAACAAATTCTGGGGAGGGTGTGGACAAAAGGAGCCCTCTTCCAATATTGGTGGGAATGTAAATTGATACAGTCACTATGGAGAACAGTATGGAGTTTCCTTAAAAAAATTAGAAATAGAATTACCATCTGATCCAGCAATCCCACTTCTGGGCCTATACCCAGAGAAAACCGTATTTCAAAAAGGCACATTCACCACAATGTTCGTTGCAGCACTATTTACAATAGCCAGGTAATGGAAGCAACCTAAATGCCCACAGACAGATGAATGGATAAAGATGTGGTACATATATAAAATGAAATATTACTCGGCCATAAACAGGAATGAAACTGGGTCATTTGTAGAGACATCGATGGATCGAGAGACTGTCATACAGAATGAAGTAAGTCAGAAAGAGGAAAACAAATACTGTATATTAATGCATATATGTGGAGCCTAAAAATGGTACAGATGAACTGGTTTGCAGGGAAGAAATAGAGACACAGAGGTAGAGAACAAACGTATGGACACCAAGTGTGGGAAGCCATGGGGTGGTGGTGGTGGGATGAGTTGGGAGATTGGGATTGACCTGTATACATGTATATGCATAAAATACATAACTAATAATAACGTGCTGTATAAAAAAAATAAAATTGAATTTCAAAATTTTAAAAAATAAAATTTAAAAATAAAACAGAAAAAAGTTCTTCCCGTCACACAGATGTATTTATAGGAATGAATTATTTCCATGCTTATATCTATAAATATATAAAAGAGGAATAAAATCTAACTTGAACCATAAAAGAAAAAAACACCTGAACCCATGAGTTATACAGAGGAAAACCCTAACAGCGCACTTGCTCCAGCGGTAAACAATTCTGAAATTGGTCAGAGGTGGGAAACCATCTCCCATACAGCCAGCAACACACGCCCCACGCAAGGAGCGTCCTCATTGCAAAGCTGGGGGACCGTGCCGAGGCATCTGTGAGTAAACGTGAGCTGAGCCCCAGGCCAGCTGCTGCTGAACTGTTCCCACCCTTCCCAGGTAAAACACCTGAATATGTACAAGGGCTTGAAAGCCTAGAGGAAGGGCCGTCGAGCCACACCAGGGACAGCACGCAGGCCAACTTGGTGCCTGCAGGCCAGCCAGGGTGGTCTTGGCCCCGGGCGCTCTTCCAGAAGCTTTCCATTGCCCTGCCTGAGATACACCTCTTGTCCCGGCCCCCACTGCTTTTTTCCTTCCTCACCTCTGTCCGGAGAGAAATTCCAGCGGAAGGTATGGGTGACACATCCTCTTCTTTACAGGCGGCAGCCTGGCAACTCGTGCAGAAAGGCCAGCAGAGCCACACTCACACCAGGCCACCCACAAAGCTGTGGCCCCTCACTCCCTCCCACCAGCACAGACCCGAGACTGCTGACGGGGCAGAGAATATGGAGTCAGGCACAGCTTCACGGGCTATTGCTGCCTGGAGCGCTGTTTATATTGACCTCAACGAGGCACACCTGTGGAGGGCTGGCCGGCAGGGTAAGGCTGCCCCGGTCAGCTAATCCACAACCCTCAGAGAATCACATTGTTGAAAATGGACCTCGCTAAGGCAGAATGGAAGCCAAGGCAAAAAAGGACACAATGCCATTTGCAGCAACGTAAATGAGTCTAGAACTAATCACGTGACTTGTAGTATGTCAGAAAGTTAAAGACACATATCATATCATATCACTTATAGGTGTTACCTAAAAGTGGATACCAGGGCAGATATTTCCACGGATAAGGGCAATCACAGATTCATTAAACAAACTTATGGTTCACCAATGGAATGGTGTGAGGATTGGTTTCATTACGATATCGGGGTTAACAGACATATACAAACACAGGTGACATATATAATCACCAAAGACCTACAGAATACCAAGAGAGGACTACTCAACATTCTGTCATAACGTACATGGGAAAAGGATCCCAGGAAGTACAGACATCTGTATATGTGTAAAAGAACCACATCTTCCACACCTACAACAAGCCAAACATTGTAATCACACTTGCTGTAATAAATAATAAAAAAATTAAATTAAAAACACGAACAAGAAGTAGTGAGACAAACTTGAGGGGCATTCTCCTGGCACATTCCATTCTAAATTCCAATCTAGAACACCACTTCCACTGAGGCTCTCTTGCCCTAGTAACCAGATTTGGTAAGGGTGAACTGCTGCCACCTTGTGGCCGTTTCACACAACAGCAGCTTTAATCCCAGCGCTAATGGTCAGTTGATATTCAAAATCATTGCAGGCCTGTAAATGACACCTGCCCTGAAAACAAATCCTGGGGTCACATATCGACCACAAAATTCAAAGGACGTCCATATTTCAAAACGACCGTTTCAAAAGGCATATTTTACGCACATTAGTGTTCTGCTTCTTTTCCTTTCTTTCCTTTTTTGTTAGAAAAAACGGGAATGGAAAAAGGCATCCCTCAGAATGGGCAAAAATCGTTGCAAACGAATCAGTGGACAGAGGTTTAATCTCCAATATATATAAACAGCTCATGCAGCTTAATATTAAAAAAACAAACAACCCAATACAAAAATGGGCAGAAGATCTAAAGAGACGTTTCTTCAAAGAAGACACAGAGATGGCCAAGACGCACATGAAAAGCTGCTCAACAGCACTAATTATTAGAGAAATGCAAATCAAAACTACAATGAGGTATCACCTCACACCTGTTAGAATCGGCATCATCAGAAAATCTACAAACAACAAATTCTGGGGAGGGTGTGGACAAAAGGAGCCCTCTTCCACTATTGGTGGGAATGTAAATTGATACAGTCACTATGGAGAACAGTATGGAGTTTTCTTAAAAAATCTATAAATAGAATTACCATCTGATCCAGCAATCCCACTTCTGGGCATATACCCAGAGAAAACGGTAAATCAAAAAGGCACATTCACCACAATGTTCGTTGCAGCACTATTTACAATAGCCAGGTAATGGAAGCAACCTAAATGCCCACAGACAGATGAATGGATAAAGATGTGGTACATATATAAAATGGAATATTACTCGGCCATAAAAAGGAATGAAACTGGGTCATTTGTAGAGACATCGATGGATCGAGAGACTGTCATACAGAATGAAGTAAGTCAGAAAGAGGAAAACAAATATTGTATATTAATGCATATATGTGGAGCCTAAAAAATGGTACAGATGAACTGGTTTGCAGGGAAGAAATAGAGACACAGAGGTAGAGAACAAACGTATGGACACCAAGTGTGGGAAGCCATGCGGTGGTGGTGGTGGGATGAGATAGGAGATTGGGATTGACCTGTATACATGTATATGCATGAAATACATAACTAATAATAACGTGCTGTATAAAAAAAATAAAATTAAATTTCAAAATTTTAAAAAATAAAATTTAAAAATAAAAGAGAAAAAAGTTCTTCCCGTCACACAGATGTATTTATAGGAATGAATTATTTCCATGCTTATATCTATAAATATATAAAAGAGGAATAAAATCTAACTTGAACCATAAAAGAAAAAAAAAACCTGAACCCACGAGTTATACAGAGGAAAATCCTATCAGGGCACTTGCTCCAGTGGTAAACAATACTGAAATTGGTCAGAGGTGGGAAACCATCTCCCATACAGCCATCAACCCACCCCCTACGCAAGGAGCGTCCTCATTGCAAAGCTGGGGAACCGTGCCGAGGCATCTGTGAGTAAACGTGAGCTGAGCCCCAGGCCAGCTGCTGCTGAACTGTTCCCACCCTTCCCAGGTAAAACACCTGAATATGTACAAGGGCTTGAAAGCCTAGAGAAAGGGCCGTCGAGCCACACCAGCGACAACACGCAGGCCAACTTGGTGCCTGCAGGCCAGCCAGGTTGGTCTTGGCCCCGGGCGCTCTTCCGGAAGCTTTCCATTGCCCTGTCTGAGATACCCCTCCTGTCCCGGCCCCCACAGCTTTTTTCCTTCCTCACCTCTGTCCGGAGAGAAATTCCAGCGGAAGGTATGGGTGACACATTCTCTTCTTTACAGGTGGCAGCCTGGCAACTCCTGCAGAAAGGCCAGCAGAGTCCCACTCACACCGGGCCACCCACAAAGCTGTGGCCCCTCACTCCCTCCCACCAGCACAGCCCCGAGACTGCTGACGGGGCAGAGAATATGGTGTCAGGCACAGCTTCAGGGGCTATTGCAGCCTGGAGCACTGTTTATATTGACCTCAACGAGGCACACCTGGGGAGGGCGGGCCGGCAGGGTAAGGCTGCCCAGGTCAGCTAATCCACAACCCTCAGGGAATCACATTGGTGAAAATGGACCTCGCTATGGCAGAAGAGAAGCCAAGGAAAAAAAGGACATAATGCCATTTGCAGCACCGTAAATGAGTCTAGAAGTAATCACGTGACTTGTAGTAAGTCAGAAAGTTAAAGACACATATCATATCATATCACTTATAGGTGTTACCTAAAAGTGGATACCAGGGCAGATATTTCCACGGAGAAGGGCAATCACAGATTCATTAAACAAACTTATGGTTCACCAATGGAATGGTGTGAGGATTGGTTTCATTACGATATCGGGGTTAACAGACATATACAAACACAGGTGACATATATAATCACCAAAGACCTACAGAATACCAAGAGAGGACTACTCAACATTCTGTCATAACGTACATGGGAAAAGGATCCCAGGAAGTACAGACATCTGTATATGTGTAAAAGAACCACATCTTCCACACCTACAACAAGCCAAACATTGTAATCAAACTTGCTGTAATAAAAAATAAAAAAATTAAATTAAAAACACGAACAAGAAGTAGTGAGACAAACTTGAGGGGCATTCTCCTGGCACATTCCATTCTAAATTCCAATCTAGAACACCACTTCCACTGAGGCTCTCTTGCCCTAGTAACCAGATTTGGTAAGGGTGAACTGCTGCCACCTTGTGGCCGTTTCACACAACAGCAGCTTTAATCCCAGCGCTAATGGTCAGTTGATATTCAAAATCATTGCAGGCCTGTAAATGACACCTGCCCTGAAAACAAATCCTGGGGTCACATATCGACCAAAAAATTCAAAGGACGTCCATATTTCAAAACGACCGTTTCAAAAGGCATATTTTACGCACATTAGTGTTCTGCTTCTTTTCCTTTCTTTCCTTTTTTGTTAGAAAAAACGGGAATGGAAAAAGGCATCCCTCAGAATGGGCAAAAATCGTTGCAAACGAATCAATAGACAGAGGTTTAATCTCCAATATATATAAACAGCTCATGCAGCTTAATATTAAAAAAACAAACAACCCAATACAAAAATGGGCAGATCTAAAGAGACGTTTCTTCAAAGAAGACACAGAGATGGCCAAGACGCACATGAAAAGCTGCTCAACAGCACTAATTATTAGAGAAATGGAAATCAAAACTACAATGAGGTATCACCTCACACCTGTTAGAATCGGCATCATCAGAAAATCTACAAACAACAAATTCTGGGGAGGGTGTGGACAAAAGGAGCCCTCTTCCAATATTGGTGGGAATGTAAATTGATACAGTCACTATGGAGAACAGTATGGAGTTTCCTTAAAAAAATTAGAAATAGAATTACCATCTGATCCAGCAATCCCACTTCTGGGCCTATACCCAGAGAAAACCGTATTTCAAAAAGGCACATTCACCACAATGTTCGTTGCAGCACTATTTACAATAGCCAGGTAATGGAAGCAACCTAAATGCCCACAGACAGATGAATGGATAAAGATGTGGTACATATATAAAATGAAATATTACTCGGCCATAAACAGGAATGAAACTGGGTCATTTGTAGAGACATCGATGGATCGAGAGACTGTCATACAGAATGAAGTAAGTCAGAAAGAGGAAAACAAATACTGTATATTAATGCATATATGTGGAGCCTAAAAATGGTACAGATGAACTGGTTTGCAGGGAAGAAATAGAGACACAGAGGTAGAGAACAAACGTATGGACACCAAGTGTGGGAAGCCATGGGGTGGTGGTGGTGGGATGAGTTGGGAGATTGGGATTGACCTGTATACATGTATATGCATAAAATACATAACTAATAATAACGTGCTGTATAAAAAAAATAAAATTGAATTTCAAAATTTTAAAAAATAAAATTTAAAAATAAAACAGAAAAAAGTTCTTCCCGTCACACAGATGTATTTATAGGAATGAATTATTTCCATGCTTATATCTATAAATATATAAAAGAGGAATAAAATCTAACTTGAACCATAAAAGAAAAAAACACCTGAACCCATGAGTTATACAGAGGAAAACCCTAACAGCGCACTTGCTCCAGCGGTAAACAATTCTGAAATTGGTCAGAGGTGGGAAACCATCTCCCATACAGCCAGCAACACACGCCCCACGCAAGGAGCGTCCTCATTGCAAAGCTGGGGGACCGTGCCGAGGCATCTGTGAGTAAACGTGAGCTGAGCCCCAGGCCAGCTGCTGCTGAACTGTTCCCACCCTTCCCAGGTAAAACACCTGAATATGTACAAGGGCTTGAAAGCCTAGAGGAAGGGCCGTCGAGCCACACCAGGGACAGCACGCAGGCCAACTTGGTGCCTGCAGGCCAGCCAGGGTGGTCTTGGCCCCGGGCGCTCTTCCAGAAGCTTTCCATTGCCCTGCCTGAGATACACCTCTTGTCCCGGCCCCCACTGCTTTTTTCCTTCCTCACCTCTGTCCGGAGAGAAATTCCAGCGGAAGGTATGGGTGACACATCCTCTTCTTTACAGGCGGCAGCCTGGCAACTCGTGCAGAAAGGCCAGCAGAGCCACACTCACACCAGGCCACCCACAAAGCTGTGGCCCCTCACTCCCTCCCACCAGCACAGACCCGAGACTGCTGACGGGGCAGAGAATATGGAGTCAGGCACAGCTTCACGGGCTATTGCTGCCTGGAGCGCTGTTTATATTGACCTCAACGAGGCACACCTGTGGAGGGCTGGCCGGCAGGGTAAGGCTGCCCCGGTCAGCTAATCCACAACCCTCAGAGAATCACATTGTTGAAAATGGACCTCGCTAAGGCAGAAGAGAAGCCAAGGCAAAAAAGGACACAATGCCATTTGCAGCAACGTAAATGAGTCTAGAACTAATCACGTGACTTGTAGTAAGTCAGAAAGTTAAAGACACATATCATATCATATCACTTATAGGTGTTACCTAAAAGTGGATACCAGGGCAGATATTTCCACGGATAAGGGCAATCACAGATTCATTAAACAAACTTATGGTTCACCAATGGAATGGTGTGAGGATTGGTTTCATTACGATATCGGGGTTAACAGACATATACAAACACAGGTGACATATATAATCACCAAAGACCTACAGAATACCAAGAGAGGACTACTCAACATTCTGTCATAACGTACATGGGAAAAGGATCCCAGGAAGTACAGACATCTGTATATGTGTAAAAGAACCACATCTTCCACACCTACAACAAGCCAAACATTGTAATCACACTTGCTGTAATAAAAAATAAAAAAATTAAATTAAAAACACGAAGAAGAAGTAGTGAGACAAACTTGAGGGGCATTCTCCTGGCACATTCCATTCTAAATTCCAATCTAGAACACCACTTCCACTGAGGCTCTCTTGCCCTAGTAACCAGATTTGGTAAGGGTGAACTGCTGCCACCTTGTGGCCGTTTCACACAACAGCAGCTTTAATCCCAGCGCTAATGGTCAGTTGATATTCAAAATCATTGCAGGCCTGTAAATGACACCTGCCCTGAAAACAAATCCTGGGGTCACATATCGACCAAAAAATTCAAAGGACGTCCATATTTCAAAACGACCGTTTCAAAAGGCATATTTTACGCACATTAGTGTTCTGCTTCTTTTCCTTTCTTTCCTTTTTTGTTAGAAAAAACGGGAATGGAAAAAGGCATCCCTCAGAATGGGCAAAAATCGTTGCAAACGAATCAGTGGACAGAGGTTTAATCTCCAATATATATAAACAGCTCATGCAGCTTAATATTAAAAAAACAAACAACCCAATACAAAAATGGGCAGAAGATCTAAAGAGACGTTTCTTCAAAGGAGACACAGAGATGGCCAAGACGCACATGAAAAGCTGCTCAACAGCACTAATTATTAGTGAAATGCAAATCAAAACTACAATGAGGTATCACCTCACACCTGTTAGAATCGGCATCATCAGAAAATCTACAAACAACCAATTCTGGGGAGGGTGTGGACAAAAGGAGCCCTCTTCCACTATTGGTGGGAATGTAAATTGATACAGTCACTATGGAGAACAGTATGGAGTTTCCTTAAAAAAACTAGAAATAGAATTACCATCTGATCCAGCAATCCCACTTCTGGGCATATACCCAGAGAAAACCGTAAATCAAAAAGGCACATTCACCACAATGTTCGTTGCAGCACTATTTACAATAGCCAGGTAATGGAAGCAACCTAAATGCCCACAGACAGATGAATGGATAAAGATGTGGTACATATATAAAATGAAATATTACTCGGCCATAAACAGGAATGAAACTGGGTCATTTGTAGAGACATCGATGGATCGAGAGACTGTCATACAGAATGAAGTAAGTCAGAAAGAGGAAAACAAATACTGTATATTAATGCATATATGTGGAGCCTAAAAATGGTACAGATGAACTGGTTTGCAGGGAAGAAATAGAGACACAGAGGTAGAGAACAAACGTATGGACACCAAGTGTGGGAAGCCATGGGGTGGTGGTGGTGGGATGAGTTGGGAGATTGGGATTGACCTGTATACATGTATATGCATAAAATACATAACTAATAATAACGTGCTGTATAAAAAAAATAAAATTGAATTTCAAAATTTTAAAAAATAAAATTTAAAAATAAAACAGAAAAAAGTTCTTCCCGTCACACAGATGTATTTATAGGAATGAATTATTTCCATGCTTATATCTATAAATATATAAAAGAGGAATAAAATCTAACTTGAACCATAAAAGAAAAAAACACCTGAACCCATGAGTTATACAGAGGAAAACCCTAACAGCGCACTTGCTCCAGCGGTAAACAATTCTGAAATTGGTCAGAGGTGGGAAACCATCTCCCATACAGCCAGCAACCCACGCCCCACGCAAGGAGCGTCCTCATTGCAAAGCTGGGGGACCGTGCCGAGGCATCTGTGAGTAAACGTGAGCTGAGCCCCAGGCCAGCTGCTGCTGAACTGTTCCCACCCTTCCCAGGTAAAACACCTGAATATGTACAAGGGCTTGAAAGCCTAGAGGAAGGGCCGTCGAGCCACACCAGGGACAGCACGCAGGCCAACTTGGTGCCTGCAGGCCAGCCAGGGTGGTCTTGGCCCCGGGCGCTCTTCCAGAAGCTTTCCATTGCCCTGCCTGAGATACACCTCTTGTCCCGGCCCCCACTGCTTTTTTCCTTCCTCACCTCTGTCCGGAGAGAAATTCCAGCGGAAGGTATGGGTGACACATCCTCTTCTTTACAGGCGGCAGCCTGGCAACTCGTGCAGAAAGGCCAGCAGAGCCACACTCACACCAGGCCACCCACAAAGCTGTGGCCCCTCACTCCCTCCCACCAGCACAGACCCGAGACTGCTGACGGGGCAGAGAATATGGAGTCAGGCACAGCTTCAGGGGCTATTGCTGCCTGGAGCGCTGTTTATATTGACCTCAACGAGGCACACCTGTGGAGGGCGGGCCGGCAGTGTAAGGCTGCCCAGGTCAGCTAATCCACAACCCTCAGGGAATCACATTGTTGAAAATGGACCTCGCTAAGGCAGAATAGAAGCCAAGGCAAAAAAGGACACAATGCCATTTGCAGCAACGTAAATGAGTCTAGAACTAATCACGTGACTTGTAGTAAGTCAGAAAGTGAAAGACACATATCATATCATATCACTTATAGGTGTTACCTAAAAATGGATACCAGGGCAGATATTTCCACGGAGAAGGGCAATCACAGATTCATTAAACAAACTTATGGTTCACCAATGGAAAGGTGTGAGGATTGGTTTCATTACTATATCGGGGTTAACAGACATATACAAACACAGGTGACATATATAATCACCAAAGACCTACAGAATACCAAGAGAGGACTACTCAACATTCTGTCATAACGTACATGGGAAATGGATCCCAGGAAGAACAGACATCTGTATATGTGTAAAAGAACCACATCTTCCACACCTACAACAAGCCAAACATTGTAATCAAACTTGCTGTAATAAAAAATAAAAAACATTAAATTAAAAACACGAACAAGGGCCTCCCTGGTGGCGCAGTGGTTGAGAGTCCGCCTGCCGATGCAGGGGATACTGGTTCGTGCCCCGGTCTGGGAGGATCCCATATGACGCGGAGCGGCCGGGCCTGTGAGCTATGGCCGCTGGGCCTGCGCATCCGGAGCCTGTGCTCCGCAACGGGAGAGGCCACAACAGTGAGAGGCCCGCATACTGCAAAAAGAAAAAAAAAAAAAAAAAAAACACGAACAAGAAGTAGTGAGACAAACTTGAGGGGCTTTCTCCTGGCACATTCCATTCTAAATTCCAATCTAGAACACCACTTCCACTGAGGCTCTCTTGCCCTAGTAACCAGATTTGGTAAGGGAGAACTGCTGCCACCTTGTGGCCGTTTCACACAACAGCAGCTTTAATCCCAGCGCTAATGGTCAGTTGATATTCAAAATCATTGCAGGCCTGTAAATGACACCTGCCCTGAAAACAAATCCTGGGGTCACATATCGACCAAAAAATTCAAAGGACGTCCATATTTCAAAACGACCGTTTCAAAAGGCATATTTTAGGCACATTAGTGTTCTGCTTCTTTTCCTTTCTTTCCTTTTTTGTTAAAAAAACGGGAATGGAAAAAGGCATCCCTCAGAATGGGCGAAAATCGTTGCAAACGAATCAATGGACAGAGGTTTAATCTCCAATATTTATAAACAGCTCATGCAGCTTAATATTAAAAAAAAACAAACAACCCAATACAAAAATGGGCAGAAGATCTAAAGAGACGTTTCTTCAAAGAAGACACGGAGATGGCCAAGACGCACATGAAAAGCTGCTCAACAGCACTAATTATTAGAGAAATGCAAATCAAAACTACAATGAGGTATCACCTCACACCTGTTAGAATCGGCATCATCAGCAAATCTACAAACAACCAATTCTGGGGAGGGTGTGGACAAAAGGAGCCCTCTTCCACTATTGGTGGGAATGTAAATTGATACAGTCACTATGGAGAACAGTATGGCGTTTCCTTAAAAAAACTAGAAATAGAATTACCATCTGATCCAGCAATCCCACTTCTGGGCATATACCCAGAGAAAATGGTAAATCAAAAAGCACATTCACCACAATGTTTGTTGCAGCACTATTTACAATAGCAAGGTAATGGAAGCAACCTAAATGCCCACAGACAGATGAATGGATAAAGATGTGGTACATATATAAAATGAAATATTACTCGCCCATAAACAGGAATGAAACTGGGTCATTTGTAGAGACATCGATGGATCGAGAGACTGTCATACAGAATGAAGTAACTCAGAAAGAGGAAAACAAATACTGTATATTAATGCATATATGTGGAACCTAAAAAATGGTACAGATGAACTGGTTTGCAGGGAAGAAATAGAGACACAGAGGTAGAGAACAAACGTATGGACACCAAGTGTGGGAAGCCATGGGGTGGTGGTGGTGGGATGAGTTGGGAGATTGGGATTGACCTGTATACATGTATATGCATAAAATACATAACTAATAATAACGTGCTGTATAAAAAAATAAAATTGAATTTCAAAATTTTAAAAAATAAAATTTAAAAATAAAAGAGAAAAAAGTTCTTCCCGTCACACAGATGTATTTATAGGAATGAATTATTTCCATGCTTATATCTATAAATATATAAAAGAGGAATAAAATCTAACTTGAACCATAAAAGAAAAAAACACCTGAACCCATGAGTTATACAGAGGAAAACCCTAACAGCGCACTTGCTCCAGCGGTAAACAATTCTGAAATTGGTCAGAGGTGGGAAACCATCTCCCATACAGCCAGCAAACCATGCCCCACGCAAGGAGCGTCCTCATTGCAAAGCTGGGGGACCGTGCCGAGGCATCTGTGAGTAAACGTGAGCTGAGCCCCAGGCCAGCTGCTGCTGAACTGTTCCCACCCTTCCCAGGTAAAACACCTGAATATGTACAAGGGCTTGAAAGCCTAGAGGAAGGGCCGTCGAGCCACACCAGGGACAGCACGCAGGCCAACTTGGTGCCTGCAGGCCAGCCAGGGTGGTCTTGGCCCCGGGCGCCCTTCCAGAAGCTTTCCATTGCCCTGCCTGAGATACACCTCTTGTCCCGGCCCCCACTGCTTTTTTCCTTCCTCACCTCTGTCCGGAGAGTAATTCCAGCGGAAGGTATGGGTGACACATCCTCTTCTTTACAGGCGGCAGCCTGGCAACTCCTGCAGAAAGGCCAGCAGAGCCCCACTCACACCAGGCCACCCACAAAGCTGTGGCCCCTCACTCCCTCCCACCAGCACAGACCCGAGACTGCTGACGGGGCAGAGAATATTGAGTCAGGCACAGCTTCAGGGGCTATTGCTGCCTGGAGCGCTGTTTATATTGACCTCAACGAGGCACACCTGTGGAGGGCCGGCCGGCAGGGTAAGGCTGCCCAGGTCAGCTTATCCACAACCCTCAGGGAATCACATTGTTGAAAATGGACCTCGCTAAGGCAGAATAGAAGCCAAGGAAAAAAAGGACACAATGCCATTTGCAGCACCGTAAATGAGTCTAGAAGTAATCACGTGACTTGTAGTAAGTCAGAAAGTGAAAGACACATATCATATCATATCACTTATAGGTGTTACCTAAAAATGGATACCAGGGCAGATATTTCCACGGAGAAGGGCAATCACAGATTCATTAAACAAACTTATGGTTCACCAATGGAAAGGTGTGAGGATTGGTTTCATTACGATATCGGGGTTAACAGACATATACAAACACAGGTGACATATATAATCCCCAAAGACCTACAGAATACCAAGAGAGGACTACTCAACATTCTGTCATAACGTACATGGGAAATGGATCCCAGGAAGAACAGACATCTGTATATGTGTAAAAGAACCACATCTTCCACACCTACAACAAGCCAAACATTGTAATCAAACTTGCTGTAATAAAAAATAAAAAATTAAATTAAAAACACGAACAAGAAGTAGTGAGACAAACGTGAGGGGCTTTCTCCTGGCACATTCCATTCTAAACTCCAATCTAGAACACCACTTCCACTGAGGCTCTCTTGCCCTAGTAACCAGATTTGGTAAGGGAGAACTGCTGCCACCATGTGGCCGTTTCACACAACAGCAGCTTTAATCCCAGCGCTAATGGTCAGTTGATATTCAAAATCATTGCAGGCCTGTAAATGACACCTGCCCTGAAAACAAATCCTGGGGTCACATATCGACCAAAAAATTCAAAGGACGTCCATATTTCAAAAGGACCGTTTCAAAAGGCATATTTTACGCACATTAGTGTTCTGCTTCTTTTCCTTTCTTTCCTTTTTTGTTAAAAAAACGGGAATGGAAAAAGGCATCCCTCAGAATGGGTGAAAATCGGTGCAAACGAATCAATGGACAGAGGTATAATCTCCAATATATATAAACAGCTCATGCAGCTTAATATTAAAAAAAAACAAACAACCCAATACAAAAATGGGCAGAAGATCTAAAGAGACGTTTCTTCAAAGAAGACACAGAGATGGTCAAGACGCACATGAAAAGCTGCTCAACAGCACTAATTATTAGAGAAATGCAAATCAAAACTACAATGAGGTATCACCTCACACCTGTTAGAATCGGCATCATCAGAAAATCTACAAACAACAAATTCTGTGGAGGGTGTGGACAAAAGTAGCCCTCTTCCACTATTGGTGGGAATGTAAATTGATACAATCACTATGGAGAACAGTATGGAGTTGCCTTAAAAAAACTATATATAGAATTACCATCTGATCCAGCAATCCCACTTCTGGGCATATACCCAGAGAAAACGGTAAATCAAAAAGGCACATTCACCACAATGTTCGTTGCAGCACTATTTACAATAGCCAGGTAATGGAAGCAACCTAAATGCCCACAGACAGATGAATGGATAAAGATGTGGTACATATATAAAATGGAATATTACTCGGCCATAAAAAGGAATGAAACTGGGTCATTTGTAGAGACATCGATGGATCGAGAGACTGTCATACAGAATGAAGTAAGTCAGAAAGAGGAAAACAAATATTGTATATTAATGCATATATGTGGAGCCTAAAAAATGGTACAGATGAACTGGTTTGCAGGGAAGAAATAGAGACACAGAGGTAGAGAACAAACGTATGGACACCAAGTGTGGGAAGCCATGGGGTGGTGGTGGTGGGATGAGTTGGGAGATTGGGATTGACCTGTATACATGTATATGCATAAAATACATAACTAATAATAACGTGCTGTATAAAAAAAATAAAATTGAATTTCAAAATTTTAAAAAATAAAATTTAAAAATAAAAGAGAAAAAAGTTCTTCCCGTCACACAGATGTATTTATAGGAATGAATTATTTCCATGCTTATATCTATAAATATATAAAAGAGGAATAAAATCTAACTTGAAACAAAAAAGAAAAAAACACCTGAACCCATGAGTTATACAGAGGAAAACCCTATTAGTGCGCTTGCTCAAGCGGTAAACAATTCTGAAATTGGTCAGAGGTGGGAAACCATCTCCCATACAGCCAGCAACCCACGCCCCACGCAAGGATCGTCCTCATTGCAAAACTGGGGGACCATGCCGAGGCATCTGTGAGTAAACGTGAGCTGAGCCCCAGGCCAGCTGCTCCTGAACTGTTCCCACCCTTCCCAGGTAAAACACCTGAATATGTACAAGGGCTTGAAAGCCTAGAGGAAGGGCCGTCGAGCCACACCAGGGACAGCACGCAGGCCAACATGGTGCCTGCAGGCCAGCCAGGGTGGTCTTGGCACCGGGCGCTCTTCCAGAATCTTTCCATTGCCCTGCCTGAGATACACCTCCTGTCCCGGCCCCCACTGCTTTTTTCCTTCCTCACCTCTATCTGGAGTGAAATTCCAGCGGAAGGTATGGGTGACACATCCTCTTATTTACAGGCGGAAGCCTGGCAACTCCTGCAGAAAGGCCAGCAGAGCCCCACTCACACCAGGCCACCCACAAAGCTGTGGCCCCTCACTCCCTCCCACCAGCACAGACCCGAGACTGCTGACGGGGCAGAGAATATGGAGTCAGGCACAGCTTCAGGGGCTATTGCTGCCTGGAGCGCTGTTTATATTGACCTCAACGAGGCACACCTGGGGAGGGCGGGCCGGCAGTGTAAGGCTGCCCGGCAGGGTAAGTCTGCCCAGGTCAGCTAATCCACAACCCTCAGGGAATCACATTGTTGAAAATGGACCCCGCTAAGGCAGAAGAGATGCCAAGGAAAAAAAGGACACAATGCCATTTGCAGCACCGTAGATGAGTCTAGAAGTAATCACGTGACTTGTAGTAAGTCAGAAAGTGAAAGACACATATCATATCATATCACTTATAGGTGTTACCTAAAAATGGATACCAGGGCAGATATTTCCACGGAGAAGGGCAATCATAGATTCATTAAACAAACTTATGGTTCACCAATGGAAAGGTGTGAGTATTGGTTTCATTACGATATCGGGGTTAAGAGACATATACAAACACAGGTGACATATATAATCACCAAAGACCTACAGAATACCAAGACAGGACTACTCAACATTCTGTCATAACATACATGGGAAAAGGATCCCAAGAAGAACAGTCATCTGTATATGTGTAAAAGAACCACATCTTCCACACCTACAAGAAGCCAAACATTGTAATCAAACTTGCTGTAATAAAAAATAAAAAATTAAATTAAAAACACGAACAAGAAGTAGTGAGACAAACGTGAGGGGCTTTCTCCTGGCACATTCCATTCTAAACTCCAATCTAGAACACCACTTCCACTGAGGCTCTCTTGCCCTAGTAACCAGATTTGGTAAGGGTGAACTGCTGCCACCTTGTGGCCGTTTCACACAACAGCAGCTTTAATCCCAGCGCTAATGGTCAGTTGATATTCAAAATCATTGAAGGCCTGTAAATGACATCTGCCCTGAAAACAAATCCTGTGGTCACATATCGACCAAAAAATTCAAAGGACGTCCATATTTCAAAACGACCGTTTCAAAAGGCATATTTTACGCACATTAGTGTTCTGCTTCTTTTCCTTTCTTTCCTTTTTTGTTAAAAAACACGGGAATGGAAAAAGGCATCCCTCAGAATGGGCGAAAATCGTTGCAGACGAATCAATGGACAGAGGTTTAATCTCCAATATATATAAACAGCTCATGCATCTTAATATTAAAAAAACAAACAACCCAAAAAAATGGGCAGAAGATCTAAAGAGACGTTTCTTCAAAGGAGACACAGAGATGGCCAAGACGCACATGAAAAGCTGCTCAACAGCACTAATTATTAGAGAAATGCAAATCAAAACTACAATGAGGTATCACCTCACTCCTGTTAGAATCGGCATCATCAGAAAATCTACAAACAACCAATTCTGGGGACGGTGTGGACAAAAGGAGCCCTCTTCCACTATTGGTGGGAATGTAAATTGATACAGTCGCTATGGAGAACAGTATGGAGTTTCCTTAAAAAAATTAGAAATAGAATTACCATCTGATCCAGCAATCGCACTTCTGGGCATATACCCAGAGAAAACCGTATTTCAAAAAGGCACATTCACCACAATGTTCGTTGCAGCACTATTTACAATAGCCAGGTAATGGAAGCAACCTAAATGCCCAGAGACAGATGATTGGATAAAGAGTGGTACATATATAAAATGGAATATTACTCGGCCATAAAAAGGAATGAAACTGGGTCATTTGTAGAGACATCGATGGATCGAGAGACTGTCATACAGAATGAAGTAAGTCAGAAAGAGGAAAACAAATATTGTATATTAATGCATATATGTGGAGCCTAAAAATGGTACAGATGAACTGGTTTGCAGGGAAGAAATAGAGACATAGAGGTAGAGAACAAACGTATGGACACCAAGTGTGGGAAGCCATGGGGTGGTGGTGGTGGGATGAGTTGGGAGTTTGGGATTGACCTGTATACATGTATATGCATAAAATACATAACTAATAATAACGTGCTGTATAAAAAAATAAATAAAATTAAATTTCAAAATTTTAAAAAATAAAATTTAAAAACAGAAAAAAGTTCTTCCCGTCACACAGATGTATTTATAGGAATGAATTATATCCATGCTTATATCTATAAATACATAAAAGAGGAATAAAATCTAACTTGAACCATAAAAGAAAAAAAAATCCTGAACCCAAGAGTTATACAGAGGAAAAGCCTATCAGGGCACTTGATCCAGTGGTAAAATATTCTGAAATTGGTCAGAGGTGGGGAATCATCTCCCATACAGCCAGCAACCCACCCCCCACGCAAGGAGCGTCCTCATTGCAAAGCTGGGGGAACGTGCCGAGGCATCTGTGAGTAAACGTGAGCTGAGCCCCAGGCCAGCTGCTGCTGAACTGTTCCCACCCTTTCCAGGTAAAACACCTGAATATGTACAAGGGCTTGAAAGCCTAGAGGAAGGACCGTGGTGCCACACCAGCGACAGCACGCAGGCCAACTTGGTGCCTGCAGGCCAGCCAGCGTGGTCCTGGCCCCGGGCGCTCTTCCAGAAGCTTTCAATTGCCCTGCCTGAGATACCCCTCCTGTCCCGGACCCCACTGCTTTTTTCCTTCCTCACCTCTGTCCGGAGAGAAATTCCAGTGGAAGGTATGGGTGACACATCCTCTTCTTTACAGGCGGCAGCCTGGCAACTCCTGCAGAAAGGCCAGCAGAACCCCACTCACACCGGGCCACCCACAAAGCTGTGGCCCCTCACTCCCTCCCACCAGCAGCGCCCCGAGACTGCTGACGCGGCAGAGAATATGGAGTCAGGCACAGCTTCAGGGGCTATTGCTGCCTGGAGCTCTGTTTAGATTGACCTCAACAAGGCAAACCTGGGGAGGGCGGGCCTGCAGGGTAAGGCTGCCCAGGTCAGCTAATCCACAACCCTCAGGGAATCACATTGTTGAAAATGGACCCCGCTAAGGCAGAAGAGAAGCCAAGGGAAAAAAGGACACAATGCCATTTGCAGCACCGTAGATGAGTCTAGAAGTAATCACGTGACTTGTAGTAAGTCAGAAAGTGAAAGACACATATCATATCATATCACTTATAGGTGTTACCTAAAAATGGATACCAGGGCAGATATGTCCACGTAGAAAGGCAATCACAGATTCATTAAACAAACTTATGGTTCACCAATGGAAAGGTGTGAGGATTGGTTTCATTACGATATCGGGGTTAACAGACATATTCAAACACAGGTGACATATATAATCACCAAAGACCTACAGAATACCAAGAGAGGACTACTCAACATTCTGTCATAACGTACATGGGAAAAGGATCCCAGGAAGAACAGACATCTGTATATGTGGAAAAGAACCACATCTTCCACACCTACAGCAAGCCAAACATTGTAATCAAACTTGCTGTAATATAAAATAAAAAATTAAATTAAAAACACGAACAAGAAGTAGTGAGACAAACGTGAGGGGCTTTCTCCTGGCACATTCCATTCTAAACTCCAATCTAGAACACCACTTCCACTGAGGCTCTCTTGCCCTAGTACCCAGATTTGGTAAGGGTGAACTGCTGCCACCTTGTGGCCGTTTCACACAACAGCAGCTTTAATCCCAAAGCTAATGGTCAGTTGATATTCAAAATCATTGCAGGCCTGTAAATGACACCTGCCCTGAAAACAAATCCTGGGGTCACATATCGACCAAAAAATTCAAAGGACGTCCATATTTCAAAACGACCGTTTCAAAAGGCATATTTTACGCACATTAGTGTTCTGCTTCTTTTCCTTTCTTTCCTTTTTTGTTAAAAAAAAACGGGAATGGAAAAAGGCATCCCTCAGGATGGGTGAAAATCGTTGCAAACGAATCAATGGACACAGGTTCAATCTCCAATATATATAAACAGCTCATGCAGCTTAATATTAAAAAAACAAACATCCCAAAAAAAATGGGCAGAAGATCTAAAGAGACGTTTCTTCAAAGGAGACACAGAGATGGCCAAGACACACATGAAAAGCTGCTCAACATCACTAATTTTTAGAGAACTGCAAATCAAAACTACAATGAGGTATCACCTCACACCTGTTAGAATCGGCATCATCAGAAAATCTACAAACAACCAATTCTGGGGAGGGTGTGGACAAAAGGAGCCCTCTTCCACTATTGGTGGGAATGTAAATTGATACAGTCCCTATGTAGAACAGTATGGAGTTTCCTTAAAAAAAATTAGAAATAGAATTACCATCTGATCCAGCAATCCCACTTCTGGGCATATACCCAGAGAAAACCATATTTCAAAAAGGCACATTCACCACAATGTTCGTTGCAGCACTATTTACAATAGCCAAGTAATGGAAGCAACATAAATGCCCACAGACAGATGAATGGATAAAGATGTGGTACATATATAAAATGGAATATGACTCGGCCATAAAATGGAATGAAACTGGGTCATTTGTAGAGACATCGATGGATCGAGAGACTGTCATACAAAATGAAGTAAGTCAGAAAGAGGATAACAAATATTGTATATTAATGCATATATGTGGAGCCTAAAAATGGTACAGATGAACTGGTTTGCAGGGAACAAATAGAGACACAGAGGTAGAGAACAAACGTATGGACACCAAGTGTGGGAAGCCATGGGGTGGTGGTGGTGGGATGAGTTGGGAGATTGGGATTGACCTGTATACATGTATATGCATAAAATACATAACTAATAATAACCTGCTGTATAAAAACATAAATAAAATTAAATTTCAAAATTTTAAAAACTAAAATTTAAAAATAAAACAGAAAAATTTCTTCCCGTCACACAGATGTATTTATAGGAATGAATTATTTCCATGCTTATATTTATAAATACATAAAAGAGGAATAAAATCTAACTTGAACCATAAAAGGAAAAAAAATTGAACCCACGAGTTATACAGAGGAAAACCCTATCACGGCACTTGCTCCAGCGGTAAACAGTTCTGAAATTGGTCAGAGGTGGGGAACCATCTCCCATACAGCCAGCCACTCACCCCCCACGCAAGGAGCGTCCTCATTGCACAGCTTGGGGACCGTGCCGAGGCATCTGTGAGTAAACGTGAGCTGAGCCCCAGGCCAGATGATGCTGTACTGTTCCCACCCTTTCCAGGTAAAACACCTGAATATGTACAAGGGCTTGAAAGCCTAGAGGAAGGACCGTGGAGCCACACCAGCGACAGCACGCAGGCCAACTTGGTGCCTGCAGGCCCGCCAGCGGGATCCTGGACCCTGGCGCTCTTCCAGAAGCTTTCCATTGCCCTGCCTGAGATACCCCTCCTGTCCCGCCCCCAACTGCTTTTTTCCTTCCTCACCTCTGTCCGGAGAGAAATTCCAGCGGAAGTTATGGGTGACACATCCTCTTCTTTACAGGCGGCAGCCTGGCAACTCCTGCAGAAAGGCCAGCAGAACCCCACTCATACCGGGCCACCCACAAAGCTGTGGCCCCTCACTCCCTCCCACCAGCACAGCCCCGAGACTGCTGACGGGGCAGAGAATATGGAGGCAGGCACAGCTTCAGGGGCTATTGCTGCCTGGAGCGCTATTTATATTGACCTCAACGAGGCACACCTGGGGAGGGCGGGCCGGCAGGGTAAGGCTGCCCAGGTCAGCTAATCCACAACCCTCAGGGAATCACATTGTTGAAAATGGACCCCGCTAAGGCAGAAGAGAAGCCAAGGGAAAAAAGGACACAATGCCATTTGCAGCACCGTAGATGAGTCTAGAAGTAATCACGTGACTTGTAGTAAGTCAGAAAGTGAAAGACACATATCATATCATATCACTTATAGGTGTTACCTAAAAATGGATACCAGGGCAGATATTTCCACGGAGAAGGGCAATCACAGATTCATTAAACAAACTTATGGTTCACCAATGGAAAGGTGTGAGGATTGGTTTCATTATGATATTGGGGTTAACAGACATATACAAACACAGGTGACATATATAATCACCAAAGACCTACAGAATACCAAGAGAGGACTACTCAACATTCTGTCATAACGTACATGGGAAAAGGATCCGAGGAAGAACAGTCATCTGTATATGTGTAAAAGAACCACATCTTCCACACCTACAACAAGCCAAACATTGTAATCAAACTTGCTGTAATAAAAAATAAAAACTTAAATTAAAAACACGAACAAGAAGTAGTGAGACAAACGTGAGGGGCTTTCTCCTGGCACATTCCATTCTAAACTCCAATCTAGAACACCACTTCCACTGAGGCTCTCTTGCCCTATTAACCAGATTTGGTAAGGGTGAACTGCTGCCACCTTGTGGCCGTTTCACACAACAGCAGCTTTAATCCCAGCGCTAATGGTCAGTTGATATTCAAAATCATTGCAGGCCTGTAAATGACACCTGCCCTGAAAACAATTCCTGGGGTCACATATCGAACAAAAATTTCAAAGGACGTCCATATTTCAAAAGGACCGTTTCAAAAGGCATATTTTACGCACATGAGTGTTCTGCTTCTTTTCCTTTCTTTCCTTTTTTGTTAAAAAACACGGGAATGGAAAAAGGCATCCCTCAGAATGGGCGAAAATCGTTGCAGACGAATCAATGGACAGAGGTTTAATCTCCAATATATATAAACAGCTCATGCAGCTTAATATTAAAAAAACAAACAACCTCCAAAAAAATGGGCAGAAGATCTAAAGAGACGTTGCTTCAAAGGAGACACAGAGATGGCCAAGACGCACATGAAAAGCTGCTCAACAGCACTAATTATTAGAGAAATGCAAATCAAAACTACAATGAGGTATAACCTCACACCTGTTAGAATCGGCATCATCAGAAAATCTACAAACAACCAATTCTGGGGAGGGTGTGGACAAAAGGAGCCCTCTTCCACTATTGGTGGGAATGTAAATTGATACAGTCCCTATGGAGAACAGTATGGAGTTTCCTTAAAAAAATTAGAAATAGAATTACCATCTGATCCAGCAATCCCACTTCTGGGCATATACCCAGAGAAAACCGTATTTCAAAAAGGCACATTCACCACAATGTTCTTTGCAGCACTATTTACAATAGCCAGGTAATGGAAGCAACCTAAATGCCCACAGACAGATGAATGGATAAAGATGTGGTACATATATAAAATGGAATATGACTCGGCCATAAAAAGGAATGAAACTAGGTCATTTGTAGAGACATCGATGGATCGAGAGACTGTCATACAAAATGAAGTAAGTCAGAAAGAGGAAAACAAATATTGTATATTAATGAATATATGTGGAGCCTAAAAATGGTACAGATGAACTGGTTTGCAGGGAAGAAATAGAGACACAGAGGTAGAGAACAAACGTATGGACACCAAGTGTGGGAAGCCATGGGGTGGTGGTGGTGGGATGAGTTGGGAGTTTGGGATTGACCTGTATACATGTATATGCATAAAATACATAACTAATAATAACGTGCTGTATAAAAAAATAAATAAAATTTCAAAATTTTAAAAAATAATATTTAAAAATAAAACAGAAAAAAGTTCTTCCCGTCACACAGATGTATTTATAGGAATGAATTATTTTCATGCTTCTATCTATAAATACATAAAAGAGGAATAACATCTAACTTGAAACATAAAAGAAAAAAAAAGTGAACCCACGAGTTATACAGAGGAAAACCCTATCACGGCACTTGCTCCAGTGGTAAACATTGCTGAAATTGGTCAGAGGTGGGGAACCATCTCCCATACAGCCAGCAACCCAACCCCCACTCAAGGAGCGTCCTCATTGCAAAGCTGGGGGTCCGTGCCGAGGCATCTGTGAGTAAACGTGAGCTGAGCCCCAGGCCAGGTGCTGCTGAACTGTTCCCACCGTTTCCAGGTAAAACACCTGAATATGTACAAGGGCTTGAAAGCCTAGAGGAAGGACCGTGGAGCCACACCAGCGACAGCACGCAGGCCAACTTGGTGCCTGCAGGCCAGCCAGCGTGGTCCTGGACCCTGGCGCTCTTCCAGAAGCTTTCCATTGCCCTGCCTGAGATACCCCTCCTGTCCCGGCCCCCACTGCTTCTTTCCTTCCTCACCTCTGTCCGGAGAGAAATTCCAGCGGAAGGTATGGGTGACACATCCTCTTCTTTACAGGCGGCAGCCTGGCAACTCCTGCAGAAAGGCCAGCAGAACCCCACTCACACCGGGCCACCCACAAAGCTGTGGCCCCTCACTCCCTCCCACCAGCACAGCCCCGAGAATGCTGACGGGGCAGAGAATATGGAGTCAGGCACAGCTTCAGGGGCTATTGCTGCCTGGAGCTCTGTTTATATTGACCTCAACGAGGCACACCTGGGGAGGGCGGGCCGGCAGGGTAAGGCTGCCCAGGTCAGCTAATCCACAACCCTCAGGGAATCACATTGTTGAAAATGGACCCCGCTAAGGCAGAAGAGAAGCCAAGGGAAAAAAGGACACAATGCCATTTGCAGCACCGTAGATGAGTCTAGAAGTAATCACGTGACTTGTAGTAAGTCAGAAAGTGAAAGACACATATCATATCATATCACTTATAGGTGTTACCTAAAAATGGATACCAGGGCAGATATTTCCATGGAGAAGGGCAATCACAGATTCATTAAACAAACTTATGGTTCACCAATGGTAAGGGGTGAGGATTGGTTTCATTATGATATCAGGGTTAACAGACATATACAAACACAGGTGACATATATAATCACCAAAGACCTACAGAATACCAAGAGAGGACTACTCAACATTCTGTCATAACGTACATGGGAAAAGGATCCCAAGAAAAACAGTCACTTGTATATGTAAAAGAACCACATCTTCCACATCTACAACAAGCCAAACATTGTAATCAAACTTGCTGTAATAAAAAATAAAAACTTAAATTAAAAACACGAACAAGAAGTAGTGAGACAAACGTGAGGGGCTTTCTCCTGGTACATTCCATTCTAAACTCCAATCTAGAACACCACTTCCACTGAGGCTCTCTTGCCCTAGTAACCAGATTTGGTAAGGGAGAACTGCTGCCACCTTGTGGCCGTTTCACACAACAGCAGCTTTAATCCCAACGCTAATGGTCAGTTGATATTCAAAATCATTGCAGGCCTGTAAATGACACCTGCCCTGAAAACAAATCCTGAGGTCACATATCGACCAGAAATTTCAAAGGACGTCCATATTTCAAAACGACCGTTTCAAAAGGCATATTTTACGCACATTAGTGTTCTGCTTCTTTTCCTTTCTTTCCTTTTTTGTTAAAAAACACGGGAATGGAAAAAGGCATCCCTCAGAATGGGCGAAAATCGTTGCAGACGAATCAATGGACAGAGGTTTAATCTCCAATATATATAAACAGCTCATGCAGCTTAATATTATAAAAACAAACATCCCCAAAAAAATGGGCAGAAGATCTAAAGAGACGTTTCTTCAAAGGAGACACAGAGATGACCAAGACACACATGAAAAGCTGCTCAACAGCACTAATTTTTAGAGAAATGCAAATCAAAACTACAATGAGGTATCACCTCACACCTGTTAGAATCGGCATCATCAGAAAATCTACAAACAACCAATTCTGGGGAGGGTGTGGACAAAAGGAGCCCTCTTCCACTATTGGTGGGAATGTAAATTGATACAGTCCCTATGTAGAACAGTATGGAGTTTCCTTAAAAGAATTAGAAATAGAATTACCATCTGATCCAGCAATCCCACTTCTGGGCATATACCCAGAGAAAACCATATTTCAAAAAGGCACATTCACCACAATGTTCGTTGCAGCACTATTTACAATAGCCAAGTAATGGAAGCAACATAAATGCCCACAGACAGATGAATGGATAAAGATGTGGTACATATATAAAATGGAATATGACTCGGCCATAAAATGGAATGAAACTGGGTCATTTGTAGAGACATCGATGGATCGAGAGACTGTCATACAAAATGAAGTAAGTCAGAAAGAGGATAACAAATATTGTATATTAATGCATATATGTGGAGCCTAAAAATGGTACAGATGAACTGGTTTGCAGTTAACAAATAGAGACACAGAGGTAGAGAACAAACGTATGGACACCAAGTGTGGGAAGCCATGGGGTGGTGGTGGTGGGATGAGTTGGGAGATTGGGATTGACCTGTATACATGTATATGCATAAAATACATAACTAATAATAACCTGCTGTATAAAAACATGAATAAAATTAAATTTCAAAATTTTAAAAAATAAAATTTAAAAATAAAACAGAAAAATTTCTTCCCGTCACACAGATGTATTTATAGGAATGAATTATTTCCATGCTTATATCTATAAATACATAAAAGAGGAATAAAATCTAACTTGAACCATAAAAGGAAAAAATATTGAACCCACGAGTTATACAGAGGAAAACCCTATCACGGCACTTGCTCCAGCGGTAAACAGTTCTGAAATTGGTCAGAGGTGGGGAACCATCTCCCATACAGCCAGCCACTCACCCCCCACGCAAGGAGCGTCCTCATTGCAAAGCTGGGGGACCGTGCCGAGGCATCTGTGAGTAAACGTGAGCTGAGCCCCAGGCCAGATGATGCTGTACTGTTCCCACCCTTTCCAGGTAAAACACCTGAATATGGGCTTGAAAGCCTAGAGGAAGGACCGTGGAGCCACACCAGCGACAGCACGCAGGCCAACTTGGTGCCTGCAGGCCAGCCAGCGGGATCCTGGACCCTGGCGCTCTTCCAGAAGCTTTCCATTGCCCTGCCTGAGATACCCCTCCTGTCCCGCCCCCAACTGCTTTTTTCCTTCCTCACCTCTGTCCGGAGAGAAATTCCAGCGGAAGGTATGGGTGACACATCCTCTTCTTTACAGGCGGCAGCCTGGCAACTCCTGCAGAAAGGCCAGCAGAACCCCTCTTATACCGGGCCACCCACAAAGCTGTGGCCCCTCACTCCCTCCCACCAGCACAGCCCCGAGACTGCTGACGGGGCAGAGAATATGGAGGCAGGCACAGCTTCAGGGGCTATTGCTGCCTGGAGCGCTATTTATATTGACCTCAACGAGGCACACCTGGGGAGGGCGGGCCGGCAGGGTAAGGCTGCCCAGGTCAGCTAATCCACAACCCTCAGGGAATCACATTGTTGAAAATGGACCCCGCTAAGGCAGAAGAGCAGCCAAGGGAAAAAAGGACACAATGCCATTTGCAGCACCGTAGATGAGTCTAGAAGTAATCACGTGACTTGTAGTAAGTCAGAAAGTGAAAGACACATATCATATCATATCACTTATAGGTGTTACCTAAAAATGGATACCAGGGCATATATTTCCACGGAGAAGGGCAATCACAGATTCATTAAACAAACTTATGGTTCACCAATGCAAAGGTGTGAGGATTGGTTTCATTGCGATATCGGGGTTAACAGACATATACAAACACAGGTGACATATATAATCACCAAAGACCTACAGAATACCAAGAGAGGACTACTCAACATTCTGTCATAACGTACATGGGAAAAGGATCCGAGGAAGAACAGTCATCTGTATATGTGTAAAAGAACCACATCTTCCACACCTACAACAAGCCAAACATTGTAATCAAACTTGCTGTAATAAAAAATAAAAACTTAAATTAAAAACACGAACAAGAAGTAGTGAGACAAACGTGAGGGGCTTTCTCCTGGCACATTCCATTCTAAACTCCAATCTAGAACACCACTTCCACTGAGGCTCTCTTGCCCTATTAACCAGATTTGGTAAGGGTGAACTGCTGCCACCTTGTGGCCGTTTCACACAACAGCAGCTTTAATCCCAGCGCTAATGGTCAGTTGATATTCAAAATCATTGCAGGCCTGTAAATGACACCTGCCCTGAAAACAATTCCTGGGGTCACATATCGAACAAAAATTTCAAAGGACGTCCATATTTCAAAAGGACCGTTTCAAAAGGCATATTTTACGCACATGAGTGTTCTGCTTCTTTTCCTTTCTTTCCTTTTTTGTTAAAAAACACGGGAATGGAAAAAGGCATCCCTCAGAATGGGCGAAAATCGTTGCAGACGAATCAATGGACAGAGGTTTAATCTCCAATATATATAAACAGCTCATGCAGCTTAATATTAAAAAAACAAACAACCCCCAAAAAAATGGGCAGAAGATCTAAAGAGACGTTGCTTCAAAGGAGACACAGAGATGGCCAAGACGCACATGAAAAGCTGCTCAACAGCACTAATTATTAGAGAAATGCAAATCAAAACTACAATGAGGTATCACCTCACACCTGTTAGAATCGGCATCATCAGAAAATCTACAAACAACCAATTCTGGGGAGGGTGTGGACAAAAGGAGCCCTCTTCCACTATTGGTGGGAATGTAAATTGATACAGTCCCTATGGAGAACATTATGGAGTTTCCTTAAAAAAATTAGAAATAGAATTACCATCTGATCCAGCAATCCCACTTCTGGGCATATACCCAGAGAAAACCGTATTTCAAAAAGTCACATTCACCACAATGTTCTTTGCAGCACTATTTACAATAGCCAGGTAATGGAAGCAACCTAAATGCCCACAGACAGATGAATGGATAAACATGTGGTACATATATAAAATGGAATATGACTCGGCCATAAAAAGGAATGAAACTAGGTCATTTGTAGAGACATCGATGGATCGAGAGACTGTCATACAAAATGAAGTAAGTCAGAAAGAGGAAAACAAATATTGTATATTAATGAATATATGTGGAGCCTAAAAATGGTACAGATGAACTGGTTTGCAGGGAAGAAATAGAGACACAGAGGTAGAGAACAAACGTATGGACACCAAGTGTGGGAAGCCATGGGGTGGTGGTGGTGGGATGAGTTGGGAGTTTGGGATTGACCTGTATACATGTATATGCATAAAATACATAACTAATAATAACGTGCTGTATAAAAAAATAAATAAAATTTCAAAATTTTAAAAAATAAAATTTAAAAATAAAACAGAAAAAAGTTCTTCCCGTCACACAGATGTATTTATAGGAATGAATTATTTCCATGCTTATATCTATAAATACATAAAAGGGGAATAAAATTTAACTTGAACCATAAAAGAAAAAAAAAAAACCTGAACCCATGAGTTATACATAGGAAAACCCTATCAGGGCACTTGCACCAGCGGTAAACAATTCTGAAATTGTCAGAGGTGGGGAACCATCTCCCATACAGCCAGCCACCCGCCCCCCACGCAAGGAGCATCCTCATTGCAAAGCTGGGGGACCGTGCCGAGGCATCTGTGAGTAAACGTGAGCTGAGCCCCAGGCCAGCTGCTGCTGAACTGTTCCCACCCTTTCCAGGTAAAACACCTGAATATGTACAAGGGCTTGAAAGCCTAGAGGAAGGACCGTGCAGCCACACCAGCGACAGCACGCAGGCCAACTTGGTGCCTGCAGGCCAGCCATCGTGGTCCTGGCCCTGGGCGCTCTTCCATTAGCTTTCCATTGCCCTGCCTGAGATTCCCCTCCTGTCCCAGCCCCGACTGCATTTTTCCTTCCTCACCTCTGTCCGGAGAGAAATTCTACCTGAAGGTATGTGTGACACATCCTCTTCTTTACAGGCGGCAGCCTGGCAACTCCTACAGAAAGGCCAGCAGAATCCCACTCACACCGGGCCACCCACAAAGCTGTGGCCCCTCACTCCCTCCCACCAGCACAGCCCCGAGACTGCTGACGAGTCAGAGAATATGGAGTCAGGCACAGCTTCAGTGGCTATTGCTGCCTGGAGCGCTGTTTATATTGACCTCAACGAGGCACACCTGGGGAGGGCGGGCCGGCAGGGTAAGGCTGCCCAGGTCAGCTAATCCACAACCCTCAGGGAATCACATTGTTGAAAATGGACCCCGCTAAGGCAGAAGAGAGGCCAAGGGAAAAAAGGACACAATGCCATTTGCAGCACCGTAGATGAGTCTAGAAGTAATCACGTGACTTGTAGTAAGTCAGAAAGTGAGAGACACATATCATATCACTTATAGGTGTTACCTAAAAATGGATACCAGGGCAGATATTTCCACGGAGAAGGGCAATCACAGATTCATTAAACAAACTTATGGTTCACCAATGGAAAGGTGTGAGGATTGGTTTCATTACGATATCGGGGTTAACAGACATATACAAACACAGGTGACATATATAATCACCAAAGACCTACAGAATACCAAGAGAGGACTACTCAACATTCTGTCATAACGTACATGGGAAAAGGATCCCAGGAAGAACAGACATCTGTATATGTGTAAAAGAACCACATCTTCCACACCTACAACAAGCCAAACATTGTAATCAAACTTGCTGTAATAAAAAATAAAAAAAATTAAATTAAAACACGAACAACAAGTAGTGAGACAAACGTGAGGGGCTTTCTCCTGGCACATTCCATTCTAAACTCCAATCTAGAACACCACTTCCACTGAGGCACTCTAGCACTAGTAACCAGATTTGGTAAGGGTGAACTGCTGCCACCTTGTGGCCGTTTCACACAACAGCAGCTTTAATCCCAGCGCTAATGGTCAGTTGATATTCAAAATCATTGCAGGCCTGTAAATGACACCTGCCCTGAAAACAAATCCTGGGGTCACATATCGACCAAAAAATTCAAAGGACGTCCATATTTCAAAACGACCGTTTCAAAAGGCATATTTTACGCACATGAGTGTTCTGCTTCTTTTCCTTTCTTTCCTTTTTTGTTAAAAAACACGGGAATGGCAAAAGGCATCCCTCAGAATGGGCGAAAATCGTTGCAGACGAATCAATGGACAGAGGTTTAATCTCCAATATATATAAACAGCTCATGCAGCTTAATATTAAAAAAACAAACAACCCCCCAAAAAATGGGCAGATGATCTAAAGAGACGTTTCTTCAAAGGAGACACAGAGATGGCCAAGACACACATGAAAAGCTGCTCAACAGCACTAATTATTAGAGAAATGCAAATCAAAACTACAATGAGGTATCACCTCACACCTGTTAGAATCGACATCATCAGAAAATCTACAAACAACCAATTCTGGGGAGGGTGTGGACAAAAGGAGCCCTCTTCCACTATTGGTGGGAATGTAAATTGATACAGTCACTATGGAGAACAGTATGGAGTTTCCTTAAAAAATCTAGAAATAGAATTACCATCTAATCCAGCAATCCCACTTCTGGGCATATACCCAGAGAAAACCGTATTTCAAAAAGGCACATTCACCACAATGTTCGTTGCAGCACTATTTACAATAGCCAGGTAATGGAAGCAACCTAAATGCCCACAGACAGATGAATGGATAAAGATGTGGTACATATATAAAATGGAATATTACTCGGCCCTAAAAAGGAATGAAACTGGGTCATTTGTTGAGACATCGATGGATCGAGAGACTGTCATACAGAATGAAGTAAGTCAGAAAGAGGAAAACAAATATTGTATATTAATGCATATATGTGGAGCCTAAAAATGGTACAGATGAACTGGTTTGCAGGGAAGAAATAGAGACACAGAGGTAGAGAACAAACGTATGGACACCAAGTGTGGGAAGCCATGGGGTGGTGGTGGTGGGATGAGTTGGGAGTTTGGGATTGACCTGTATACATGTATATGCATAAAATACATAACTAATAATAACGTGCTGTATAAAAAAATAAATAAAATTTCAAAATTTTAAAAAATAAAATTTAAAAACAAAAGAGAAAAAAGTTCTTCCCGTCACACAGATGTATTTATAGGAATGAATTATTTCCATGCTTATATCTATAAATACATAAAAGAGGAATAACATCTAACTTGAAACATAAAAGAAAAAAAAAGTGAACCCACGAGTTATACAGAGGAAAACCCTATCACGGCACTTGCTCCAGCGGTAAACAATTCTGAAATTGGTCAGAGGTGGGGAACCATCTCCCATACAGCCAGCAACCCAACCCCCACGCAAGGAGCGTCCTCATTGCAAAGCTGGGGGACCGTGCCGAGGCATCTGTGAGTAAACGTGAGCTGAGCCCCAGGCCAGCTGCTGCTGAACTGTTCCCACCCTTTCCAGGTAAAACACCTGAATATGTACAAGGGCTTGAAAGCCTAGAAGAAGGACCGTGGAGCCACACCAGCGACAGCACGCAGGCCAACTTGGTGCCTGCAGGCCAGCCAGCGTGGTCCTGGACCCTGGCGCTCTTCCAGAAGCTTTCCATTGCCCTGCCTGAGATACCCCTCCTGTCCCGGCCCCCACTGCTTCTTTCCTTCCTCACCTCTGTCCGGAGAGAAATTCCAGCGGAAGGTATGGGTGACACATCCTCTTCTTTACAGGCGGCAGCCTGGCAACTCCTGCAGAAAGGCCAGCAGAACCCCACTCACACCGGGCCACCCACAAAGCTGTGGCCCCTCACTCCCTCCACCAGCACAGCCCCGAGACCGCTGACGGGGCAGAGTATATGGTGTCAGGCACAGCTTCAGGGGCTATTGCTGCCTGGAGCTCTGTTTATATTGACCTCAACGAGGCACACCTGGGGAGGGCGGGCCGGCAGTGTAAGGCTGCCCAGGTCAGCTAATCCACAACCCTCATGGAATCACATTGTTGAAAATGGACCCCACTAAGGCAGAAGAGAAGCCAAGGGAAAAAAGGACACAATGCCATTTGCAGCACCGTAGATGAGTCTAGAAGTAATCACGTGACTTGTAGTAAGTCAGAAAGTGAAAGACACATATCATATCATATCACTTATAGGTGTTACCTAAAAATGGATACCAGGGCAGATATTTCCACGGAGAAGGGCAATCACAGATTCATTAAACAAACTTATGGTTCACCAAAGGAAAGGTGTGAGGATTGGTTTCATTACGATATCGGGGTTAAGAGACATATACAAACACAGGTGACATATATAATCACCAAAGACCTACAGAATACCAAGAGAGGACTACTCAACATTCTGTCATAACGTACATGGGAAAAGGATCCCAAGAAGAACAGTCATCTGTATATGTGTAAAAGAACCACATCTTCCACACCTACAAGAAGCCAAACATTGTAATCAAACTTGCTGTAATAAAAAATAAAAACTTAAATTAAAAACACGAACAAGAAGAAGTGAGACAAACGTGAGGGGCTTTCACCTGGCACATTCCATTCTAAACTCCAAGCTAGAACACCACTTCCACTGAGGCTCTCTTGCCCTAGTAACCAGATTTGGTAAGGGTGAACTGCTGCCACCTTGTGGCCGTTTCACACAACAGCAGCTTTAATCCCAATGCTAATGGTCAGTTGATATTCAAAATCATTGCAGGCCTGTAAATGACACCTGCCCTGAAAACAAATCCTGGGGTCACATATCGACCAAAAATTTCAAAGGACGTCCATATTTCAAAACGACCGTTTCAAAAGGCATATTTTATGCACATTAGTGTTCTGCTTCTTTTCCTTTCTTTCCTTTTTTGTTAAAAAACACGGGAATGGAAAAAGGCATCCCTCAGAATGGGCGAAAATCATTGCAGACGAATCAATGGACAGAGGTTTAATCTCCAATATATATAAACAGCTCATGCAGCTTAATATTAAAAAAAAACAAACAATCCAATACAAAAATGGGCAGAAGATCTAAAGAGACGTTTCTTCAAAGAAGACACAGAGATGGCCAAGACGCACATGAAAAGCTGCTCAACAGCACTAATTATTAGAGAAATGCAAATCAAAACTACAATGAGGTATCACCTCACACCTGTTAGAATCGGCATCATCAGAAAATCTACAAACAACAAATTCTGTGGAGGGTGTGGACAAAAGTAGCCCTCTTCCACTATTGGTGGGAATGTAAATTGATACAATCACTATGGAGAACAGTATGGAGTTTCCTTAAAAAAACTATAAATAGAATTACCATCTGATCCAGCAATCCCACTTCTGGGCATATACCCAGAGAAAACGGTAAATCAAAAAGGCACATTCACCACAATGTTTGTTGCAGCACTATTTACAATAGCCAGGTAATGGAAGCAACCTAAATGCCCACAGACAGATGAATGGATAAAGATGTGGTACATATATAAAATGGAATATTACTCGGCCATAAAAAGGAATGAAACTGGGTCATTTGTAGAGACATCGATGGATCGAGAGACTGTCATACAGAATGAAGTAAGTCAGAAAGAGGAAAACAAATATTGTATATTAATGCATATATGTGGAGCCTAAAAAATGGTACAGATGAACTGGTTTGCAGGGAAGAAATAGAGACACAGAGGTAGAGAACAAACGTATGGACACCAAGTGTGGGAAGCCATGGGGTGGTGGTGGTGGGATGAGTTGGGAGATTGGGATTGACCTGTATACATGTATATGCATAAAATACATAACTAATAATAACGTGCTGTATAAAAAAAATAAAATTGAATTTCAAAATTTTAAAAAATAAAATTTAAAAATAAAAGAGAAAAAAGTTCTTCCCGTCACACAGATGTATTTATAGGAATGAATTATTTCCATGCTTATATCTATAAATATATAAAAGAGGAATAAAATCTAACTTGAACCAAAAAAGAAAAAAACACCTGAACCCATGAGTTATACAGAGGAAAACCCTATCAGCGTGCTTGCTCCAGCGGTAAACAATTCTGAAATTGGTCAGAGGTGGGAAACCATCTCCCATACAGCCAGCAACCCGCGCCCCACTCAAGGATCGTCCCCATTGCAAAGCTGGGGGACCATGCCGAGGCATCTGTGAGTAAACGTGAGCTGAGCCCCAGGCCAGCTGCTCCTGAACTGTTCCCACCCTTCCCAGGTAAAACACCTGAATATGTACAAGGGCTTGAAAGCCTAGAGGAAGGGCCGTCGAGCCACACCAGGGACAGCACGCAGGCCAACTTGGTGCCTGCAGGCCAGCCAGGGTGGTCTTGGCACCGGGCGCTCTTCCAGAAGCTTTCCATTGCCCGGCCTGAGATACACCTCCTGTCCCGGCCCCCACTGCTTTTTTCCTTCCTCACCTCTGTCCGGAGTGAAATTCCAGCAGAAGGTATGGGTGACACATCCTCTTATTTACAGGCGGAAGCCTGGCAACTCCTGCAGAAAGGCCAGCAGAGCCCCACTCACACCAGGCCACCCACAAAGCTGTGGCCCCTCACTCCCTCCCACCAGCACAGACCCGAGACTGCTGACGGGGCAGAGAATATGGAGTCAGGCACAGCTTCAGGGGCTATTGCTGCCTGGAGCGCTGTTTATATTGACCTCAACGAGGCACACCTGGGGAGGGCGGGCCGACAGTGTAAGGCTGCCTGGCAGGGTAAGGCTGCCCAGGTCAGCTAATCCACAACCCTCAGGGAATCACATTGTTGAAAATGGACCCCGCTAAGGCAGAAGAGATGCCAAGGAAAAAAAGGACACAATGCCATTTGCAGCACCGTAGATGAGTCTAGAAGTAATCACGTGACTTGTAGTAAGTCAGAAAGTGAAAGACACATATCATATCATATCACTTATAGGTGTTACCTAAAAATGGATACCAGGGCAGATATTTCCACGGAGAAGGGCAATCACAGATTCATTAAACAAACTTATGGTTCACCAATGGAAAGGTGTGAGGATTGGTTTCATTACGATATCGGGGTTAACAGACATATACAAACACAGGTGACATATATAATCACCAAAGACCTACAGAATACCAAGAGAGGACTACTCAACATTCTGTCATAACGTACATGGGAAAAGGATCCCAGGAAGAACAGTCATCTGTATATGTGTAAAAGAACCACATCTTCCACACCTACAAGAAGCCAAACATTGTACTCAAACTTGCTGTAATAAAAAATAAAAAATTAAATTAAAAACACGAACAAGAAGTAGTGAGACAAACGTGAGGGGCTTTCTCCTGGCACATTCCATTCTAAACTCCAATCTAGAACACCACTTCCACTGAGGCTCTCTTGCCCTAGTAACCAGATTTGGTAAGGGTGAACTGCTGCCACCTTGTGGCCGTTTCACACAACAGCAGCTTTAATCCCAGCGCTAATGGTCAGTTGATATTCAAAATCATTGCAGGCCTGTAAATGACACCTGCCCTGAAAACAAATCCTGGGGTCACATATCGACCAAAAAATTCAAAGGACGTCCATATTTCAAAACGACCGTTTCAAAAGGCATATTTTACGCACATTAGTGTTCTGCTTCTTTTCCTTTCTTTCCTTTTTTGTTAAAAAACACGGGAATGGAAAAAGGCATCCCTCAGAATGGGCGAAAATCGTTGCAGACGAATCAATGGACAGAGGTTTAATCTCCAATATATATAAACAGCTCATGCAGCTTAATATTAAAAAAACAAACAACCCAAAAAAATGGGCAGAAGATCTAAAGAGACGTTTCTTCAAAGGAGACACAGAGATGGCCAAGACGCACATGAAAAGCTGCTCAACAGCACTAATTATTAGAGAAATGCAAATCAAAACTACAATGAGGTATCACCTCACACCTGTTAGAATCGGCATCATCAGAAAATCTACAAACAACCAATTCTGGGGAGGGTGTGGACAAAAGGAGCCCTCTTCCACTATTGGTGGGAATGTAAATTGATACAGTCACTATGGAGAACAGTATGGAGTTTCCTTAAAAAAATTAGAAATAGAATTACCATCTGATCCAGCAATCGCACTTCTGGGCATGTACCCAGAGAAAACCGTATTTCAAAAAGGCACATTCACCACAATGTTCGTTGCAGCACTATTTACAATAGCCAGGTAATGGAAGCAACCTAAATGCCCACAGACAGATGAATGGATAAAGATGTGGTACATATATAAAATGGAATATTACTCGGCCATAAAAAGGAATGAAACTGGGTCATTTGTAGAGACATCGATGGATCGAGAGACTGTCATACAGAATGAAGTAAGTCAGAAAGAGGAAAACAAATATTGTATATTAATGCATATATGTGGAGCCTAAAAATGGTAGAGATGAACTGGTTTGCAGGGAAGAAATAGAGACATAGAGGTAGAGAACAAACGTATGGACACCAAGTGTGGGAAGCCATGGGGTGGTGGTGGTGGGATGAGTTGGGAGTTTGGGATTGACCTGTATACATGTATATGCATAAAATACATAACTAATAATAACGTGCTGTATAAAAAAATAAATAAAATTAAATTTCAAAATTTTAAAAAGTAAAATTTAAAAATAAAACAGAAAAAAGTTCTTCCCGTCACACAGATGTATTTATAGGAATGAATTATTTCCATGATTATATCTATGAATACATAAAAGAGGAATAAAATCTAACTTGAACGATAAAAGAAGAAAAAAGTGAACCCACGAGTTATACAGAGGAAAACCCTATCACAGCACTTGCTCCAGCGGCAAACAATTCTGAAATTGGTCAGAGGTGGGGAACCCTCTCACATACAGCCAGCAACACACCCCCCACACAAGGAGCGTCCTCATTGCAAAGCTGGGGGACAGTGCCGAGGCATCTGTGAGTAAACGTGAGTTGAGCCCCAGGCCAGCTGCTGCTGAACTGTCCCCACCCTTTCCAGGTAAAACACCTGAATATGTACAAGGGCTTGAAACCCTAGAGGAAGGACTGTGGAGCCACACCAGCGACAGCACGCAGGCCAACTTGGTGCCAGCAGGACAGCCAGGGTGGTCCTGGATCCTGGCGCTCTTCCAGAAGCTTTCCATTGCCCTGCCTGAGATACCCCTCCTGTCCCGGCCCCCACTGCTTTTTTCCTTCCTCACCTCTGTCCAGAGAGAAATTCCAGCGGAAGGTATGGGTGACACATCCTCTTCTTTACAGGCGGCAGCCTGGCAACTCCTGCAGAAAGGCCAGCAGAACCCCACTCACACCGGGCCACCCACAAAGCTGTGGCCCCTCACTCATTCCCACCAGCACAGCCCCGAGGCTGCTGACGGGGCAGAGAATATGGAGTCAGTCACAGATTCAGGGGCTATTGCTGCCTGGAGCTCTGTTTATATTGACCTCAAAGAGGCACACCTGGGGAGGGCAGGCCGGCAGGGTAAGGCTGCCCATGTCAGCTAATCCACAACCCTCAGGGAATCACATTGTTGAAAATGGACCCCGCTAAGGCAGAAGAGAAGCCAAGGGAAAAAAGGACAGAATGCCATTTGCAGCACCGTAGATGAGTCTAGAAGTAATCACGTGACTTGTAGTAAGTCAGAAAGTGAAAGACACATATCATATCATATCACTTATATGTGTTACCTAAAAATGGATACCAGGGCAGATATTTCCACGGAGAAGGGCAATCACAGATTCATTAAACAAACTTATGGTTCACCCATGGAAAGGTGTGAGGATTGGTTTCATTACGATATCGGGGTTAACAGACATATACAAATACATGTGACATATATAATCACCAAAACCTACAGAATACCAAGAGAGGAGTACTCAACATTCTGTCATAACGTACATGGGAAAAGGATCCCAGGAAGAACAGTCATCTGTATATGTGTAAAAGAACCACATCTTCCACACCTACAAGAAGCCAAACATTGTAATCAAACTTGCTGTAATAAAAAATAAAAAATTAAATTAAAAACATGAACAAGAAGTAGTGAGACAAAGGTGAGGGGCTTTCTCCTGGCACATTCCATTCTAAACTCCAATCTAGAACACCACTTCCACTGAGGCTCTCTTGCCCTAGTAACCAGATTTGGTAAGGGTGAACTGCTGCCACCTTGTGGCCGTTTCACACAACAGCAGCTTTAATCCCAGCGCTAATGATCAATTGATATTCAAAATCATTGCAGGCCTGTAAATGACACCTGCCCTGAAAACAAATCCTGGGGTCACATATCGACCAAAATATTCAAAGGACGTCCATATTTCAAAACGACCATTTCAAAAGGCATATTTTACGCACATTAGTGTTCTGCTTCTTTTCCTTTCTTTCCTTTTTTGTTAAAAAACACGGGAATGGAAAAAGGCATCCCTCAGAATGGGCGAAAATCGTTGCAGACGAATCAATGGACAGAGGTTTAATCTCCAATATATATAAACAGCTCATGCAGCTTAATATTAAAAAAAACAAACAACCCAATACAAAAATGGGCAGAAGATCTAAAGAGACGTTTCTTCAAAGGAGACACAGAGATGGCCAAGACGCACGTGAAAAGCTGCTCAACAGCTCTAATTATTAGAGAAATGCAAATCAAAACTACAATGAGGTATCACCTCACACCTGTTAGAATAAGCATCATTAGAAAATCTACAAACAACCAATTCTGGGGAGGGTGTGGACAAAAGGAGCCCTCTTCCACTATTGGTGGGAATGTAAATTGATACAGTCACTATGGAGAACAGTATGGAGTTTCCTTAAAAAAATTAGAAATAGAATTACCATCTGATCCAGCAATCCCACTTCTGGGCATATACCCAGAGAAAACCGTATTTCAAAAAGGCACATTCACCACAATGTTCGTTGCAGCACTATTTACAATAGCCAGGTAATGGAAGCAACCTAAATGCCCACAGACAGATGAATGGATAAAGATGTGGTACATATATAAAATGGAATATTACTCGGCCATAAAAAGGAATGAAACTGGGTCATTTGTAGAGACATCGATGGATCGAGAGACTGTCATACAGAATGAAGTAAGTCAGAAAGAGGAAAACAAATATTGTATATTAACGCATATATGTGGAGCCTAAAAATGGTACAGATGAACTGGTTTGCAGGGAAGAAATAGAGACACAGATGTAGAGAACAAACATATGGACACCAAGTGTGGGAAGCCATGGGGTGGTGGTGGTGGGATGAGTTGGGAGTTTGGGATTGACCTGTATACATGTATATGCATAAAATACATAACTAATAATAACGTGCTGTATAAAAAAAATAAATAAAATTAAATTTCAAAATTTTAAAAAATAAAATTTAAAAATAAAACAGAAAAAAGTGCTTCCCATCACACAGATGTATTTATAGGAATGAATTATTTCCATGCTTATATCTATAAATACATAAAAGAGGAATAAAATCTAACTTGAACGATAAAAGAAAAAAAAAGTGAACCCACGAGTTATACAGAGGAAAACCCTACCACGGCACTTGCTCCAGCGGTAAACAATTCTGAAATTGGTCAGAGGTGGGGAACCATCTCCCATACAGCCAGCAACCCACCCCCCACGCAAGAGCGTCCTCATTGCAAAGCTGGGGGACCGTGCTGAGGCATCTGTGAGTAAACGTGAGCTGAGCCCCAGGCCAGCTCCTGCTGAACTGTCCCTACCCTTTCCAGGTAAAACACCTGAATATGTACAAGGGCTTGAAAGCCTAGAGGAAGGACCGTGGAGCCACACCAGTGAAAGCACGCAGGCCAACTTGGTGCCTGTCGGCCAGCCAGGGTGGTCCTGGACCCTGGCGCTCTACCAGAAGCTTTCCATTGCCCTGCCTGAGATACCCCTCCTGTCCCGGCCCCCACTGCTTTTTTCCTTCCTCACCTCTGTCCGGAGAGAAATTCCAGCGGAAGGTATGGGTGACACATCCTCTTCTTTACAGGCGGCAGCCTGGCAACTCCTGCAGAAAGGCCAGCAGAACCCCACTCACACCGGGCCACCCACAAAGCTGTGGACCCGCACTCCCTCCCACCAGCACAGCCCCGAGACTGCGGACGGGGCAGAGAATATGGAGTCAGGCACAGCTTCAGGGGCTATTGCTGCCTGGAGCGCTGTTTATATTGACCTCAAAGAGGCACACCTGTGGAGGGCGGGCCGGCAGTGTAAGGCTGCCCAGGTCAGCTAATCCACAACCCTCAGGGAATCACATTGTTGAAAATGGACCCCACTAAGGCAGAAGAGAAGCCAAGGAAAAAAAGGACACAATGCCATTTGCAGCACCGTAGATGAGTCTAGAAGTATTCACGTGACTTGTAGTAAGTCTGAAAGTGAAAGACACATATCATATCATATCACTTATAGGTGTTACCTAAAAATGGATACCAGGGCAGATATTTCCACGGAGAAGGGCAATCACAGATTTATTAAACAAACTTATGGTTCACCAATGGAAAGGTGTGAGGATTGGTTTCATTACGATATCGGGGTTAACACACATATACAAACACAGGTGACATATATAATCACCTAAGACCTACAGAATACCAAGAGAGGACTACTCAACATTCTGTCATAACGTACATGGGAAAAGGATCCCAGGAAGAACAGTCATCTGTATATGTGTAAAAGAACCACATCTTCCACACCTACAACAAGCCAAATATTGTAATCAAACTTGCTGTAATAAAAAATAAAAAATTAAATTAAAAACATGAACAAGAAATAGTGAGACAAACGTGAGGGGCTTTCTCCTGGCACATTCCATTCTAAACTCCAATCTAGAACACCACTTCCACTGAGGCTCTCTTGCCCTAGTAACCAGATTTGGTAAGGGTGAACTGCTGCCACCTTGTGGCCGTTTCACACAACAGCAGCTTTAATCCCAGGGCTAATGGTCAGTTGATATTCAAAATCATTGCAGGCCTGTAAATGACACCTGCCCTGAAAACAAATCCTGGGGTCACATATCGACCAAAAAATTCAAAGGACGTCCATATTTCAAAACGACCATTTCAAAAGGCATATTTTACGCACATTATTGTTCTGCTTCTTTTCCTTTCTTTCCTTTTTTGTTAAAAAACACGGGAATGGAAAAAGGCATCCCTCAGAATGGGCGAAAATCGTTGCAGACGAATCAATGGACAGAGGTTTAATCTCCAATATATATAAACAGCTCATGCAGCTTAATATTAAAAAAAACAAACAACCCAATACAAAAATGGGCAGAAGATCTAAAGAGACGTTTCTTCAAAGGAGACACAGAGATGGCCAAGACGCACGTGAAAAGCTGCTCAACAGCTCTAATTATTAGAGAAATGCAAATCAAAACTACAATGAGGTATCACCTCACACCTGTTAGAATAAGCATCATTAGAAAATCTACAAACAACCAATTCTGGGGAGGGTGTGGACAAAAGGAGCCCTCTTCCACTATTGGTGGGAATGTAAATTGATACAGTCACTATGGAGAACAGTATGGAGTTTCCTTAAAAAAATTAGAAATAGAATTACCATCTGATCCAGCAATCCCACTTCTGGGCATATACCCAGAGAAAACCGTATTTCAAAAAGGCACATTCACCACAATGTTTGTTGCAGCACTATTTACAATAGCCCGGTAATGGAAGCAACCTAAATGCCCACAGACAGATGAATGGATAAAGATGTGGTACATATATAAAATGGAATATGACTCGGCCATAAAAAGGAATGAAACTGGGTCATTTGTAGAGACATCGATGGATCGAGAGACTGTCATACAGAATGAAGTAAGTCAGAAAGAGGAAAACAAATATTGTATATTAACGCATATATGTGGAGCCTAAAAATGGTACAGATGAACTGGTTTGCAGGGAAGAAATAGAGACACAGAGGTAGAGAACAAACGTATGGACACCAAGTGTGGGAAGCCATGGGGTGGTGGTGGTGGGATGAGTTGGGAGTTTGGGATTGACCTGTATACATGTATATGCATAAAATACATAACTAATAATAACGTGCTGTATAAAAAAATAAATAAAATTACATTTCAAAATTTAAAAAAATAAAATTTAAAAATAAAACAGAAAAAAGTGCTTCCCATCACACAGATGTATTTATAGGAATGAATTATTTCCATGCTTATATCTATAAATACATAAAAGAGGAATAAAATCTAACTTGAACGATAAAAGAAAAAAAAAAGTGAACCCACGAGTTATACAGAGGAAAACCCTACCACGGCACTTGCTCCAGCGGTAAACAATTCTGAAATTGGTCAGAGGTGGGGAACCATCTCCCATACAGCCAGCAACCCAACCCCCACGCAAGGAGCGTCCTCATTGCAAAGCTGGGGGACCGTGCTGAGGCATCTGTGAGTAAACGTGAGCTGAGCCCCAGGCCAGCTGCTGCTGAACTGTCCCCACCCTTTCCAGGTAAAACACCTGAATATATACAAGGGCTTGAAAGCCTAGAGGAAGGACCATGGAGCCACACCAGTGAAAGCACGCAGGCCATCTTGGTGCCTGCCGGCCAACCAGGGTGGTCCTGGACCCTGGCGCTCTACCAAAGCTTTCCATTGCCCTGCCTGAGATACCCCTCCTGTACCGGCCCCCACTGCTTTTTTCCTTCCTCACCTCTGTCCGGAGAGAAATTCCAGCAGAAGGTATGTGTGACACATCCTCTTCTTTACAGGCGGCAGCCTGGCAACTCCTGCATAAAGGCAAGCAGAACCCCACTCACACCGGGCCACCCACAAAGCTGTGGCCCCTCACTCCCTCCCACCAGCAAAGCCCCGAGACTGCGGACGGGGCAGAGAATATGGAGTCAGGCACAGCTTCAGGGGCTATTGCTGCCTGGAGCGCTGTTTATATTGACCTCAAAGAGGCACACCTGTGGAGGGCGGGCCGGCAGTGTAAGGCTGCCCAGGTCAGCTAATCCACAACCCTCAGGGAATCACATTGTTGAAAATGGACCCCACTAAGGCAGAAGAGAAGCCAAGGGAAAAAAGGACACAATGCCATTTGCAGCACCGTAGATGAGTCTAGAAGTATTCACGTGACTTGTAGTAAGTCAGAAAGTGAAAGACACATATCATATCATATCACTTATAGGTGTTACCTAAAAATGGATACCAGGGCAGATATTTCCACGGAGAAGGGCAATCACAGATTCATTAAACAAACTTATGGTTCACCAATGGAAAGGTGTGAGGATTGGTTTCATTACGATATCGGGGTTAACACACATATACAAACACAGGTGACATATATAATCACCAAAGACCTACAGAATACCAAGAGAGGACTACTCAACATTCTGTCATAACGTACATGGGAAAAGGATCCCAGGAAGAACAGTCATCTGTATATGTGTAAAAGAACCACATCTTCCACACCTACAACAAGCCAAACATTGTAATCAAACTTGCTGTAATAAAAAATAAAAAATTAAATTAAAAACACGAACAAGAAGTAGTGAGACAAACGTGAGGGGCTTTCTCCTGGCACATTCCATTCTAAACTCCAATCTAGAACACCACTTCCACTGAGGCTCTCTTGCCCTAGTAACCAGATTTGGTAAGGGTGAACTGCTGCCACCTTGTGGCCGTTTCACGCAACAGCAGCTTTAATCCCAGCGCTAATGGTCAGTTGATATTCAAAATCATTGCAGGCCTGTAAATGACACCTGCCCTGAAAACAAATCCTGGGGTCACATATCGACCAAAAAATTCAAAGGACGTCCATATTTCAAAACGACCGTTTCAAAAGGCATATTTTACGCACATTAGTGTTCTGCTTCTTTTCCTTTCTTTCCTTTTTTGTTATAAAACACGGGAATGGAAAAAGGCATCCCTCAGAATGGGCAAAAATCGTTGCAGACGAATCAATGGACAGAGGTTTAATCTCCAATATATATAAACAGCTCATGCCGCTTAATATTAAAAAAACAAACAAACCAAAAAAAATGGGCAGAAGATCTAAAGAGACGTTTCTTCAAAGGAGACACAGAGATGGCCAAGACGTACGTGAAAAGCTGCTCAACAGCTCTAATTATTAGAGAAATGCAAATCAAAACTACAATGAGCTATCACCTCACACCTGTTAGAATAAGCATCATTAGAAAATCTACAAACAACCAATTCTGGGGAGGGTGTGGACAAAAGGAGCCCTCTTCCAATATTGGTGGGAATGTAAATTGATACAGTCACTATGGAGAACAGTATGGAGTTTCCTTAAAAAAATTAGAAATAGAATTACCATCTGATCCAGCAATCCCACTTCTGGGCATATACCTAGAGAAAACCGTATTTCAAAAAGGCACATTCACCACAATGTTCGTTGCAGCACTATTTACAATAGCCTGGTAATGGAAGCAACCTAAATGCCCACAGACAGATGAATGGATAAAGATGTGGTACATATATAAAATGGAATATTACTCGGCCATAAAAATGAATGAAACTGGGTCATTTGTAGAGACATCGATGGATCGAGAGACTGTCATACAGAATGAAGTAAGTCAGAAAGAGGAAAACAAATATTGTATATTAACGCATATATGTGGAGCCTAAAAATGGTACAGATGAACTGGTTTGCAGGGAAGAAATAGAGACACAGAGGTAGAGAACAAACGTATGGACACCAAGTGTGGGAAGCCATGGGGTGGTGGTGGTGGGATGAGTTGGGAGTTTGGGATTGACCTATATACATGTATATGCATAAAATACATAACTAATAATAACGTGCTGTATAAAAAAATAAATAAAATTACATTTCAAAATTAAAAAAAATAAAATTTAAAAATAAAACAGAAAAAAGTGCTTCCCATCACACAGATGTATTTATAGGAATGAATTATTTCCATGCTTATATCTATAAATACATAAAAGAGGAATAAAATCTAACTTGAACGATAAAAGAAAAAAAAAGTGAACCCACGAGTTATACAGAGGAAAACCCTACCACGGCACTTGCTCCAGCGGTAAACAATTCTGAAATTGGTCAGAGGTGGGGAACCATCTCCCATACAGCCAGCAACCCACCCCCCACGCAAGGAGCGTCCTCATTGCAAAGCTGGGGGACCGTGCTGAGGCATCTGTGAGTAAACGTGAGCTGAGCCCCAGGCCAGCTGCTGCTGAACTGTCCCCACCCTTTCCAGGTAAAACACCTGAATATATACAAGGGCTTGAAAGCCTAGAGGAAGGACCATGGAGCCACACCAGTGAAAGCACGCAGGCCAACTTGGTGCCTGCCGGCCAGCCAGGGTGGTCCTGGACCCTGGCGCTCTACCAGAAGCTTTCCATTGCCCTGCCTGAGATACCCCTCCTGTCCCGGCCCCCACTGCTTTTTTCCTTCCTCACCTCTGTCCGGAGAGAAATTCCAGCGGAAGGTATGGGTGACACATCCTCTTCTTTACAGGCGGCAGCCTGGCAACTCCTGCAGAAAGTCCAGCAGAACCCCACTCACACCGGGCCACCCACAAAGCTGTGGCCCCTCACTCCCTCCCACCAGCACAGCCCCGAGACTGCAGACGGGACAGAGAATATGGAGTCAGGCACAGCTTCAGGGGCTATTGCTGCCTGGAGCGCTGTTTATATTGACCTCAAAGAGGCACACCTGTGGAGGGCGGGCCGGCAGGGTAAGGCTGCCCAGGTCAGCTAATCCACAACCCTCAGGGAATCACATTGTTGAAAATGGACCCCACTAAGGCAGAAGAGAAGCCAAGGGAAAAAAGGACACAATGCCATTTGCAGCACCGTAAATGAGTCTAGAAGTATTCACGTGACTTGTAGTAAGTCAGAAAGTGAAAGACACATATCATATCATATCACTTATAGGTGTTACCTAAAAATGGATACCAGGGCAGATATTTCCACGGAGAAGGGCAATCACAGATTCATTAAACAAACTTATGGTTCACCAATGGAAAGGTGTGAGGATTGGTTTCATTACGATATCGGGGTTAACACACATATACAAACACAGGTGACATATATAATCACCAAAGACCTACAGAATACCAAGAGAGGACTACTCAACATTCTGTCATAACGTACATGGGAAAAGGATCCCAGGAAGAACAGTCATCTGTATATGTGTAAAAGAACCACATCTTCCACACCTACAAGAAGCCAAACATTGTAATCAAACTTGCTGTAATAAAAAATAAAAAATTAAATTAAAAACACGAACAAGAAGTAGTGAGACAAACGTGAGGGGCTTTCTCCTGGCACATTCCATTCTAAACTCCAATCTAGAACACCACTTCCACTGAGGCTCTCTTGCCCTAGTAACCAGATTTGGTAAGGGTGAACTGCTGCCACCTTGTGGCCGTTTCACGCAACAGCAGCTTTAATCCCAGGGCTAATGGTCAGTTGATATTCAAAATCATTGCAGGCCTGTAAATGACACCTGCCCTGAAAACAAATCCTGGGGTCACATATCGACCAAAAAATTCAAAGGACGTCCATATTTCAAAACGACCGTTTCAAAAGGCATATTTTACGCACATTAGTGTTCTGCTTCTTTTCCTTTCTTTCCTTTTTTGTTATAAAACACGGGAATGAAAAAAGGCATCCCTCAGAATGGGCGAAAATCGTTGCAGACGAATCAATGGACAGAGGTTTAATCTCCAATATATATAAACAGCTCATGCCGCTTAATATTAAAAAAACAAACAACCCAAAAAAAATGGGCAGAAGATCTAAAGAGACGTTTCTTCAAAGGAGACACAGAGATGGCCAAGATGCACGTGAAAAGCTGCTCAACAGCTCTAATTATTAGAGAAATGCAAATCAAAACTACAATGTGGTATCACCTCACACCTGTTAGAATAAGCATCATTAGAAAATCTACAAACAACCAATTCTGGGGAGGGTGTGGACAAAAGGAGCCCTCTTCCACTATTGGTGGGAATGTAAATTGATACAGTCACTATGGAGAACAGTATGGAGTTTCCTTAAAAAAATTAGAAATAGAATTACCATCTGATCCACCAATCCCACTTCTGGGCATATACCCAGAGAAAACCGTATTTCAAAAAGGCACATTCACCACAATGTTTGTTGCAGCACTATTTACAATAGCCTGGTAATGGAAGCAACCTAAATGCCCACAGACAGATGAATGGATAAAGATGTGGTACATATATAAAATGGAATATTACTCGGCCATAAAAAGGAATGAAACTGGGTCATTTGTAGAGACATCGATGGATCGAGAGACTGTCATACAGGATGAAGTAAGTCAGAAAGAGGAAAACAAATATTGTATATTAACGCATATATGTGGAGCCTAAAAATGGTACAGATGAACTGGTTTGCAGGGAAGAAATAGAGACACAGAGGTAGAGAACAAACGTATGGACACCAAGTGTGGGAAGCCATGGGGTGGTGGTGGTGGGATGAGTTGGGAGATTGGGATTGACCTGTATACATGTATATGCATAAAATACATAAATAATAAAAACCTGCTGTATAAAAACATAAATAAAATTATCTTTCAAATTTAAAAAAAAATAGAATTTAACAATAAAACAGAAAAAAGTTCTTCTGTCACACAGATGTATTTATAGGAATGAATTATTTCAATGCTTATATCTATAAATACATAAAACAGGAATAAAATATAACTTGAAACATAAAAGAAAAAAAAAACCTGAACTCACGAGTTTTACAGAGGAAAACTCTATCTGGGCACTTGCTCCAGCGGTAAACAATTCTGAAATTGGTCAGAGGTGGGGAACCATCTCCCATACACCCAGCAACCCACCCCCCACGCAAGGAGTGTCCTCATTGCAAAGCTGGGGGACCGTGCCGTGGCATCTGTGAGTAAACATGAGCTGAGCCCCAGGCCAGCTGCTGCTGAACTGTTCCCACCTTTCCCAGGTAAAACACCTGAATATGTACAAGTGCTTGAAAGCCTAGAAGAAGGGCCGTGGAGCCACACCAGCGACAGCACGCAGGCCAAATTGCTGCCTGCAGGACAGCCAGGGTGGTCCTGGCCCCGGGATCTCTTCCAGAAGCTTTCCATTGCCCTGCCTGAGATACCCCTCCTGTCCCGGCCCCCACTGCTTTTTTCCTTCCTCACCTCTGTCTGGAGAGAAATTCCAGCGGAAGGTATGGGTGACACATCCTCTTCTTTACAGGCGGCAGCCTGGCTACTCCTGCAGAAAGGCCAGCAGAGCCCCACTCACACCGGGCCACCCACAAAGCTGTGGCCCCTCACTCCCTCCCACCAGCACAGCCCCGAGACTGCTGACGGGGCAGAGAATATGGAGTCAGGCAAAGCTTCAGGGGCTATTGCTGCCTGGAGCTCTGTTTATATTGACCTCAACGAGGCACACCTGGGGAGGGCGGGCCGGCAGGGTAAGGCTGCCAAGGTCAGCTAATCCACAACCCTCAGGGAATCACATTGTTGAAAATGGACCTCGCTAAGGCAAAAGAGAAGCCAAGGGAAAAAAGGACACAATGCCATTTGCAGCACCGTACATGAGTCTAGAAGTAATCACGTGACTTGTAGTAAGTGAGAAAGTGAAAGACACATATCATATCATATCACTTATAGGTGTTACCTAAAAATGGATACCAGGGCAGATATTTCCACGGAGAAGGGCAATCACAGATTCATTAAACGTATTTATGGTTCACCAATGGAAAGGTGTGAGGATTGGTTTCATTACGATATCGGGGTTAACACACATATACAAATATAGGTGACATATATAATCACCAAATACCTACAGAATACCAAGAGAGGACTACTCAACATTCTGTCATAACGTACATGGGAAAAGGATCCCAGGAAGAACAGACATCTATATATGTGTAAAAGAACCACATCTTCCACACCTACAACAAGCCAAACATTGTAATCAAACTTGCTGTAATAAAAAATATAAAAAATTAAATTAAAAACACGAACAAGAAGTAGTGAGACAAAGGTGAGGGGCTTTCTCCTGGCACATTCCATTCTAAATTCCAATCTAGAACACCACTTCCACTGAGGCTCTCTTGCCCTAGTAACCAGATTTGGCAAGGGAGAACTGCTGCCACCTTGTGGCCGTTTCACACAACAGCAGCTTTAATCCCAGTGCTAATGGTCAGTTGATATTCAAAATCATTGCAGGCCTGTAAATGACACCTGCCCTGAAAACAAATCCTGGGGTCACATATCGACCAAAAATTTCAAAGGACGTCCATATTTCAAAACGACCGTTTCAAAAGGCATATTTTACGCACATTAGTGTTCTGCTTCTTTTCCTTTCTTTCCTTTTTTGTTAAAAAACACGGGAATGGAAAAAGGCATCCCTCAGAATGGGCGAAAATCGTTGCAGACGAATCAATGGACAGAGGTTTAATCTCCAATATATATAAACAGCTCATGCAGCTTAATATTAAAAAAACCAACAACCCAATACAAAAATGGGCAGAAGATCTAAAGAGACGTTTCTTCAAAGGAGACACAGAGATGGCCAAGACGCACATGAAAAGCTGCTCAACAGCACTAATTATTAGAGAAATGCGAATCAAAACTACAATGAGGTATCACCTCACACCTGTTAGAATCGGCATCATCAGGAAATCTACAAACAACCAATTCTGGGGAGGGTGTGGACAAAAGGAGCCCTCTTCCACTATTGGTGGGAATGTAAATTGATACAGTCACTATGGAGAACAGTATGGAGTTTCCTTAAAAAATTAGAAATAGAATTACCATCTGATCCAGCAATCCCACTTCTGGGCATATACCCAGAGAAAACCGTATTTCAAAAAGGCACATTCACCACAATGTTCGTTGCAGCAATATTTACAATAGCCAGGTAATGAAAGCAACCTAAATGCCCACAGACAGATGAATGGATAAAGATGTGGTACATATATAAAATGGAATATTACTCGGCCATAAAAAGGAATGAAACTGGGTCATTTGTAGAGACATCGATGGATCGAGAGACTGTCATACAGAATGAAGTAAGTCAGAAAGAGGAAAACGAATATTGTATATTAATGCATATATGTGGAGCCTAAAATGGTACAGATGAACTCGTTTGCAGGGAAGAAAGGGAGACACAGATGTAGAGAACAAACGAATGGACACCTAGTGTGGGAAGCCATGGGGTGGTGGTGGTGGGATGAGTTGGGAGATTGGGATTGACCTGAATACATGTATATGCATAAAATACATAACTAATAATAACGTGCTGTATAAAAAAAATAAATAAAATTAAATTTCAAAATTTTAAAAAATAAAATATAAAAATAAAAGAGAAAAAAGTTCTTCCCGTCACACAGATGTTTTTATAGGAATGAATTATTTCCATGCTTATATCTATAAATACATAAAAGAGGAATAAAATCTAACTTGAACCATAAAAGAAAAAAAAAAGTGAACCCACGAGTTATACAGAGGAAAAACCTATCAGGGCACTTGCTCCAGCGGTAAACAATTCTGAAATTGGTCAGAGGTGGGGAACCATCTCCCATACACCAAGCAACCCACCCCCCACGCAAGGAGCGTCCTCATTGCAAAGCTGGGGGACCGTGCCGAGGCATCTGTGAGTAAACGTGAGCTGAGCCCCAGGCCAGCTGCTGCTGAACTGTTCCCACCCTTCCCAGGTAAAACACCTGAATATGTACAAGGGCTTGAAAGCCTAGAGGAAGGGCCATCGAGCCACACCAGCAACAGCACGCAGGCCAACTTGGTGCCTGCAGTCCAGCCAGGGAGGTCCTGGCCCTGGACGATCTTCCGGAAGCTTTCCATTGCCCTGCCTGAGATACCCCTCCTCTCCCGGCACCCAATGCTTTTTTTCTTCCTCACCTCTGTCCGGAGAGAAATTCCAGCGGAAGGTATAGGTGACACATCCTCTTCTTTACAGGCGGCAGCCTGGCAAATCCTGCAGAAAGGACAGCAGAGCCCCACTCACACCGGGCCACCCACAAAGCTGTGGCCCCTCACTCCCTCCCACCAGCACAGCCCCGAGACTGCTGACGGGGCAGAGAATATGGAGTCAGGCAGAGCTTCAGGGGCTATTGCTGCCTGGAGCTCTGTTTATATTGACCTCAACGAGGCACACCTGGGGAGGGCGGGACGGCAGGGTAAGGCTGCCCAGGTCAGCTAATCCACAACCCTCAGGGAATCATATTTTTGAAAATGGACCTCGCTAAGACAGAATAGAAGCCAAGGGAGAAAAGGACACAATGCCATTTGCAGCACCGTAGATGAGTCTAGAAGTAATCACGTGACTTGTAGTAAGTCAGAAAGTGAAAGACACATATCATATCATATCACTTATAGGTGTTACCTAAAAATGGTTACCAGGGCAGATATTTCCACGGAGAAGGGCAATCACAGATTCATTAAACAAACTTATGGTTCACCAATGGAAAGGTGTGAGGATTGTTTTCATTAAGATATCGGGGTTAACACAGATATACAAACACAGGTGACATATATAATCACCAAAGACCTACAGAATACCAAGAGAGGACTACTCAACATTCTGTCATAACGTACATGGGAAAAGGATCCCAGGAAGAACAGACATCTGTATATGTGTAAAAGAACCACATCTTCCACACCTACAACAAGCCAAACATTGTAATCAAACTTGCTGTAATAAAAAATAAAAAATTAAATTAAAAACACGAACAAGAAGTAGTGAGACAAACTTTAGGGGCTTTCTCCTGGCATATTCCATTCTAAATTCCAATCTAGAACATCACTTCCACTGAGGCTCTGTTGCCCTAGTATCCAGATTTGGTAAGGGAGAACTGCTGCCACCTTGTGGCCGTTTCACACAACAGCAGCTTTAATCCCAGCACTAATTGTCAGTTGATATTCAAAATCATTGCAGGCCTGTAAATGACACCTGCCCTGAAAACAAATCCTGGGGTCACATATCGACCAAAAAATTCAAACGACGTCCATATTTCAAAACGACCGTTTCAAAAGGCATATTTTACGCACATTAGTGTTCTGCTACTTTTCCTTTCTTTCCTTTTTTGTTAAGAAAAACAGGAATGGAAAAAGGCATCCCTCAGAATGGGCGAAAATCGTTGCAAACGAATCAATGGACACAGGTTTAATCTCCAATATATATAAACAGCTCATGCAGCTTAATATTAAAAAACAAACAACCCAATACAAAAATGGGCAGAAGATCTAAAGAGACGTTTCTTCAAAGGAGACACAGAGATGGCCAAGACGCACATGAAAAGCTGCTCAACAGCACTAATTATTAGAGAAATGCAAATCAAAACTACAATGAGGTATCACCTCACACCTGTTAGAATCGGCATCATCAGAAAATCTACAAACAACAAATTCTGGGGAGGGTGTGGACAAAAGGAGCCCTCTTCCACTATTGGTCGGAATGTAAATTGATACAGTCACTATGGAGAACAGTATGGAGTTTCCTTAAAAAAACTAGAAATAGAATTACCATCTGATCCAGCAATCCTACTTCTGGGCATATACCCAGAGAAAACCGTAAATGAAAAAGGCACATTCACCACAATGTTCGTTGCAGCACTATTTACATTAGCCAGGTAATGGAAGCTACCTAAATGCCCACAGACAGATGAATGGATAAAGATGTGGTACATGTATAAAATGGAATATTTCTCGGCCATAAAAAGGAATGAAACTGAGTCATTTGTAGAGACATCGATGGATGGAGAGACTGTTATACAGAATGAAGTAAGTCAGAAAGAGGAAAACAAATATTGTATATTAATGCATATGTAGAGCCTAAAAAATGGTACAGATGAACTGGTTTGCAGGGAAGAAATAGAGACACAGAGGTAGAGAACAAACGTATGGCCACCAAGTGTGGGAAACCATGGGGTGTTGGTGGTGGGATGAGTTGGGAGTTTGGGATTGACCTGAATACATATATATGCATAAAGTACATAACTAATAATAACGTGCTGTATAAAAAAAATAAATAAAATTAAATTTCAAAATTTTAAAAAATAAAATTTAAAAATAAAACAGAAAAAAGTTCTTCCCGTCACACAGATGTATTTATAGGAATGAATTATTTCCATGCTTATATCTATAAATACATAAAAGAGGAATAAAATCTAACTTGAACCATAAAAGAAAAAAAAACTGAACCCACGAGTTATACAGAGGAAAACCCTATCAGCGCACTTGCTCCAGCGGTAAACAATTCTGAAATTGGTCAGAGGTGGGGAACCATCTCCCATACAGCCAGCAACCCACCCCCCACGCAAGGAGCGTCTTCATTGCAAAGCTGGGGGACCGTGCCGAGGCATCTGTGAGTAAACGTGAGCTGAGCCCCAGGCCAGCTGCTGCTGAACTGTCCCCACCCTTTCCAGGTAAAACATCTGAATATGTACAAGGGCTTGAAAGCCTAGAGGAAGGACCGTGGAACCACACCAGCGACAGCACGCAGGCCAACTTGGTGCCTGCAGGCCAGCCAGGGTGGTCCTGGACCCTGGCGCTCTTCCAGAAGCTTTCCATTGCCCTGCCGGAGATAACCCTCCTGTCCCGGCCCCCACTGCTTTTTTCCTTCCTCAACTCTGTCCGGAGAGAAATTCCAGCGGAATGTATGCGTGACACATCCTGTTCTTTACAGGCGGCTTCCTGGCAACTCCTGCAGAAAAGCCAGCAGAGCCCCACTCACACCGGGCCACCCACAAAGTTGTGGCTCCTCACTCCCTCCCACCAGCACAGCCCCGAGACTGCTGACAGGGCAGAGAATATGGAGTCAGGCACAGCTTCAGGGGCTATTGCTGCCTGGAGCTCTGTTTATATTGACCTCAACGAGGCACACCTGGGGAGGGCGGGCCGGAAGGGTAAGGCTGCCCAGGTCAGCTAATCCACAACCCTCAGGGAATCACATTGTTGAAAATGGACCTCGCTAAGGCAGAATAGAAGCCAAGGGAAAAAAGGACACAATGCCATTTGCAGCACCGTAGATGAGTCTAGAAGTAATCACGTGACTTGTAGTAATTCAGAAAGTGAAAGACACATATCATATCATATCACTTATAGGTGTTACCTAAAAATGGATACCAGGGCAGATATTTCCACGGAGAAGGGCAATCACAGATTCGTTAAACAAACTTATGGTTCACCAATGGAAAGGTGTGAGGATTGGTTTCATTACGATATTGGGGTTAACAGACATATACAAACAGAGGTGACATATATAATCACCAAAGACCTACAGAATACCAAGAGTGGACTACTCAACATTCTTTCATAACGTACATGGGAAAAGGATCCCAGGAAGAACAGACATCTGTATATGTGTAAAAGAACCACATCTTCCACACCTACAACAAGCCAAACATTGTAATCAAACTTGCTGTAATAAAAAATAAAAAATTAAATTAAAAACACGAACAAGAAGTAGTGAGACAAACTTGAGGGGCTTTCTCCTGGCTCATTCCATTCTAAATTCCAATCTAGAACACCACTTCCCCTGAGGCTCTCTTGCCCTAGTAACCAGATTTGGTAAGGGAGAACTGCTGCCACATTGTGGCCGTTTCACACAACAGCAGCTTTAATCCCAGTGCTAATGGTCAGTTGATATTCAAAATCATTGCAGGCCTGTAAATGACACCTGCCCTGAAGACAAATCCTGGGGTCACATATCGACCAAAAAATTCAAAGGACGTCCATATTTCTAAAGGACCGTTTCAAAAGGCATATTTTACGCACATTAGTGTTCTGCTTCTTTTCCTTTCTTTCCTTTTTTGTTAACAAAAACGGGAATGGAAAAAGGCATCCCTCATAATGGGCGAAAATCATTGCAAACGAATCAATGGACAGAGGTTTAATCTCCAATATATATAAACAGCTCATGCAGCTTAATATTAAAAAACAAACAACCCAATACAAAAATGGGCAGAAGATCTAAAGAGACGTTTCTTCAAAGAAGACACAGAGATGGACAAGACGCACATGAAAAGCTGCTCAACAGCACTAATTATTAGAGAAATGCAAATCAAAACTACAATGAGGTATCACCTCACACCTGTTAGAATCGGCATCATCAGAAAATCTACAAACAACAAATTCTGGGGAGGGTGTGGACAAAAGGAGCCCTCTTCCACTATTGGTGGGAATGTAAATTGATACAGTCACTATGGAGAACAGTATGGAGTTTCCTTAAAAAAATTAGAAATAGAATTACCATCTGATCCAGCAATACCACTTCTGGGCATATACCCAGAGAAAACCGTATTTCAAAAAGGCACATTCACCACAATGTTCGTTGCAGCACTATTTACAATAGCCAGGTAATGGAAGCAACCTAAATGCCCACAGACAGATGAATGGATAAAGATGTGGTACATATATAAAATGGAATATTACTCGGCCATAAAAAGGAATGAAACTGGGTCATTTGTTGAGACATCGATGGATCGAGAGACTGTCATACAGAATGAAGTAAGTCAGAAAGAGGAAAACAAATATTGTATATTAATGCATATATGTGGAGCCTAAAAATGGTACAGATGAACTGGTTTGCAGGGAAGAAATAGAGACACAGAGGTAGAGAACAAACGTATGGACACCAAGTGTGGGAAGCCATGGGGTGGTGGTGGTGGGATGAGTTGGGAGTTTGGGATTGACCTGTATACATGTATATGCATGAAATACATAACTAATAATAACGTGCTGTATAAAAAAATAAATAAAATTTCAAAATTTTAAAAAATAAAATTTAAAAATAAAACAGAAAAAAGTTCTTCCCGTCACACAGATGTATTTATAGGAATGAATTATTTCCATGCTTATATGTATAAATACATAAAAGAGGAATAACATCTAACTTGAAACATAAAAGAAAAAAAAAGTGAACCCACGAGTTATACAGAGGAAAACCCTATCACGGCACTTGCTCCAGTGGTAAACAATTCTGAAATTGGTCAGAGGTGGGGAACCATCTCCCATACAGCCAGCAACCCAACCCCCACGCAAGGAGCGTCCTCATTGCAAAGCTGGGGGACCGTGCCGAGGCATCTGTGAGTAAACGTGAGCTGAGCCCCAGGCCAGCTGCTGCTGAACTGTTCCCACCCTTTCCAGGTAAAACACCTGAATATGTACAAGGGCTTGAAAGCCTAGAGGAAGGACCGTGGAGCCACACCAGCGACAGCACGCAGGCCAACTTGGTGCCTGCAGGCCAGCCAGGGTGATCCTGGACCCTGGCGCTCTTCCAGAAGATTTCCATTGCCCTGCCTGAGATACCCCTCCTGTCCCGGCCCCCACTGCTTTTTTCCTTCCTCACCTCTGTCCGGAGAGAAATTCCAGCGGAAGGTATGGGTGACACATCCTCTTCTTTACAGGCGGCAGCCTGGCAACTCCTGCAGAAAGGCCAGCAGAACCCCACTCACACCGGGCCACCCACAAAGCTGTGGCCCCTCACTCCCTCCCACCAGCACAGCCCCGAGACTGCTGACGGGGCAGAGAATATGGTGTCAGGCACAGCTTCAGGGGCTATTGCTGCCTGGAGCTCTGTTTATATTGACCTCAACGAGGCACACCTGGGGAGGGCGGGCCGGCAGGGTAAGGCTGCCCAGGTCAGCTAATCCACAACCCTCAGGGAATCACATTGTTGAAAATGGACCCCACTAAGGCAGAAGAGAAGCCAAGGGAAAAAAGGACACAATGCCATTTGCAGCACCGTAGATGAGACTAGAAGTAATCACGTGACTTGTAGTAAGTCAGAAAGTGAAAGACACATATCATATCATATCACTTATAGGTGTTACCTAAAAATGGATACCAGGGCAGATATTTCCACGGAGAAGGGCAATCACAGATTCATTAAACAAACTTATGGTTCACCAATGGAATGGTGTGAGGATTGGTTTCATTACGATATCGGGGTTAACAGACATATACAAACACAGGTGACATATATAATCACCAAAGACCTACAGAATACCAAGAGAGGACTACTCAACATTCTGTCATAACGTACATGGGAAAAGGATCCCAGGAAGCACAGACATCTGTATATGTGTAAAAGAACCACATCTTCCACACCTACAACAAGCCAAACATTGTAATCACACTTGCTGTAATAAAAAAATAAAAAAATTAAATTAAAAACACGAACAAGAAGTAGTGAGACAAACTTGAGGGGCATTCTCCTGGCACATTCCATTCTAAATTCCAATCTAGAACACCACTTCCACTGAGGCTCTCTTGCCCTTGTAACCAGATTTGGTAAGGGTGAACTGCTGCCACCTTGTGGCCGTTTCACACAACAGCAGCTTTAATCCCAGCGCTAATGGTCAGTTGATATTCAAAATCATTGCAGGCCTGTAAATGACACCTGCCCTGAAAACAAATCCTGGGGTCACATATCGACCAAAAAATTCAAAGGACGTCCATATTTCAAAACGACCGTTTCAAAAGGCATATTTTACGCACATTAGTGTTCTGCTTCTTTTCCTTTCTTTCCTTTTTTGTTAGAAAAAACGGGAATGGAAAAAGGCATCCCTCAGAATGGGCAAAAATCGTTGCAAACGAATCAATGGACAGAGGTATAATCTCCAATATATATAAACAGCTCATGCAGCTTAATATTAAAAAAGCAAACAACCCAATACAAAAATGGGCAGAAGATCTAAAGAGACGTTTCTTCAAAGGAGACACAGAGATGGCCAAGACGCACATGAAAAGCTGCTCAACAGCACTAATTATTAGAGAAATGCAAATCAAAACTACAATGAGGTATCACCTCACACCTGTTAGAATTGGCATCATCAGAAAATCTACAAACAACCAATTCTGGGGAGGCTGTGGACAAAAGGAGCCCTCTTCCACTATTGGTGGGAATGTAAATTGATACAGTCACTATGGAGAACAGTATGGAGTTTCCTTAAAAAAATTAGAAATAGAATTACCATCTGATCCAGCAATCCCACTTCTGGGCATATACCCAGAGAAAACCGTATTTCAAAAAGGCACATTCACCACAATGTTCGTTGCAGCACTATTTACAATAGCCAGGTAATGGAAGCAACCTAAATGCCCACAGACAGATGAATGGATAAAGATGTGGTACATATATAAAATGGAATATTACTCGGCCATAAAAAGGAATGAACCTGGGTCATTTGTAGAGACATCGATGGATCGAGAGACTGTCATACAGAATGAAGTAAGTCAGAAAGAGGAAAACAAATATTGTATATTAATGCATATATGTGGAGCCTAAAAATGATACAGATGAAAAGATTTGCAGGGAAGAAATAGACACAGAGGTAGAGAACAAACGTATGGACACCAAGTGTGGGAAGCCATGGGGTGGTGTTGGTGGGATGAGTTGGGACATTGGGATTGACCTGTATACATGTATATGCATAAAATACATAACTAATAATAACCTGCTGTATAAAAACATAAATAAAATTAAATTTCAAAATTTTAAAAAATAAAAATTAAAAATAAAACAGAAAAAATTCTTCCCGTCACACAGATGTATTTATAGGAATGAATTATTTCCATGCTTATATTTATAAATACATAAAAGAGGAATAAAATCTAACTTGAACCATAAAAGAAAAAAAATTGAACCCACGAGTTATACAGAGGAAAACCCTATCAGGGCACTTGCTCCAGCGGTAAACAATTCTGAAATTGTCAGAGGTGGGGAACCATCTCCCATACAGCCAGCCACCCACCCCCCACGCAAGGAGCGTCCTCATGGCAAAGCTGGGGGACCGTGCCGAGGCATCTGTGAGTAAACGTGAGCTGAGCCCCAGGCCAGCTGCTGCTGAACTGTTCCCACCCTTTCCAGGTAAAACACCTGAATATGTACAAGGGCTTGAAAGCCTAGAGGAAGGACCGTGCAGCCACACCAGCGACAGCACGCAGGCCAACTTGGTGCCTGCAGGCCAGCCATCGTGGTCCTGGCCCTGGGCGCTCTTCCATTAGCTTTCCATTGCCCTGCCTGAGATTCCCCTCCTGTCCCGGCCCCCACTGCTTTTTTCCTTCCTCACCTCTGTCCGGAGAGAAATTCTACCTGAAGGTATGGGTGACACATCCTCTTCTTTACAGGCGGCAGCCTGGCAACTCCTACAGAAAGGCCAGCAGAATCCCACTCACACCGGGCCACCCACAAAGCTGTGGCCCCTCACTCCCTCCCACCAGCACAGCCCCGAGACTGCTGACGAGTCAGAGAATATGGAGTCAGGCACAGCTTCAGTGGCTATTGCTGCCTGGAGCGCTGTTTATATTGACCTCAACGAGGCACACCTGGGGAGGGCGGGCCGGCAGGGTAAGGCTGCCCAGGTCAGCTAATCCACAACCCTCAGGGAATCACATTGTTGAAAATGGACCCCGCTAAGGCAGAAGAGAAGCCAAGGGAAAAAAGGACACAATGCCATTTGCAGCACCGTAGATGAGTCTAGAAGTAATCACGTGACTTGTAAAGTGAAAGACACATATCATATCATATCACTTATAGGTGTTACCTAAAAATGGATACCAGGGCAGATATTGCCACGGAGAAGGGCAATCACAGATTCATTAAACAAACTTATGGTTCACCAATGGAAAGGTGTGAGGATTGGTTTCATTACGATATCGGGGTTAACAGACATATACAAACACAGGTGACATATATAATCACCAAAGACCTACAGAATACCAAGAGAGGACTACTCAACATTCTGTCATAACGTACATGGGAAAAGGATCCCAAGAAGTACAGTCATCTGTATATGTGTAAAAGAACCACATCTTCCACACCTACAACAAGCCAAACATTGTAATCAAACTTGCTGTAATAAAAAATAAAAACTTAAATTAAAAACACGAACAAGAAGTAGTGAGACAAACGTGAGGGGCTTTCTCCTGGTACATTCCATTCTAAACTCCAATCTAGAACACCACTTCCACTGAGGCTCTCTTGCCCTAGTAACCAGATTTGGTAAGGGTGAACTGCTGCCCCCTTGTGGCCGTTTCACACAACAGCAGCTTTAATCCCAACGCTAATGGTCAGTTGATATTCAAAATCATTGCAGGCCTGTAAATGACACCTGCCCTGAAAACAAATCCTGGGGTCACATATCGACCAAAATATTCAAAGGACGTCCATATTTCAAAACGACCGTTTCAAAAGGCATATTTTACGAACATTAGTGTTCTGCTTCTTTTCCTTTCTTTCCTTTTTTGTTAAAAAACACGGGAATGGAAAAAGGCATCCCTCAGAATGGGCGAAAATCGTTGCAGACGAATCAATGGACAGAGGTTTAATCTCCAATATATATAAACAGCTCATGCAGCTTAATATTAAAAAAACAAACAACCCCAAAAAAATGGGCAGAAGATCTCAAGAGACGTTTCTTCAAAGGAGACACAGAGATGGCCAAGACGCACATGAAAAGCTGCTCAACAGCACTAATTATTAGAGAAATGCAAATCAAAACTACAATGAGCTATCACCTCACACCTGTTAGAATCGGCATCATCAGAAAATCTACAAACAACCAATTCTGGGTAGGGTGTGGACAAAAGGAGCCCTCTTCCACTATTGGTGGGAATGTAAATTGATACAGTCACTATGGAGAACAGTATGGAGTTTCCTTAAAAAAACTAGAAATAGAATTACCATCTGATCCAGCAATCCCACTTCTGGGCATATACCCAGAGAAAACCGTATTTCAAAAATGGACATTCACCACAATGTTCGTTGCAGCACTATTTACAATAGCCAGGTAATGGAAGCAACCTAAATGCCCACAGACAGATGAATGGATAAAGATGTGGTACATATATAAAATGGAATATTACTCGGCCATAAAAAGGAATGAAACTGGGTCATTTGTAGAGACATCGATGGATCGAGAGACTGTCATACAGAATGAAGTAAGTCAGAAAGAGGAAAACAAATATTGTATATTAACGCATATATGTGGAGCCTAAAAATGGTACAGATGAACTGGTTTGCAGGGAAGAAATAGAGACACAGAGGTAGAGAACAAACGTATGGACACCAAGTGTGGGAAGCCATGGGGTGGTGGTGGTGGGATGAGTTGGGAGTTTGGGATTGACCTGTATACATGTATATGCATAAAATACATAACTAATAATAACGTGCTGTATAAAAAAATAAATAAAATTAAATTTCAAAATTTTAAAAAATAAAATTTAAAAATAAAACAGAAAAAAGTTCTTCCCGTCAAACTGATGTATTTATAGGAATGAATTATTTCCATGCTTATATCTATAAATACATAAAAGAGGAATAAAATCTAACTTGAACCATAAAAGAAAAAAAAATCCTGAACCCACGAGTTATACAGAGGAAAACCCTATCAGGGCACTTGCTCCAGTGGTAAACAATACTGAAATTGGTCAGAGGTGGGGAACCATCTCCCATACCGCCAGCAACCCACCCCCGATGCAAGGAGTGTCCTCATTGCAAAGCTGGGGGACCGTGCCGAGGCATCTGTGAGTAAACGTGAGCTGAGCCCCAGGCCAGCTGCTGCTGAACTGTTCCCACCCTTTCCAGGTAAAACACCTGAATATGTACAAGGGCTTGAAAGCCTAGAGGAAGGACCGTGGAGCCACACCAGCGACAGCACGCAGGCCAACTTGGTGCCTGCAGGCCAGCCAGCGTGGTCCTGGCCCCGGGCGCTCTTCTAGAAGCTTTCAATTGCCCTGCCTGAGATACCCCTCCTGTCCCGGCCCCCACTGCTTTTTTCCTTCCTCACCTCTGTCCGGAGAGAAATTCGAGTGGAAGGTATGGGCGACACATCCTCTTCTTTACAGGCGGCAGCCTGGCATCTCCTGCAGAAAGGCCAGCAGAACCCCACTCACACCGGGCCACCCACAAAGCTGTGGCCCCTCACTCCCTCCCACCAGCACAGCCCCGAGACTGCTGACGGGGCAGAGAATATGGAGTCAGGCACAGCTTCAGGGGCTATTGCTGCCTGGAGCTCTGTTTATATTGACCTCAACGAGGCACACCTGGGGAGGGCGGGCAGGCAGGGTAAGGCTGCCCAGGTCAGCTAATCCACAACCCTCAGGGAATCACATTGTTGAAAATGGACCCCGCAAAGGCAGAAGAGAAGCCAAGGGAAAAAAGAACAAAATGCCATTTGCAGCCCCGTAGATGAGTCTAGAAGTAATCACGTGACTTGTAGTAAGTCAGAAAGTGAGAGACACATATCATATCACTTATAGGTTTTACCTAAAAATGGATACCAGGGAAGATATTTCCACGGAGAAGGGCAATCACAGATTCATTAAACAAACTTATGGTTCACCAATTTAAAGGTGTGAGGATTGGTTTCATTACGATATCGGGGTTAACAGACATATACAAACACAGGTGACATATATAATCACCAAAGACCTACAGAATACCAAGAGAGGACTACTCAACATTCTGTCATAACGTACATGGGAAAAGGATCCCAGGAAGAACAGACATCTGTATATGTGTAAAAGAACCACATCTTCCACACCTACAACAAGCCAAACATTGTAATCAAACTTGCTTTAATAAAAAATAAAAAAAATTAAATTAAAACACGAACAAGAAGTAGTGAGACAAACGTGAGGGGCTTTCTCCTGGCACATTCCATTCTAAACTCCAATCTAGAACACCACTTCCACTGAGGCTCTCTTGCACTAGTAACCAGATTTGGTAAGGGTGAACTGCTGCCACCTTGTGGCCGTTTCACACAACAGCAGCTTTAATCCCAGCGCTAATGGTCAGTTGATATTCAAAATCATTGCAGGCCTGTAAATGACACCTGCCCTGAAAACAATTCCTGGGGTCACATATCGACCAAAAAACTCAAAGGACGTCCATATTTCAAAAGGACCGTTTCAAAAGGCATATTTTACGCACAATAGAGTTCTGCTTCTTTTCCTTTCTTTCCTTTTTTGTTAAAAAACACGGGAATGGCAAAAGGCATCCCTCAGAATGGGCGAAAATCGTTGCAGACGAATCAATGGACAGAGGTTTAATCTCCAATATATATAAACAGCTCATGCAGCTTAATATTAAAAAAACAAACAACCCCCCAAAAAATGGGCAGAAGATCTAAAGAGACGTTTCTTCAAAGGAGACACAGAGATGGCCAAGTCACACATGAAAAGCTGCTCAACAGCACTAATTATTAGAGAAATGCAAATCAAAACTACAATGAGGTATCACCTCACACCTGTTAGAATCGACATCATCAGAAAATCTACAAACAACCAATTCTGGGGAGGGTGTGGACAAAAGGAGTCCTCTTCCACTATTGGTGGGAATGTAAATTGATACAGTCACTATGGAGAACAGTATGGAGTTTCCTTAAAAAATCTAGAAATAGAATTACCATCTAATCCAGCAATCCCACTTCTGGGCATATACCCAGAGAAAACCGTATTTCAAAAAGGCACATTCACCACAATGTTCGTTGCAGCACTATTTACAATAGCCAGGTAATGGAAGCAACCTAAATGCCCACAGACAGATGAATGGATAAAGATGTGGTACATATATAAAATGGAATATTACTCGGCCCTAAAAATGAATGAAACTGGGTCATTTGTTGAGACATCGATGGATCGAGAGACTGTCATACAGAATGAAGTAAGTCAGAAAGAGGAAAACAAATATTGTATATTAATGCATATATGTGGAGCCTAAAAATGGTACAGATGAACTGGTTTGCAGGGAAGAAATAGAGACACAGAGGTAGAGAACAAACGTATGGATACCAAGTGTGGGAAGCCATGGGGTGGTGGTGGTGGGATGAGTTGGGAGTTTGGGATTGACCTGTATACATGTATATGCATAAAATACATAACTAATAATAACGTGCTGTATAAAAAAATAAATAAAATTTCAAAATTTAAAAAAAAAAAATTTAAAAATAAAACAGAAAAAAGTTCTTCCCGTCACACAGATGTATTTATAGGAATGAATTATTTTCATGCTTATATCTATAAATACATAAAAGAGGAATAACATCTAACTTGAAACATAAAAGAAAAAAAAAGTGAACCCACGAGTTATACAGAGGAAAACCCTATCACGGCACTTGCTCCAGCGGTAAACAATTCTGAAATTGGTCAGAGGTGGGGAACCATCTCCCATACAGCCAGCCAAACACCCCAAACACAAGGAGCGTCCTAATTGAAAAGCTGGGGGACTGTGCCGAGGCATCTGTGAGTAAACGTGAGCTGAGCCCCAGGCCAGCTGCTGCTGATCTGTTCCCACCCTTTCCAGGTAAAACACCTGAATATGTACAAGGGCTTGAAAGCCTAGAGGAAGGACCGTGGAGCCACACCAGCGACAGCACGCAGGCCAACTTGGTGCCTGCAGGCCAGCCAGCGTGGTCCTGGATCCGGGCGCTCTTCCAGAATCTTTCCATTGCCCTGCCTGAGATACCCCTCCTGTCCCGGCCCCCACTGCTTTTTTCCTTCATCACCTCTGTCCGGAGAGAAATTCCAGCGGAAAGTATGGGTGACACATCCTCTTCTTTACAGGCGGCAGCCTGGCAACTCCTGCAGAAAGGCCAGCAGAACCCCACTCACACCAGGCCACGCACAAAGCTGTGGTCCCTCACTCCCTCCCACCAGTACAGCCACGAGACTGCTGACGGGGCAGACAATATGGAGTCAGGCACAGCTTCAGGGGCTATTGCTGCCTGGAGCGCTGTTTATATTGACCTCAACGAGGCACACCTGTGGAGGGCGGGCTGGCAGTGTAAGCCTGCCCAGTTCAGCTAATCCACAACCCTCAGGGAATCACATTGTTGAAAATGGACCCCGCTAAGGCAGAAGAGAAGCCAAGGGAAAAAAGGACACAATGCCATTTGCATCACTGTAGATGAGTCTAGAAGTAATCACGTGACTTGTAGTAAGTCAGAAAGTAAAAGACACATATCCTATCATATCACTTATAGGTGTTACCTAAAAATGGATACCAGGGCAGATATTTCCACGGAGAAGGGCAATCACAGATTCATTAAACAAACTTATGGTTCACCAATGGAAAGGTGTGAGGATTGGTTTCATTACGATATCGGGGTTAACAGACATATACAAACACAGGTGACATATATAATCACCAAAGACCTACAGAATACCAAGAGAGGACTACTCAACATTCTGTCATAACGTACATGGGAAAAGGATCCCAAGAAGAACAGTCATCTGTATATGTGTAAAAGAACCACATCTTCCACACCTACAACAAGCCAAACATTGTAATCAAACTTGCTGTAATAAAAAATAAAAACTTAAATTAAAAACACGAACAAGAAGTAGTGAGACAAACGTGACGGGCTTTCTCCTGGTACATTCCATTCTAAACTCCAATCTAGAACACCACTTCCACTGAGGCTCTCTTGCCCTTGTAACCAGATTTGGTAAGGGTGAACTGCTGCCACCTTGTGGCCGTTTCACACAACAGCAGCTTTAATCCCAACGCTAATGGTCAGTTGATATTCAAAATCATTGTAGGCCTGTAAATGACACCTGCCCTGAAAACAAATCCTGGGGTCACATATCGACCAAAAATTTCAAAGGACGTCCATATTTCAAAACGACCGTTTCAAAAGGCATATTTTACGCACATTAGTGTTCTGCTTCTTTTCCTTTCTTTCCTTTTTTGTTAAAAAACACGGGAATGGAAAAAGGCATCCCTCAGAATGGGCGAAAATCGTTGCAGACGAATCAATGGACAGAGGTTTAATCTCCAATATATATAAACAGCTCATGCAGCTTAATATTAAAAAAACAAACAACCCAATACAAAAATGGGCAGAAGATCTAAAGAGACGTTTCTTCAAAGAAGACACAGAGATGGCCAAGACGCACATGAAAAGCTGCTCAACAGCACTAATTATTAGAGAAATGCAAATCAAAACTACAATGAGGTATCACCTCACACCTGTTAGAATCGGCATCATCAGAAAATCTACAAACGACCAATTCTGGGGAGGGTGTGGACAAAAGGAGCCCTCTTCCACTATTGGTGGGAATGTAAATTGATACAGTCACTATGGAGAACAGTATGGCGTTTCCTTAAAAAAACTAGAAATAGAATTACCATCTGATCCAGCAATCCCACTTCTGGTCATATACCCAGAGAAAACGGTAAATCAAAAAGGACCATTCACCACAATGTTCGTTGCAGCACCATTTACAATAGCCAGGTAATGGAAGCAACCTAAATGCCCACAGACAGATGAATGGATAAAGATGTGGTACATATATAAAATGAAATATTACTCGGCCATAAACAGGAATGAAACTGGGTCATTTGTAGAGACATCGATGGATCGAGAGACTGTCATACAGAATGAAGTAACTCAGAAAGAGGAAAACAAATACTGTATATTAGTGCATATATGTGGAACCTAAAAAATGGTACAGATGAACTGGTTTGCAGGGAAGAAATAGAGACACAGAGGTAGAGAACAAACGTATGGACACCATGTGTGGGAAGCCATGGGGTGGTGGTGGTGGGATGAGTTGGGAGATTGGGATTGACCTGTATACATGTATATGCATAAAATACATAACTAATAATAACGTGCTGTATAAAAAAATAAAATTTAATTTCAAAATTTTAAAAAATAAAATTTAAAAATAAAAGAGAAAAAAGTTCTTCCCGTCACACAGATGTATTTATAGGAATGAATTATTTCCATGCTTATATCTATAAATATATAAAAGAGGAATAAAATCTAACTTGAACCATAAAAGAAAAAAAACACCTGAACCCATGAGTTATACAGAGGAAAACCCTATCAGCGCACTTGCTCCAGCGGTAAACAATTCTGAAATTGGTCAGAGGTGGGAAACCATCTCCCATACAGCCAGCAACCCACGCCCCACGCAAGGAGCGTCCTCATTGCAAAGCTGGGGGACCGTGCCGAGGCTTCTGTGAGTAAACGTGAGCTGAGCCCCAGGCCAGCTGCTGCTGAACTGTTCCCATCCTTCCCAGGTAAAACACCTGAATATGTACAAGGGCTTGAAAGCCTAGAGGAAGGGCCGTCGAGCCACACCAGGGACAGCACGCAGGGCAACTTGGTGCCTGCAGGCCAGCCAGGGTGGTCTTGGCCCCGGGCGCTCTTCCAGAAGCTTTCCATTGCCCTGCCTGAGATACACCTCTTGTCCCGGCCCCCACTGTTTTTTCCTTCCTCACCTCTGTCCGGAGTGAAATTCCAGCGGAAGGTATGGGTGACACATCCTCTTCTTTACAGGCGGCAGCCTGGCAACTCCTGCAGAAAGGCCAGCAGAGCCCCACTCACACCAGGCCATCCACAAAGCTGTGGCCCCTCACTCCCTCCCACCAGCACAGACCCGAGACTGCTGACTGGGCAGAGAATATGGAGTCAGGCACAGCTTCAGGGGCTATTGCTGCCTGGAGCGCTGTTTATATTGACCTCAACGAGGCACACCTGGGGAGGGCGGGCCGGCAGGTTAAGGCTGCCCAGGTCAGCTAATCCACAACCCTCAGGGAATCACATTGTTGAAAATGGACCTCACTAAGGCAGAATAGAAGCCAAGGAAAAAAAGGACACAATGCCATTTGCAGCACCGTAAATGAGTCTAGAAGTAATCACGTGACTTGTAGTAAGTCAGAAAGTGAAAGACACATATCATATCATATCACTTATAGGTGTTACCTAAAAATGGATACCAGGGCAGATATTTCCACGGAGAAGGGCAATCACAGATTCATTAAACAAACTTATGGTTCACCAATGGAAAGGTGTGAGGATTGGTTTCATTACAATATCGGGGTTAACAGACATATACAAACACAGGTGACATATATAATCAACAAAGACCTACAGAATAACAAGACAGGACTACTCAACATTCTGTCATAACGTACATGGGAAATGGATCCCAGGAAGAACAGACATCTGTATATGTGTAAAAGAACCACATCTTCCACACCTACAACAAGCCAAACATTGTAATCAAACTTGCTGTAATAAAAAAATAAAAAACATTAAATTAAGAAGACGAACAAGAAGTAGTGAGACAAACTTGAGGGGCTTTCTCCTGGCACATTCCATTCTAAATTCCAATCTAGAACACCACTTCCACTGAGGCTCTCTTGCCCTAGTAACCAGATTTGGTAAGGGAGAACTGCTGCCACCTTGTGGCCGTTTCACACAACAGCAGCTTTAATCCCAGCGCTAATGGTAAGTTGATATTCAAAATCATTGCAGGCCTGTAAATGACACCTGCCCTGAAAACAAATCCTGGGGTCACATATCGACCAAAAAATTCAAAGGACGTCCATATTTCAAAACGACCGGTTCAAAAGGCATATTTTACGCACATTAGTGTTCTGCTTCTTTTCCTTTCTTTCCTTTTTTGTTAGAAAACACGGGAATGGAAAATGGCATCCCTCAGAATGGGCGAAAATCGTTGCAGAGGAATCAATGGACAGAGGTTTAATCTCCAATATATATAAACAGCTCATGCAGCTTAATATTAAAAAAACAAACAACCCAATACAAAAATGGGCAGAAGATCTAAAGAGACGTTTCTTCAAAGGAGACACAGAGATGGCCAAGACGCACAGGAAAAGCTGCTCAACAGCACTAATTATTAGAGAAATGCAAATCAAAACTACAATGAGGTATCACCTCACACCTGTTAGAATCGGCATCATCAGAAAATCTACAAACAACCAATTCTGGGGAGGGTGTGGACAAAAGGAGCCCTCTTCCACTATTGGTGGGAATGTAAATTGATACAGTCCCTATGGAGAACAGTATGGAGTTTCCTTAAAAAAATTAGAAATAGAATTACCATCTGATCCAGCAATCCCACTTCTGGGCATATACCCAGAGAAAACCGTATTTCAAAAAGGCACATTCGGGGCCTCCCTGGTGGCGCAGTGGTTGAGAGTCCGCCTGCCGATGCAGGGGATACGGGTTCGTGCCCCGGTCTGGGAGGATCCCATATGCCGCGGAGCGGCTGGGCCCGTGAGCCATGGCCGCTGAGCCTGTGCGTCCGGAGCCTGTGCTCCGCAACGGGAGAGGCCACAACAGTGAGAGGCCCGCGTAGAGCAAAAAAAAAAAAAAAAAAAAAAAATAAGGCACATTCACCACAATGTTCGTTGCAGCACTATTTACAATAGCCAGGTAATGGAGGCAACCTAAATGCCCACAGACAGATGAATGGATAAAGATGTGGTACATATATAAAATGGAATATTACTCGGCCATAAAAAGGAATGAAACTGGGTCATTTGTAGAGACATCGATGGATCGAGAGACTGTCATACAGAATGAAGTAAGTCAGAAAGAGGAAAACAAATATTGTATATTAATGCATATATGTGGAGCCTAAAAATGGTACAGATGAACTGGTTTGCAGGGAAGAAATAGAGACATAGACGTAGAGAACAAACGTATGGACACCAAGTGTGGGAAGCCATGGGGTGGTGGTGGTGGGATGAGTTGGGTGTTTGGGATTGACCTGTATACATGTATATGCATAAAATACATAACTAATAATAACGTGCTGTATAAAAAAATAAATAAAATTAAATTTCAAAATTTTAAAAAATAAAATTTAAAAACAGAAAAAAGTTCTTCCCGTCACACAGATGTATTTATAGGAATGAATTATTTCCATGCTTATATCTATAAATACATAAAAGAGGAATAAAATCTAACTTGAACGATAAAAGAAGAAAAAAGTGAACCCACTAGTTATACAGAGGAAAACCCTATCACGGCACTTGCTCCAGCGGTAAACAATTCTGAAATTGGTCGGAGGTGGGGAACCCTCTCACATACAGCCAGCAACCCACCCCCCACACAAGGAGCGTCCTCATTGCAAAGCTGGGGGACCGTGCCGAGGCATCTGTGAGTAAACGTGAGTTGAGCCCCAGGCCAGCTGCTGCTGAACTGTCCCCACCCTTTCCAGGTAAAACACCTGAATATGTACAAGGGCTTGAAACCCTAGAGGAAGGACTGTGGAGCCACACAAGTGACAGCACGCAGGCCAACTTGGTGCCTGCAGGACAGCCAGGGTGGTCCTGGACCCTGGCGCTCTTCCAGAAGCTTTCCATTGCCCTGCCTGAGATACCCCTCATGTCCCGGCCCCCACTGCTTTTTTCCTTCCTCACCTCTGTCCGGAGAGAAATTCCAGCGGAAGGTATGGGTGACACATCCTCTTCTTTACAGGTGGCAGCCTGGCAACTCCTGCAGAAAGGCCAGCAGAACCCCACTCACACCGGGCCACCCACAAAGCTGTGGCCCCTCACTCCCTCCCACCAGCACAGCCCTGAGACTGCTGACGGGGCAGAGAATATGGAGTCAGGCACAGCTTCAGGGGCTAATGCTGCCTGAAGCGCTGTTTATATTGACCTCAACGAGGCACACCTGGGGAGGGCGGGCCGGCAGGTTAAGGCTGCCCAGGTCAGCTAATCCACAACCCTCAGGGAATCACATTGTTGAAAATGGACCCCGCTAAGGCAGAAGAGAAGCCAAGGGAAAAAAGGACACAATGCCATTTGCAGCACCGTAGATGAGTCCAGAAGTAATCACGTGACTTGTAGTAAGTCAGAAAGTGGAAGACACATATCATATCATATCACTTATAGGTGTTACCTAAAAATGGATACCAGGGCAGATATTTCCACGGAGAAGGGCAATCACAGATTCATTAAACAAACTTATGGTTCACCAATGGAAAGGTGTGAGGATTGGTTTCATTACGATATCGGGGTTAACAGAAATATACAAACACAGGTGACATATATAATCCCCAAACACCTACAGAATACCAAGAGAGGACTACTCAACATTCTGTCATAACGTACATGGGAAAAGGATCTCAGGAAAACAGACATCTGTATATGTGTAAAAGAACCACATCTTCCACACCTACAAGAAGCCAAACATTGTAATCAAACTTGTTGTAATAAAAAATAAAAAATTAAATTAAAAACACGAACAAGAAGTCGTGAGACACACGTGAGGGGCTTTCTCCTGGGACATTCCATTCTAAACTCCAATCTAGAACACCACTTCCACTGAGGCTCTCTTGCCCTAGTAACCAGGTTTGGTAAGGGTGAACTGCTGCCACCTTGTGGCCGTTTCACACAACAGCAGCTTTAATCCCAACGCTAATGGTCAGTTGATATTCAAAATCATTGCAGGCCTGTAAATGACACCTGCCCTGAAAACAAATCCTGGGGTCACATATCGACCAAAATATTCAAAGGACGTCCATATTTCAAAACGACCGTTTCAAAAGGAATATTTTAGGCACATTAGTGTTCTGCTTCTTTTCCTTTCTTTCCTTTTTTGTTAAAAAAAACGGGAATGGAAAAAAGCATCCCTCAGAATGGGCGAAAATCGTTGCAGACGAATCAATGGACAGAGGTTTAATCTCCAATATATATAAACAGCTCATGCAGCTTAATATTAAAAAAACAAACAACCCAAAAAAAATGGGCAGAAGATCTAAAGAGACGTTTCTTCAAAGGAGACACAGAGATGGCCAAGATGCACATGAAAAGCTGCTCAACAGCACTAATTATTAGAGAAATGCAAATCAAAACTACAATGAGGTTTCACCTCACACCTGTTAGAATCGGCATCATCAGAAAATCTACAAACAACCAATTCTGGGGAGGGTGTGGACAAAAGGAGCCCTCTTCCACTATTGGTGGGAATGTAAATTGATACAGTCACTATGGAGAACAGTATGGAGTTTCCTTAAAAAAGCTAGAAATAGAATTACCATCTGATCCAGCAATCCCACTTCTGGGCATATACCCAGAGAAAACCGTATTTCAAAAAGGCACATTCACCACAATGTTCGTTGCAGCACTATTTACAATAGCCAGGTAATGGAAGCAACCTAAATGCCCACAGACAGATGAGTGGATAAAGCTGTGGTACATATATAAAATGGAATATTACTCGGCCATAAAAAGGAATGAAACTGGGTCATTTGTAGAGACATCGATGGATCGAGAGACTGTCATACAGAATGAAGTAAGTCAGAAAGAGGAAAACAAATATTGTATATTAATGCATATATGTGGAGCCTAAAAATGGTACAGATGAACTGGTTTGCAGGGAAGAAATAGAGACACAGAGGTAGAGAACAAACGTATGGACACCAAGTGTGGGAAGCCATGGGGTGGTGGTGGTGGAATGAGTTGGGAGATTGGGATTGACCTGTATACATGTATATGCATAAAATTCATAACTAATAATAACGTGGTGTATAAAAAAAATAAATAAAATTAAATTTCAAAATTTTAAAAAATAAAATTTAATAATAAAACAGAAAAAAGTTCTTCCCGTCACACAGATGTATTTATAGGAGGGAATTATTTCCATGCTTATATCTATAAATACATAAAAGAGGAATAAAATCTAACTTGAACCATAAAAGAAAAAAAAATCCTGAACCCACGAGTTATACAGAGGAAAACCCTATCAGGGCACTTGCTCCAGTGGTAAACAATACTGAAATTGGTCAGAGGTGGGGAACCATCTCCCATACCGCCAGCAACCCACCCCCGATGCAAGGAGTGTCCTCATTGCAAAGCTGGGGGACCGTGCCGAGGCATCTGTGAGTAAACGTGAGCTGAGCCCCAGGCCAGCTGCTGCTGAACTGTTCCCACCCTTTCCAGGTAAAACACCTGAATATGTACAAGGGCTTGAAAGCCTAGAGGAAGGACCGTGGAGCCACACCAGCGACAGCACGCAGGCCAACTTGGTGCCTGCAGGCCAGCCAGCGTGGTCCTGGCCCCGGGCGCTCTTCTAGAAGCTTTCAATTGCCCTGCCTGAGATACCCCTCCTGTCCCGGCCCCCACTGCTTTTTTCCTTCCTCACCTCTGTCCGGAGAGAAATTCGAGTGGAAGGTATGGGCGACACATCCTCTTCTTTACAGGCGGCAGCCTGGCATCTCCTGCAGAAAGGCCAGCAGAACCCCACTCACACCGGGCCACCCACAAAGCTGTGGCCCCTCACTCCCTCCCACCAGCACAGCCCCGAGACTGCTGACGGGGCAGAGAATATGGAGTCAGGCACAGCTTCAGGGGCTATTGCTGCCTGGAGCTCTGTTTATATTGACCTCAACGAGGCACACCTGGGGAGGGCGGGCAGGCAGGGTAAGGCTGCCCAGGTCAGCTAATCCACAACCCTCAGGGAATCACATTGTTGAAAATGGACCCCGCAAAGGCAGAAGAGAAGCCAAGGGAAAAAAGAACAAAATGCCATTTGCAGCCCCGTAGATGAGTCTAGAAGTAATCACGTGACTTGTAGTAAGTCAGAAAGTGAGAGACACATATCATATCACTTATAGGTGTTACCTAAAAATGGATACCAGGGAAGATATTTCCACGGAGAAGGGCAATCACAGATTCATTAAACAAACTTATGGTTCACCAATTAAAGGTGTGAGGATTGGTTTCATTACGATATCGGGGTTAACAGACATATACAAACACAGGTGACATATATAATCACCAAAGACCTACAGAATACCAAGAGAGGACTACTCAACATTCTGTCATAACGTACATGGGAAAAGGATCCCAGGAAGAACAGACATCTGTATATGTGTAAAAGAACCACATCTTCCACACCTACAACAAGCCAAACATTGTAATCAAACTTGCTTTAATAAAAAATAAAAAAAATTAAATTAAAACACGAACAAGAAGTAGTGAGACAAACGTGAGGGGCTTTCTCCTGGCACATTCCATTCTAAACTCCAATCTAGAACACCACTTCCACTGAGGCTCTCTTGCACTAGTAACCAGATTTGGTAAGGGTGAACTGCTGCCACCTTGTGGCCGTTTCACACAACAGCAGCTTTAATCCCAACGCTAATGGTCAGTTGATATTCAAAATCATTGCAGGCCTGTAAATGACACCTGCCCTGAAAACAATTCCTGGGGTCACATATCGACCAAAAAACTCAAAGGACGTCCATATTTCAAAAGGACCGTTTCAAAAGGCATATTTTACGCACAATAGAGTTCTGCTTCTTTTCCTTTCTTTCCTTTTTTGTTAAAAAACACGGGAATGGCAAAAGGCATCCCTCAGAATGGGCGAAAATCGTTGCAGACGAATCAATGGACAGAGGTTTAATCTCCAATATATATAAACAGCTCATGCAGCTTAATATTAAAAAAACAAACAACCCCCCAAAAAATGGGCAGAAGATCTAAAGAGACGTTTCTTCAAAGGAGACACAGAGATGGCCAAGTCACACATGAAAAGCTGCTCAACAGCACTAATTATTAGAGAAATGCAAATCAAAACTACAATGAGGTATCACCTCACACCTGTTAGAATCGACATCATCAGAAAATCTACAAACAACCAATTCTGGGGAGGGTGTGGACAAAAGGAGTCCTCTTCCACTATTGGTGGGAATGTAAATTGATACAGTCACTATGGAGAACAGTATGGAGTTTCCTTAAAAAATCTAGAAATAGAATTACCATCTAATCCAGCAATCCCACTTCTGGGCATATACCCAGAGAAAACCGTATTTCAAAAAGGCACATTCACCACAATGTTCGTTGCAGCACTATTTACAATAGCCAGGTAATGGAAGCAACCTAAATGCCCACAGACAGATGAATGGATAAAGATGTGGTACATATATAAAATGGAATATTACTCGGCCCTAAAAATGAATGAAACTGGGTCATTTGTTGAGACATCGATGGATCGAGAGACTGTCATACAGAATGAAGTAAGTCAGAAAGAGGAAAACAAATATTGTATATTAATGCATATATGTGGAGCCTAAAAATGGTACAGATGAACTGGTTTGCAGGGAAGAAATAGAGACACAGAGGTAGAGAACAAACGTATGGATACCAAGTGTGGGAAGCCATGGGGTGGTGGTGGTGGGATGAGTTGGGAGTTTGGGATTGACCTGTATACATGTATATGCATAAAATACATAACTAATAATAACGTGCTGTATAAAAAAATAAATAAAATTTCAAAATTTAAAAAAAAAAAATTTAAAAATAAAACAGAAAAAAGTTCTTCCCGTCACACAGATGTATTTATAGGAATGAATTATTTTCATGCTTATATCTATAAATACATAAAAGAGGAATAACATCTAACTTGAAACATAAAAGAAAAAAAAAGTGAACCCACGAGTTATACAGAGGAAAACCCTATCACGGCACTTGCTCCAGCGGTAAACAATTCTGAAATTGGTCAGAGGTGGGGAACCATCTCCCATACAGCCAGCCAAACACCCCAAACACAAGGAGCGTCCTAATTGAAAAGCTGGGGGACTGTGCCGAGGCATCTGTGAGTAAACGTGAGCTGAGCCCCAGGCCAGCTGCTGCTGATCTGTTCCCACCCTTTCCAGGTAAAACACCTGAATATGTACAAGGGCTTGAAAGCCTAGAGGAAGGACCGTGGAGCCACACCAGCGACAGCACGCAGGCCAACTTGGTGCCTGCAGGCCAGCCAGCGTGGTCCTGGATCCGGGCGCTCTTCCAGAATCTTTCCATTGCCCTGCCTGAGATACCCCTCCTGTCCCGGCCCCCACTGCTTTTTTCCTTCATCACCTCTGTCCGGAGAGAAATTCCAGCGGAAAGTATGGGTGACACATCCTCTTCTTTACAGGCGGCAGCCTGGCAACTCCTGCAGAAAGGCCAGCAGAACCCCACTCACACCAGGCCACGCACAAAGCTGTGGTCCCTCACTCCCTCCCACCAGTACAGCCACGAGACTGCTGACGGGGCAGACAATATGGAGTCAGGCACAGCTTCAGGGGCTATTGCTGCCTGGAGCGCTGTTTATATTGACCTCAACGAGGCACACCTGTGGAGGGCGGGCTGGCAGTGTAAGCCTGCCCAGTTCAGCTAATCCACAACCCTCAGGGAATCACATTGTTGAAAATGGACCCCGCTAAGGCAGAAGAGAAGCCAAGGGAAAAAAGGACACAATGCCATTTGCATCACTGTAGATGAGTCTAGAAGTAATCACGTGACTTGTAGTAAGTCAGAAAGTAAAAGACACATATCCTATCATATCACTTATAGGTGTTACCTAAAAATGGATACCAGGGCAGATATTTCCACGGAGAAGGGCAATCACAGATTCATTAAACAAACTTATGGTTCACCAATGGAAAGGTGTGAGGATTGGTTTCATTACGATATCGGGGTTAACAGACATATACAAACACAGGTGACATATATAATCACCAAAGACCTACAGAATACCAAGAGAGGACTACTCAACATTCTGTCATAACGTACATGGGAAAAGGATCCCAAGAAGAACAGTCATCTGTATATGTGTAAAAGAACCACATCTTCCACACCTACAACAAGCCAAACATTGTAATCAAACTTGCTGTAATAAAAAATAAAAACTTAAATTAAAAACACGAACAAGAAGTAGTGAGACAAACGTGACGGGCTTTCTCCTGGTACATTCCATTCTAAACTCCAATCTAGAACACCACTTCCACTGAGGCTCTCTTGCCCTTGTAACCAGATTTGGTAAGGGTGAACTGCTGCCACCTTGTGGCCGTTTCACACAACAGCAGCTTTAATCCCAACGCTAATGGTCAGTTGATATTCAAAATCATTGTAGGCCTGTAAATGACACCTGCCCTGAAAACAAATCCTGGGGTCACATATCGACCAAAAATTTCAAAGGACGTCCATATTTCAAAACGACCGTTTCAAAAGGCATATTTTACGCACATTAGTGTTCTGCTTCTTTTCCTTTCTTTCCTTTTTTGTTAAAAAACACGGGAATGGAAAAAGGCATCCCTCAGAATGGGCGAAAATCGTTGCAGACGAATCAATGGACAGAGGTTTAATCTCCAATATATATAAACAGCTCATGCAGCTTAATATTAAAAAAACAAACAACCCAATACAAAAATGGGCAGAAGATCTAAAGAGACGTTTCTTCAAAGAAGACACAGAGATGGCCAAGACGCACATGAAAAGCTGCTCAACAGCACTAATTATTAGAGAAATGCAAATCAAAACTACAATGAGGTATCACCTCACACCTGTTAGAATCGGCATCATCAGAAAATCTACAAACGACCAATTCTGGGGAGGGTGTGGACAAAAGGAGCCCTCTTCCACTATTGGTGGGAATGTAAATTGATACAGTCACTATGGAGAACAGTATGGCGTTTCCTTAAAAAAACTAGAAATAGAATTACCATCTGATCCAGCAATCCCACTTCTGGTCATATACCCAGAGAAAACGGTAAATCAAAAAGGACCATTCACCACAATGTTCGTTGCAGCACCATTTACAATAGCCAGGTAATGGAAGCAACCTAAATGCCCACAGACAGATGAATGGATAAAGATGTGGTACATATATAAAATGAAATATTACTCGGCCATAAACAGGAATGAAACTGGGTCATTTGTAGAGACATCGATGGATCGAGAGACTGTCATACAGAATGAAGTAACTCAGAAAGAGGAAAACAAATACTGTATATTAGTGCATATATGTGGAACCTAAAAAATGGTACAGATGAACTGGTTTGCAGGGAAGAAATAGAGACACAGAGGTAGAGAACAAACGTATGGACACCATGTGTGGGAAGCCATGGGGTGGTGGTGGTGGGATGAGTTGGGAGATTGGGATTGACCTGTATACATGTATATGCATAAAATACATAACTAATAATAACGTGCTGTATAAAAAAATAAAATTTAATTTCAAAATTTTAAAAAATAAAATTTAAAAATAAAAGAGAAAAAAGTTCTTCCCGTCACACAGATGTATTTATAGGAATGAATTATTTCCATGCTTATATCTATAAATATATAAAAGAGGAATAAAATCTAACTTGAACCATAAAAGAAAAAAAACACCTGAACCCATGAGTTATACAGAGGAAAACCCTATCAGCGCACTTGCTCCAGCGGTAAACAATTCTGAAATTGGTCAGAGGTGGGAAACCATCTCCCATACAGCCAGCAACCCACGCCCCACGCAAGGAGCGTCCTCATTGCAAAGCTGGGGGACCGTGCCGAGGCTTCTGTGAGTAAACGTGAGCTGAGCCCCAGGCCAGCTGCTGCTGAACTGTTCCCATCCTTCCCAGGTAAAACACCTGAATATGTACAAGGGCTTGAAAGCCTAGAGGAAGGGCCGTCGAGCCACACCAGGGACAGCACGCAGGGCAACTTGGTGCCTGCAGGCCAGCCAGGGTGGTCTTGGCCCCGGGCGCTCTTCCAGAAGCTTTCCATTGCCCTGCCTGAGATACACCTCTTGTCCCGGCCCCCACTGCTTTTTTCCTTCCTCACCTCTGTCCGGAGTGAAATTCCAGCGGAAGGTATGGGTGACACATCCTCTTCTTTACAGGCGGCAGCCTGGCAACTCCTGCAGAAAGGCCAGCAGAGCCCCACTCACACCAGGCCACCCACAAAGCTGTGGCCCCTCACTCCCTCCCACCAGCACAGACCCGAGACTGCTGACTGGGCAGAGAATATGGAGTCAGGCACAGCTTCAGGGGCTATTGCTGCCTGGAGCGCTGTTTATATTGACCTCAACGAGGCACACCTGGGGAGGGCGGGCCGGCAGGTTAAGGCTGCCCAGGTCAGCTAATCCACAACCCTCAGGGAATCACATTGTTGAAAATGGACCTCACTAAGGCAGAATAGAAGCCAAGGAAAAAAAGGACACAATGCCATTTGCAGCACCGTAAATGAGTCTAGAAGTAATCACGTGACTTGTAGTAAGTCAGAAAGTGAAAGACACATATCATATCATATCACTTATAGGTGTTACCTAAAAATGGATACCAGGGCAGATATTTCCACGGAGAAGGGCAATCACAGATTCATTAAACAAACTTATGGTTCACCAATGGAAAGGTGTGAGGATTGGTTTCATTACAATATCGGGGTTAACAGACATATACAAACACAGGTGACATATATAATCAACAAAGACCTACAGAATAACAAGACAGGACTACTCAACATTCTGTCATAACGTACATGGGAAATGGATCCCAGGAAGAACAGACATCTGTATATGTGTAAAAGAACCACATCTTCCACACCTACAACAAGCCAAACATTGTAATCAAACTTGCTGTAATAAAAAAATAAAAAACATTAAATTAAGAAGACGAACAAGAAGTAGTGAGACAAACTTGAGGGGCTTTCTCCTGGCACATTCCATTCTAAAGTCCAATCTAGAACACCACTTCCACTGAGGCTCTCTTGCCCTAGTAACCAGATTTGGTAAGGGAGAACTGCTGCCACCTTGTGGCCGTTTCACACAACAGCAGCTTTAATCCCAGCGCTAATGGTAAGTTGATATTCAAAATCATTGCAGGCCTGTAAATGACACCTGCCCTGAAAACAAATCCTGTGGTCACATATCGACCAAAAAATTCAAAGGACGTCCATATTTCAAAACGACCGGTTCAAAAGGCATATTTTACGCACATTTGTGTTCTGCTTCTTTTCCTTTCTTTCCTTTTTTGTTAGAAAACACGGGAATGGAAAATGGCATCCCTCAGAATGGGCAAAAATCGTTGCAGAGGAATCAATGGACAGAGGTTTAATCTCCAATATATATAAACAGCTCATGCAGCTTAATATTAAAAAAACAAACAACCCAATACAAAAATGGGCAGAAGATCTAAAGAGACGTTTCTTCAAAGGAGACACAGAGATGGCCAAGACGCACAGGAAAAGCTGCTCAACAGCACTAATTATTAGAGAAATGCAAATCAAAACTACAATGAGGTATCACCTCACACCTGTTAGAATCGGCATCATCAGAAAATCTACAAACAACCAATTCTGGGGAGGGTGTGGACAAAAGGAGCCCTCTTCCACTATTGGTGGGAATGTAAATTGATACAGTCCCTATGGAGAACAGTATGGAGTTTCCTTAAAAAAATTAGAAATAGAATTACCATCTGATCCAGCAATCCCACTTCTGGGCATATACCCAGAGAAAACCGTATTTCAAAAAGGCACATTCGGGTCCTCCCTGGTGGCGCAGTGGTTGAGAGTCCGCCTGCCGATGCAGGGGATACGGGTTCGTGCCCCGGTCTGGGAGGATCCCATATGCCGCGGAGCGGCTGGGCCCGTGAGCCATGGCCGCTGAGCCTGTGCGTCCGGAGCCTGTGCTCCGCAACGGGAGAGGCCACAACAGTGAGAGGCCCGCGTAGAGCAAAAAAAAAAAAAAAAAAAAAAAAATAAGGCACATTCACCACAATGTTCGTTGCAGCACTATTTACAATAGCCAGGTAATGGAGGCAACCTAAATGCCCACAGACAGATGAATGGATAAAGATGTGGTACATATATAAAATGGAATATTACTCGGCCATAAAAAGGAATGAAACTGGGTCATTTGTAGAGACATCGATGGATCGAGAGACTGTCATACAGAATGAAGTAAGTCAGAAAGAGGAAAACAAATATTGTATATTAATGCATATATGTGGAGCCTAAAAATGGTACAGATGAACTGGTTTGCAGGGAAGAAATAGAGACATAGACGTAGAGAACAAACGTATGGACACCAAGTGTGGGAAGCCATGGGGTGGTGGTGGTGGGATGAGTTGGGTGTTTGGGATTGACCTGTATACATGTATATGCATAAAATACATAACTAATAATAACGTGCTGTATAAAAAAATAAATAAAATTAAATTTCAAAATTTTAAAAAATAAAATTTAAAAACAGAAAAAAGTTCTTCCCGTCACACAGATGTATTTATAGGAATGAATTATTTCCATGCTTATATCTATAAATACATAAAAGAGGAATAAAATCTAACTTGAACGATAAAAGAAGAAAAAAGTGAACCCACTAGTTATACAGAGGAAAACCCTATCACGGCACTTGCTCCAGCGGTAAACAATTCTGAAATTGGTCGGAGGTGGGGAACCCTCTCACATACAGCCAGCAACCCACCCCCCACACAAGGAGCGTCCTCATTGCAAAGCTGGGGGACCGTGCCGAGGCATCTGTGAGTAAACGTGAGTTGAGCCCCAGGCCAGCTGCTGCTGAACTGTCCCCACCCTTTCCAGGTAAAACACCTGAATATGTACAAGGGCTTGAAACCCTAGAGGAAGGACTGTGGAGCCACACAAGTGACAGCACGCAGGCCAACTTGGTGCCTGCAGGACAGCCAGGGTGGTCCTGGACCCTGGCGCTCTTCCAGAAGCTTTCCATTGCCCTGCCTGAGATACCCCTCATGTCCCGGCCCCCACTGCTTTTTTCCTTCCTCACCTCTGTCCGGAGAGAAATTCCAGCGGAAGGTATGGGTGACACATCCTCTTCTTTACAGGTGGCAGCCTGGCAACTCCTGCAGAAAGGCCAGCAGAACCCCACTCACACCGGGCCACCCACAAAGCTGTGGCCCCTCACTCCCTCCCACCAGCACAGCCCTGAGACTGCTGACGGGGCAGAGAATATGGAGTCAGGCACAGCTTCAGGGGCTAATGCTGCCTGGAGCGCTGTTTATATTGACCTCAACGAGGCACACCTGGGGAGGGCGGGCCGGCAGGTTAAGGCTGCCCAGGTCAGCTAATCCACAACCCTCAGGAAATCACATTGTTGAAAATGGACCCCGCTAAGGCAGAAGAGAAGCCAAGGGAAAAAAGGACACAATGCCATTTGCAGCACCGTAGATGAGTCCAGAAGTAATCACGTGACTTGTAGTAAGTCAGAAAGTGGAAGACACATATCATATCATATCACTTATAGGTGTTACCTAAAAATGGATACCAGGGCAGATATTTCCACGGAGAAGGGCAATCACAGATTCATTAAACAAACTTATGGTTCACCAATGGAAAGGTGTGAGGATTGGTTTCATTACGATATCGGGGTTAACAGAAATATACAAACACAGGTGACATATATAATCCCCAAACACCTACAGAATACCAAGAGAGGACTACTCAACATTCTGTCATAACGTACATGGGAAAAGGATCTCAGGAAAACAGACATCTGTATATGTGTAAAAGAACCACATCTTCCACACCTACAACAAGCCAAACATTGTAATCAAACTTGTTGTAATAAAAAATAAAAAATTAAATTAAAAACACGAACAAGAAGTCATAAGACACACGTGAGGGGCTTTCTCCTGGGACATTCCATTCTAAACTCCAATCTAGAACACCACTTCCACTGAGGCTCTCTTGCCCTAGTAACCAGGTTTGGTAAGGGTGAACTGCTGCCACCTTGTGGCAGTTTCACACAACAGCAGCTTTAATCCCAACGCTAATGGTCAGTTGATATTCAAAATCATTGCAGGCCTGTAAATGACACCTGCCCTGAAAACAAATCCTGGGGTCACATATCGACCAAAATATTCAAAGGACGTCCATATTTCAAAACGACCGTTTCAAAAGGAATATTTTAGGCACATTAGTGTTCTGCTTCTTTTCCTTTCTTTCCTTTTTTGTTAAAAAAAACGGGAATGGAAAAAAGCATCCCTCAGAATGGGCGAAAATCGTTGCAGACGAATCAATGGACAGAGGTTTAATCTCCAATATATATAAACAGCTCATGCAGCTTAATATTAAAAAAACAAACAACCCAAAAAAAATGGGCAGAAGATCTAAAGAGACGTTTCTTCAAAGGAGACACAGAGATGGCCAAGATGCACATGAAAAGCTGCTCAACAGCACTAATTATTAGAGAAATGCAAATCAAAACTACAATGAGGTTTCACCTCACACCTGTTAGAATCGGCATCATCAGAAAATCTACAAACAACCAATTCTGGGGAGGGTGTGGACAAAAGGAGCCCTCTTCCACTATTGGTGGGAATGTAAATTGATACAGTCACTATGGAGAACAGTATGGAGTTTCCTTAAAAAAGCTAGAAATAGAATTACCATCTGATCCAGCAATCCCACTTCTGGGCATATACCCAGAGAAAACCGTATTTCAAAAAGGCACATTCACCACAATGTTCGTTGCAGCACTATTTACAATAGCCAGGTAATGGAAGCAACCTAAATGCCCACAGACAGATGAGTGGATAAAGATGTGGTACATATATAAAATGGAATATGACTCGGCCATAAAAAGGAATGAAACTGGGTCATTTGTAGAGACATCGATGGATCGAGAGACTGTCATACAGAATGAAGTAAGTCAGAAAGAGGAAAACAAATATTGTATATTAATGCATATATGTGGAGCCTAAAAATGGTACAGATGAACTGGTTTGCAGGGAAGAAATAGAGACACAGAGGTAGAGAACAAACGTATGGACACCAAGTGTGGGAAGCCATGGGGTGGTGGTGGTGGAATGAGTTGGGAGATTGGGATTGACCTGTATACATGTATATGCATAAAATTCATAACTAATAATAACGTGGTGTATAAAAAAAATAAATAAAATTAAATTTCAAAATTTTAAAAAATAAAATTTAATAATAAAACAGAAAAAAGTTCTTCCCGTCACACAGATGTATTTATAGGAGGGAATTATTTCCATGCTTATATCTATAAATACATAAAAGAGGAATAAAATCTAACTTGAACCATAAAAGAAAAAAAAAACCCTGAACCCACGAGTTATACAGAGGAAAACCCTATCAGGGCACTTGCTCCAGTGGTAAACAATTCTGAAATTGGTCAGAGGTGGGGAACCATCTCCCATACAGCCATCAACCCACCCCCCACGCAAGGAGCGTCCTCATTGCAAAGCTGGGGGACCGTGCCGAGGCATCTGTGAGTAAACGTGAGCTGAGCCCCAGGCCAGCTACTGCTGAACTGTTCCCACCCTTTCCAGGTAAAACACCTAAATATATACAAGGGCTTGAAAGCCTAGAGGAAGGACCGTGGAGCCACACCAGCGACAGCACGCAGGCCAACTTGGTGCCTGCAGGGCAGCCAGGGTGGTCCTGGCCCCGGAAGCTCTTCCAGAAGCTTTCCATTGCCCTGCCTGAGATACCCCTCCTGTCCCGGCCCCCACTGCTTTTTTCCTTCCTCACCTCTGTCCGAAGAGAAATTCCAGCGGAAAGTATGGGTGACACAACCTCTTCTTTACAGGCGGCAGCCTGGCAACTCCTGCAGAAAGGCCAGCAGAACCCCACTCACACCGGGCCACCCACAAAGCTGTGGCCCCTCACTCCCTCCCACCAGCACAGCCCCGAGACTGCTGACGGGGCAGAGAATATGGAGTCAGGCACAGCTTCAGGGGCTATTGCTGCCTGGAGCGCTGTTTATATTGACCTCAACGAGGCACACCTGGGGAGGGCGGGCCGGCAGGTTAAGGCTGCCCAGGTCAGCTAATCCACAACCCTCAGGGAATCACATTGTTGAAAATGGACCCCGCTAAGGCAGAAGAGAAGCCAAGGGAAAAAAGGACACAATGCCATTTGCAGCACCGTAGATGAGTCCAGAAGTAATCACGTGACTTGTAGTAAGTCAGAAAGTGGAAGACACATATCATATCATATCACTTATAGGTGTTACCTAAAAATGGATACCAGGGCAGATATTTCCACGGAGAAGGGCAATCACAGATTCATTAAACAAACTTATGGTTCACCAATGGAAAGGTGTGAGGATTGGTTTCATTACGATATCGGGGTTAACAGACATATACAAACACAGGTGACATATATAATCCCCAAAGACCTACAGAATACCAAGAGAGGACTACTCAACATTCTGTCATAACGTACATGGGAAAAGGATCCCAGGAAGAACAGACATCTGTATATGTGTAAAAGAACCACATCTTCCACACCTACAAGAAGCCAAACATTGTAATCAAACTTGCTGTAATAAAAAATAAAAAATTAAATTAAAAACACGAACAAGAAGTCGTGAGACACACGTGAGGGGCTTTCTCCTGGGACATTCCATTCTAAACTCCAATCTAGAACACCACTTCCACTGAGGCTCTCTTGCCCTAGTAACCAGGTTTGGTAAGGGTGAACTGCTGCCACCTTGTGGCCGTTTCACACAACAGCAGCTTTAATCCCAACGCTAATGGTCAGTTGATATTCAAAATCATTGCAGGCCTGTAAATGACACCTGCCCTGAAAACAATCCTGGGGTCACATATCGACCAAAAAATTCAAAAGACGTCCATATTTCAAAACGACCGTTTCAAAAGGCATATTTTAGGCACATTAGTGTTCTGCTTCTTTTCCTTTCTTTCCTTTTTTGTTAAAAAAAACGGGAATGGAAAAAAGCATCCCTCAGAATGGGCGAAAATCGTTGCAGACGAATCAATGGACAGAGGTTTAATCTCCAATATATATAAACAGCTCATGCAGCTTAATATTAAAAAAACAAACAACCCAAAAAAAATGGGCAGAAGATCTAAAGAGATGTTTCTTCAAAGGAGACACAGAGATGGCCAAGACGCACATGAAAAGCTGCTCAACAGCACTAATTATTAGAGAAATGCAAATCAAAACTACAATGAGGTTTCACCTCACACCTGTTAGAATCGGCATCATCAGAAAATCTACAAACAACCAATTCTGGGGAGGGTGTGGACAAAAGGAGCCCTCTTCCACTATTGGTGGGAATGTAAATTGATACAGTCACTATGGAGAACAGTATGGAGTTTCCTTAAAAAAGCTAGAAATAGAATTACCATCTGATCCAGCAATCCCACTTCTGGGCATATACCCAGAGAAAACCGTATTTCAAAAAGGCACATTCACCACAATGTTCGTTGCAGCACTATTTACAATAGCCAGGTAATGGAAGCAACCTAAATGCCCACAGACAGATGAGTGGATAAAGCTGTGGTACATATATAAAATGGAATATTACTCGGCCATAAAAAGGAATGAAACTGGGTCATTTGTAGAGACATCGATGGATCGAGAGACTGTCATACAGAATGAAGTAAGTCAGAAAGAGGAAAACAAATATTGTATATTAATGCATATATGTGGAGCCTAAAAATGGTACAGATGAACTGGTTTGCAGGGAAGAAATAGAGACACAGAGGTAGAGAACAAACGTATGGACACCAAGTGTGGGAAGCCATGGGGTGGTGGTGGTGGAATGAGTTGGGAGATTGGGATTGACCTGTATACATGTATATGCATAAAATACATAACTAATAATAACGTGGTGTATAAAAAAAATAAATAAAATTAAATTTCAAAATTTTAAAAAATAAAATTTAATAATAAAACAGAAAAAAGTTCTTCCCGTCACACAGATGTATTTATAGGAGGGAATTATTTCCATGCTTATATCTATAAATACATAAAAGAGGAATAAAATCTAACTTGAACCATAAAAGAAAAAAAAAACCCTGAACCCACGAGTTATACAGAGGAAAACCCTATCAGGGCACTTGCTCCAGTGGTAAACAATTCTGAAATTGGTCAGAGGTGGGGAACCATCACCCATACAGCCATCAACCCACCCCCCACGCAAGGAGCGTCCTCATTGCAAAGCTGGGGGACCGTGCCGAGGCATCTGTGAGTAAACGTGAGCTGAGCCCCAGGCCAACTACTGCTGAACTGTTCCCACCCTTTCCAGGTAAAACACCTAAATATATACAAGGGCTTGAAAGCCTAGAGGAAGGACCGTGGAGCCACACCAGCGACAGCACGCAGGCCAACTTGGTGCCTGCAGGCCAGCCAGGGTGGTCCTGGCCCCGGAAGCTCTTCCAGAAGCTTTCCATTGCCCTGCCTGAGATACCCCTCATGTCCCGGCCCCCACTGCTTTTTTCCTTCCTCACCTCTGTCCGATGAGAAATTCCAGAGGAAAGTATGGGTGACACAACCTCTTCTTTACAGGCGGCAGCCTGGCAACTCCTGCAGAAAGGCCAGCAGAACCCCACTCACACCGGGCCACCCACAAAGCTGTGGCCCCTCACTCCCTCCCAACAGCACAGCCCCGAGACTGCTGACGGGGCAGAGAATATGGAGTCAGGCACAGCTTCAGGGGCTATTGCTGCCTGGAGCGCTGTTTATATTGACCTCAACGAGGCACACCTGGGGAGGGCGGGCCGGCAGGTTAAGGTTGCCCAGGTCAGCTAATCCACAACCCTCAGGGAATCACATTGTTGAAAATGGACCCCGCTAAGGCAGAAGAGAAGCCAAGGGAAAAAAGGACACAATGCCATTTGCAGCACCGTAGATGAGTCCAGAAGTAATCACGTGACTTGTAGTAAGTCAGAAAGTGGAAGACACATATCATATCATATCACTTATAGGTGTTACCTAAAAATGGATACCAGGGCAGATATTTCCACGGAGAAGGGCAATCACAGATTCATTAAACAAACTTATGGTTCACCAATGGAAAGGTGTGAGGATTGGTTTCATTACGATATCGGGGTTAACAGACATATACAAACACAGGTGACATATATAATCCCCAAAGACCTACAGAATACCAAGAGAGGACTACTCAATATTCTGTCATAACGTACATGGGAAAAGGATCCCAGGAAGAACAGACATCTGTATATGTGTAAAAGAACCACATCTTCCACACCTACAAGAAGCCAAACATTGTAATCAAACTTGTTGTAATAAAAAATAAAAAATTAAATTAAAAACACGAACAAGAAGTCGTGAGACACACGTGAGGGGCTTTCTCCTGGGACATTCCATTCTAAACTCCAATCTAGAACACCACTTCCACTGAGGCTCTCTTGCCCTAGTAACCAGGTTTGGTAAGGGTGAACTGCTGCCACCTTGTGGCCGTTTCACACAACAGCAGCTTTAATCCCAACGCTAATGGTCAGTTGATATTCAAAATCATTGCAGGCCTGTAAATGACACCTGCCCTGAAAACAATCCTGGGGTCACATATCGACCAAAAAATTCAAAGGACGTCCATATTTCAAAACGACCGTTTCAAAAGGCATATTTTAGGCACATTAGTGTTCTGCTTCTTTTCCTTTCTTTCCTTTTTTGTTAAAAAAAAACGGGAATGGAAAAAAGCATCCCTCAGAATGGGCGAAAATCGTTGCAGACGAATCAATGGACAGAGGTTTAATCTCCAATATATATAAACAGCTCATGCAGCTTAATATTAAAAAAACAAACAACCCAAAAAAAAATGGGCAGAAGATCTAAAGAGACGTTTCTTCAAAGGAGACACAGAGATGGCCAAGACGCACATGAAAAGCTGCTCAACAGCACTAATTATTAGAGAAATGCAAATCAAAACTACAATGAGGTTTCACCTCACACCTGTTAGAATCGGCATCATCAGAAAATCTACAAACAACCAATTCTGGGGAGGGTGTGGACAAAAGGAGCCCTCTTCCACTATTGGTGGGAATGTAAATTGATACAGTCACTATGGAGAACAGTATGGAGTTTCCTTAAAAAAGCTAGAAATAGAATTACCATCTGATCCAGCAATCCCACTTCTGGGCATATACCCAGAGAAAACCGTATTTCAAAAAGGCACATTCAGGGCCTCCCTGGTGGCGCAGTGGTTGAGAGTCCGCCTGTCGATGCAGGGGATACGGGTTCGTGCCCCGGTCTGGGAGGATCCCATATGCCGCGGAGCGGCTGGGCCTGTGAGCCATGGCCGCTGGGCTTGCGCATCCGGAGCCTGTGCTCCGCAACGGGAGAGGCCACAACAGTGAGAGGCCCGCATACCGCAAAAAAAAAAAAAAATAAGGCACATTCACCACAATGTTCGTTGCAGCACTATTTACAATAGCCAGGTAATGAAAGCAACCTAAATGCCCACAGACAGATGAATGGATAAAGATGTGGTACATATATAAAATGGAATATTACTCTGCCATAAAAAGGAATGAAACTGGGTCATTTGTAGAGACATCGATGGATCGAGAGACTGTCATACAGAATGAAGTAAGTCAGAAAGAGGAAAACAAATATTGTATATTAATGCATATATATGGAGCCTAAAAAATGGTACAGATGAACTGGTTTGCAGGGAACTAATAGAGACACAGAGGTAGAGAACAAACGTATGGACACCAAGTGTGGGAAACCATGGGGTGGTGGTGGTGGGATGAGTTGGGAGTTTGGGATTGACCTGAATTCATATATATGCATAAAGTACATAACTAATAATAACGTGATGTATAAAAAATAAATAAAATTAAATTTCAAAATTTTAAAAAATAAAATTTAAAAATAAAACAGAAAAAAGTTCTTCCCGTCACACAGATGTATTTATAGGAATGAATTATTTCCATGCTTATATCTATAAATACATAAAAGAGGAATAAAATCTAACTTGAATCATAAAAGAAAAAAAAACTGAACACACGAGTTATACAGAGGAAAACCCTATCAGCGCACTTGCTCCAGCGGTAAACAATTCTGAAATTGGTCAGAGGTGGGGAACCATCTCCCATACAGCCAGCAACCCACCCCCCACGCAAGGAGCGTCCTCATTGCAAAGCTGGGGGACCGTGCCGAGGCCTCTGTGAGTAAACGTGAGCTGAGCCCCAGGCCAGCTGCTGCTGAACTGTTCCCAACCTTTCCAGGTAAAACACCTGAATATGTACAAGGGCTTGAAAGCCTAGAGGAAGGACTGTGGAGCCACACCAGCGACAGCACGCAGGCCAACTTGGTGCCTGCAGGCCAGCCAGTGTGGTCCTGGACCCTGGCGCTCTTCCAGAAGCTTTCCATTGCCCTGCCTGAGATACCCCTCCTGTCCCGGCCCCCACTGCTTTTTTCCTTCCTCACCTCTGTCCGGAGAGAAATTCCAGCGGAAGGTATGGGGGACACATCCTGTTCTTTACAGGCGGCTTCCTGGCAACTCCTGCAGAAAGGCCAGCAGAGCCCCACTCACACCGGGCCACCCATAAAGTTGTGGCTCCTCACTCCCTCTCTCCAGCACAGCCCCGAGACTGCTGACAGGGCAGAGAATATGGAGTCAGGCACAGCTTCAGGGGCTATTGCTGCCTGGAGCTCTGTTTATATTGACCTCAACGAGGCACACCTGGGGAGGGCGGGCCGGCAGGGTAAGGCTGCCCAGGTCAGCTAATCCACAACCCTCAGGGAATCACATTGTTGAAAATGGACCTCGATAAGGCAGAATAGAAGCCAAGGGAAAAAAGGACACAATGCCATTTTCAGCACCGTAGATGAGTCTAGAAGTAATCACGTGACTTGTAGTAAGTCAGAAAGTGAAAGACACATATCATATCATATCACTTATAGGTGTTACCTAAAAATGGATACCAGGGCAGATATTTCCACGGAGAAGGGCCATCACAGATTCGTTAAACAAACTTATGGTTCACCAATGGAAAGGTGTGAGGATTGGTTTCATTACGATATTGGGGTTAACAGACATATACAAACAGAGGTGACATATATAATCACCAAAGACCTACAGAATACCAAGAGTGGACTACTCAACATTCTCTCATAACGTACATGGGAAAAGGATCCCAGGAAGAACAGACATCTGTATATGTGTAAAAGAACCACATCTTCCACACCTACAACAAGCCAAACATTGTAATCAAACTTGCTGTAATAAAAAATAAAAAATTAAATTAAAAACACGAACAAGAAGTAGTGAGACAAACTTGAGGGGCTTTCTCCTGGCACATTCCATTCTAAATTCCAATCTAGAACACCACTTCCCCTGATGCTCCCTTGCCCTAGTAACCAGATTTGGTAAGGGAGAACTGCTGCCAAATTGTGGCCGTTTCACACAACAGCAGCTTTAATCCCAGTGCTAATGGTCAGTTGATATTCAAAATCTTTGCAGGCCTGTAAATGACACCTGCCCTGAAAACAAATCCTGGGGTCACATATCGACCACAAAATTCAAAGGACGTCCATATTTCAAAAGGACCGTTTCAAAAGGCATATTTTACGCACATTAGTGTTCTGCTTCTTTTCCTTTCTTTCCTTTTTTGTTAAAAAAAACGGGAATGGAAAAAGGCATCCCTCAGAATGGGCAAAAATCGTTGCAAACGAATCAATGGTCAGAGGTTTAATCTCCAATATATATAAACAGCTCATGCAGCTTAATATTAAAAAACAAACAACCCAATACAAAAATGGGCAGAAGATCTAAAGAGACGTTTCTTCAAAGAAGACACAGAGATCGCCAAGACGCACATGAAAAGCTGCTCAACAGCACTAATTATTAGAGAAATGCAAATCAAAACTACAATGAGGTATCACCTCACACCTGTTAGAATCGGCATCATCAGAAAATCTACAAACAACAAATTCTGGGGAGGGTGTGGACAAAAGGAGCCCTCTTCCACTATTGGTGGGAATGTAAATTGATACAGTCACTATGGAGAACAGTATGGAGTTTCCTTAAAAAAAACTAGAAATAGAATTACCATCTGATCCAGCAATCCTACTTCTGGGCATATACCCAGAGAAAACCGTATTTCAAAAAGGCACATTCACCACAATGTTCGTTGCAGCACTATTTACATTAGCCAGGTAATGGAAGCTACCTAAATGCCCACAGACAGATGAATGGATAAAGATGTGGTACATATATAAAATGGAATATTACTCGGCCACAAAAAGGAATGAAACTGAGTCATTGGTAGAGACATCGATGGATGGAGAGACTGTTATACAGAATGAAGTAAGTCAGAAAGAGCAAAACAAATATTGTATATTAATGCATATAAGTGGAGCCTAAAAAATGGTACAGATGAACTGGTTTGCAGGGAAGAAATAGAGACACAGAGGTAGAGAACAAACGTATGGACACCAAGTGTGGGAAGCCATGGGGTGGTGGTGGTGGGATGAGTTGGGAGATTGGGATTGACCTGTATACATATATATGCATAGAATACATAAATAATAATAACGTGCTCTTTAAAAAAATAAATAAAATTAAATTTCAAAATTTTAAAAAATAAAATTTAAAAATAAAAGAGATAAAAGTTCTTCCCGTCACACAGATGTATTTATAGGAATGAATTATTTCCATGCTTATATCTATAAATACATAAAAGAGGAATAAAATCTAACTTGAACGATAAAAGAAAAAAAAGTGAACCCACGAGTTATACAGAGGAAAACCCTATCACGGCACTTGCTCCAGCGGTACACAATTGTGAAATTGGTCAGAGGTGGGGAACCATCTCCCATACAGGCAGCAACCCACCCTCCATGCAAGGAGCGTCCTAATTGCAAAGCTGGGGGTCCGTGCCGAGGCATCTGTGAGTAAACGTGAGCTGAGCCCCAGGCCAGCTGCTGCTGAACTGTTCCCACCCTTTCCAGGTAAAACACCTGAATATGTACAAGGGCTTGAAAGCCTAGAGGAAGGACCGTGGAGCCACACCAGCGACAGCATGCAGGCCAACTTGGTGCCTGCAGGCTAGTCAGGGTGGTCTTGGACCCTGGCGCTCTTCCAGAAGCTTTCCATTGCCCTGCCTGAGATAACCCTCTTGTTCTAGCCCCCACTGATTTTTTCCTTCATCACCTCAGTCCGGAGAGAAATTCCAGCGGAAGGTATGGGTGACACAACCTCTTCTTTACAGGCGGCAGCCTGGCAACTCCTGCAGAAAGGCCAGCAGAACCGCACTCACACCGGGCCACCCACAAAGCTGTGGCCCCTCACTCCCTCCTACCAGCACAGCCCCGAGACTGCTGACGGGGCAGAGAATATGGAGTCAGGCACAGCTTCAGGGGCTATTGCTGCCTGGAGCACTGTTTATATTGACCTCAACAGGCACACCTGGGGAGGGCGGGCCGGCAGGGTAAGGCTGCCCAGGTCAGCTAATCCACAACCCTCAGGGAATCACATTGTTGAAAATGGACCCCGCTAAGGCAGAAGAGATGCCAAGGAAAAAAAGGACACAATGCCATTTGCAGCACCGTAGATGAGTCTAGAAGTAATCACGTGACTTGTAGTAAGTCAGAAAGTGAAAGACACATATCATATCATATCACTTATAGGTGTTACCTAAAAATGGATACCAGGGCAGATATTTCCACGGAGAAGGGCAATCACAGATTCATTAAACAAACTTATGGTTCACCAATGGAAAGGTGTGAGGATTGGTTTCATTACGATATCGGGGTTAACAGACATATACAAACACAGGTGACATATATAATCCCCAAAGACCTACAGAATACCAAGAGAGGACTACTCAACATTCTGTCATAACGTACATGGGAAAAGGATCCCAGGAAGAACAGACATCTGTATATGTGTAAAAGAACCACATCTTCCACACCTACAAGAAGCCAAACATTGTAATCAAACTTGCTGTAATAAAAAATAAAAAATTAAATTAAAAACACGAACAAGAAGTAGTGAGACAAACGTGAGGGGCTTTCTCCTGGCACATTCCATTCTAAACTCCAATCTAGAACACCACTTCTACTGAGGCTCTCTTGCCCTAGTAACCAGATTTGGTAAGGGTGAACTGCTGCCACCTTGTGGCCGTTTCACACAACAGCAGCTTTAATCCCAGCGCTAATGGTCAGTTGATATTCAAAATCATTGCAGGCCTGTAAATGACATCTGCCCTGAAAACAAATCCTGGGGTCACATATCGACCAAAAAATCCAAAGGACGTCCATATTTCAAAACGACTGTTTCAAAAGGCATATTTTACGCACATTAGTGTTCTGCTTCTTTTCCTTTCTTTCCTTTTTTGTTAAAAAACACGGGAATGGAAAAAGGCATCCCTCAGAATGGGCGAAAATCGTTGCAGACGAATCAATGGACAGAGGTTTAATCTCCAATATATATAAACAGCTCATGCATCTTAATATTAAAAAAAACAAACAACCCAAAAAAATGGGCAGAAGATCTAAAGAGACGTTTCTTCAAAGGAGACACAGAGATGGCCAAGACGCACATGAAAAGCTGCTCAACAGCACTAATTATTAGAGAAATGCAAATCAAAACTACAATGAGGTATCACCTCACTCCTGTTACAATCGGCATCATCAGAAAATCTACAAACAACCAATTCTGGGGAGGGTGTGGACAAAAGGAGCCCTCTTCCACTATTGGTGGGAATGTAAATTGATACAGTCACTATGGAGAACAGTATGGAGTTTCCTTAAAAAAATTAGAAATAGAATTACCATCTGATCCAGCAATCGCACTTCTGGGCATATACCCAGAGAAAACCGTATTTCAAAAAGGCACATTCACCACAATGTTCGTTGCAGCACTATTTACAATAGCCAGGTAATGGAAGCAACCTAAATGCCCACAGACAGATGAATGGATAAAGATGTGGTACATATATAAAATGGAATATTACTCGGCCATAAAAATGAATGAAACTGGGTCATTTGTAGAGACATCGATGGATCGAGAGACTGTCATACAGAATGAAGTAAGTCAGAAAGAGGAAAACAAATATTGTATATTAATGCATATATGTGGAGCCTAAAAATGGTACAGATGAACTGGTTTGCAGGGAAGAAATAGAGACATAGAGGTAGAGAACAAACGTATGGACACCAAGTGTGGGAAGCCATGGGGTGGTGGTGGTGGGATGAGTTGGGAGTTTGGGATTGACCTGTATACATGTATATGCATAAAATACATAACTAATAATAACGTGCTGTATAAAAAAATAAATAAAATTAAATTTCAAAATTTTAAAAAATAAAATTTAAAAACAGAAAAAAGTTCTTCCCGTCACACAGATGTATTTATAGGAATGAATTATTTCCATGCTTATATCTATAAATACATAAAAGAGGAATAAAATCTAACTTGAACGATAAAAGAAGAAAAAAGTGAACCCACTAGTTATACAGAGGAAAACCCTATCACGGCACTTGCTCCAGCGGTAAACAATTCTGAAATTGGTCGGAGGTGGGGAACCCTCTCACATACAGCCAGCAACCCACCCCCCACACAAGGAGCGTCCTCATTGCAAAGCTGGGGGACCGTGCCGAGGCATCTGTGAGTAAACGTGAGTTGAGCCCCAGGCCAGCTGCTGCTGAACTGTCCCCACCCTTTCCAGGTAAAACACGTGAATATGTACAAGGGCTTGAAACCCTAGAGGAAGGACTGTGGAGCCACACAAGCGACAGCACGCAGGCCAACTTGGTGCCTGCAGGACAGCTAGGGTGGTCCTGGACCCTGGCGCTCTTCCAGAAGCTTTCCATTGCCCTGCCTGAGATACCCCTCATGTCCCGGCCCCCACTGCTTTTTTCCTTCCTCACCTCTGTCCGGAGAGAAATTCCAGCGGAAGGTATGGGTGACACATCCTCTTCTTTACAGGTGTCAGCCTGGCAACTCCTGCAGAAAGGCCAGCAGAACCCCACTCACACCGGGCCACCCACAAAGCTGTGGCCCCTCACTCCCTCCCACCAGCACAGCCCTGAGACTGCTGACGGGGCAGAGAATATGGAGTCAGGCACAGCTTCAGGGGCTATTGCTGCCTGGAGCGCTGTTTATATTGACCTCAACGAGGCACACCTTGGGAGGGCGGGCCGGCAGGTTAAGGCTGCCCAGGTCAGCTAATCCACAACCCTCAGGGAATCACATTGTTGAAAATGGACCCCGCTAAGGCAGAAGAGAAGCCAAGGAAAAAAGGACACAATGCCATTTGCAGCACCGTAGATGAGTCCAGAAGTAATCACGTGACTTGTAGTAAGTCAGAAAGTGGAAGACACATATCATATCATATCACTTATAGGTGTTACCTAAAAATGGATACCAGGGCAGATATTTCCACGGAGAAGGGCAATCACAGATTCATTAAACAAACTTATGGTTCACCAATGGAAAGGTGTGAGGATTGGTTTCATTACGATATCGGGGTTAACAGACATATACAAACACAGGTGACATATATAATCACCAAAGACCTACAGAATACCAAGAGAGGACTACTCAACATTCTGTCATAACGTACATGGGAAAAGGATCTCAGGAAAACAGACATCTGTATATGTGTAAAAGAACCACATCTTCCACACCTACAAGAAGCCAAACATTGTAATCAAACTTGCTGTAATAAAAAATAAAAAATTAAATTAAAAACACGAACAAGAAGTCGTGAGACAAACGTGAGGGGCTTTCTCCTGGGACATTCCATTCTAAACTCCAATCTAGAACACCACTTCCACTGAGGCTCTCTTGCCCTAGTAACCAGGTTTCGTAAGGGTGAACTGCTGCCACCTTGTGGCCGTTTCACACAACAGCAGCTTTAATCCCAACGCTAATGGTCAGTTGATATTCAAAATCATTGCAGGCCTGTAAATGACACCTGCCCTGAAAACAAATCCTGGGGTCACATATCGACCAAAATATTCAAAGGACGTCCATATTTCAAAACGACCGTTTCAAAAGGCATATTTTAGGCACATTAGTGTTCTGCTTCTTTTCCTTTCTTTCCTTTTTTGTTAAAAAAAACGGGAATGGAAAAAAGCATCCCTCAGAATGGGCGAAAATCGTTGCAGACGAATCAATGGACAGAGGTTTAATCTCCAATATATATAAACAGCTCATGCAGCTTAATATTAAAAAAACAAACAACCCAAAAAAAATGGGCAGAAGATCTAAAGAGACGTTTCTTCAAAGGAGACACAGAGATGGCCAAGACGCACATGAAAAGCTGCTCAACAGCACTAATTATTAGAGAAATGCAAATCAAAACTACAATGAGGTTTCACCTCACACTTGTTAGAATCGGCATCATCAGAAAATCTACAAACAACCAATTCTGGGGAGGGTGTGGACAAAAGGAGCCCTCTTCCACTATTGGTGGGAATGTAAATTGATACAGTCACTATGGAGAACAGTATGGAGTTTCCTTAAAAAAGCTAGAAATAGAATTACCATCTGATCCAGCAATCCCACTTCTGGGCATATACCCAGAGAAAACCGTATTTCAAAAAGGCACATTCACCACAATGTTCGTTGCAGCACTATTTACAATAGCCAGGTAATGGAAGCAACCTAAATGCCCACAGACAGATGAGTGGATAAAGCTGTGGTACATATATAAAATGGAATATTACTCGGCCATAAAAAGGAATGAAACTGGGTCATTTGTAGAGACATCGATGGATCGAGAGACTGTCATACAGAATGAAGTAAGTCAGAAAGAGGAAAACAAATATTGTATATTAATGCATATATGTGGAGCCTAAAAATGGTACAGATGAACTGGTTTGCAGGGAAGAAATAGAGACACAGAGGTAGAGAACAAACGTATGGACACCAAGTGTGGGAAGCCATGGGGTGGTGGTGGTGGAATGAGTTGGGAGATTGGGATTGACCTGTATACATGTATATGCATAAAATTCATAACTAATAATAACGTGGTGTATAAAAAAATAAATAAAATTAAATTTCAAAATTTTAAAAAATAAAATTTAATAATAAAACAGAAAAAAGTTCTTCCCGTCACACAGATGTATTTATAGGAGGGAATTATTTCCATGCTTATATCTATAAATACATAAAAGAGGAATAAAATCTAACTTGAACCATAAAAGAAAAAAAAAACCCTGAACCCACGAGTTATACAGAGGAAAACCCTATCAGGGCACTTGCTCCAGTGGTAAACAATTCTGAAATTGGTCAGAGGTGGGGAACCATCTCCCATACAGCCATCAACCCACCCCCCACGCAAGGAGCGTCCTCATTGCAAAGCTGGGGGACCGTGCCGAGGCATCTGTGAGTAAACGTGAGCTGAGCCCCAGGCCAGCTACTGCTGAACTGTACCCACCCTTTCCAGGTAAAACACCTAAATATATACAAGGGCTTGAAAGCCTAGAGGAAGGACCGTGGAGCCACACCAGCGACAGCACGCAGGCCAACTTGGTGCCTGCAGGGCAGCCAGGGTGGTCCTGGCCCCGGAAGCTCTTCCAGAAGCTTTCCATTGCCCTGCCTGAGATACCCCTCATGTCCCGGCCCCCACTGCTTTTTTCCTTCCTCACCTCTGTCCGAAGAGAAATTCCAGCGGAAAGTATGGGTGACACAACCTCTTCTTTACAGGCGGCAGCCTGGCAACTCCTGCAGAAAGGCCAGCAGAACCCCACTCACACCGGGCCACCCACAAAGCTGTGGCCCCTCACTCCCTCCCACCAGCACAGCCCCGAGACTGCTGACGGGGCAGAGAATATGGAGTCAGGCACAGCTTCAGGGGCTATTGCTGCCTGGAGCGCTGTTTATATTGACCTCAACGAGGCACACCTGGGGAGGGCGGGCCGGCAGGTTAAGGCTGCCCAGGTCAGCTAATCCACAACCCTCAGGGAATCACATTGTTGAAAATGGACCCCGCTAAGGCAAAAGAGAAGCCAAGGGAGAAAAGGACACAATGCCATTTGCAGCACCGTAGATGAGTCCAGAAGTAATCACGTGACTTGTAGTAAGTCAGAAAGTGGAAGACACATATCATATCATATCACTTATAGGTGTTACCTAAAAATGGATACCAGGGCAGATATTTCCACGGAGAAGGGCAATCACAGATTCATTAAACAAACTTATGGTTCACCAATGGAAAGGTGTGAGGATTGGTTTCATTACGATATCGGGGTTAACAGACATATACAAACACAGGTGACATATATAATCACCAAAGACCTACAGAATACCAAGAGAGGACTACTCAACATTCTGTCATAACGTACATGGGAAAAGGATCCCAGGAAGAACAGACATCTGTATATGTGTAAAAGAACCACATCTTCCACACCTACAAGAAGCCAAACATTGTAATCAAACTTGCTGTAATAAAAAATAAAAAATTAAATTAAAAACACGAACAAGAAGTCGTGAGACACACGTGAGGGGCTTTCTCCTGGGACATTCCATTCTAAACTCCAATCTAGAACACCACTTCCACTGAGGCTCTCTTGCCCTAGTAACCAGGTTTGGTAAGGGTGAACTGCTGCCACCTTGTGGCCGTTTCACACAACAGCAGCTTTAATCCCAGCGCTAATGGTCAGTTGATATTCAAAATCATTGCAGGCCTGTAAATGACATCTGCCCTGAAAACAAATCCTGGGGTCACATATCGACCAAAAAATTCAAAGGACGTCCATATTTCAAAACGACCGTTTCAAAAGGCATATTTTACGCACATTAGTGTTCTGCTTCTTTTCCTTTCTTTCCTTTTTTGTTAAAAAAAACGGGAATGGAAAAAGGCATCCCTCAGAATGGGCGAAAATCGTTGCAGACGAATCAATGGACAGAGGTTTAATCTCCAATATATATAAACAGCTCATGCATCTTAATATTAAAAAAAACAAACAACCCAAAAAAATGGGCAGAAGATCTAAAGAGACGTTTCTTCAAAGGAGACACAGAGATGGCCAAGACGCACATGAAAAGCTGCTCAACAGCACTAATTATTAGAGAAATGCAAATCAAAACTACAATGAGGTATCACCTCACTCCTGTTACAATCGGCATCATCAGAAAATCTACAAACAACCAATTCTGGGGAGGGTGTGGACAAAAGGAGCCCTCTTCCACTATTGGTGGGAATGTAAATTGATACAGTCACTATGGAGAACAGTATGGAGTTTCCTTAAAAAAATTAGAAATAGAATTACCATCTGATCCAGCAATCGCACTTCTGGGCATATACCCAGAGAAAACCGTATTTCAAAAAGGCACATTCACCACAATGTTCGTTGCAGCACTATTTACAATAGCCAGGTAATGGAAGCAACCTAAATGCCCACAGACAGATGAATGGATAAAGATGTGGTACATATATAAAATGGAATATTACTCGGCCATAAAAATGAATGAAACTGGGTCATTTGTAGAGACATCGATGGATCGAGAGACTGTCATACAGAATGAAGTAAGTCAGAAAGAGGAAAACAAATATTGTATATTAATGCATATATGTGGAGCCTAAAAATGGTACAGATGAACTGGTTTGCAGGGAAGAAATAGAGACATAGAGGTAGAGAACAAACGTATGGACACCAAGTGTGGGAAGCCATGGGGTGGTGGTGGTGGGATGAGTTGGGAGTTTGGGATTGACCTGTATACATGTATATGCATAAAATACATAACTAATAATAACGTGCTGTATAAAAAAATAAATAAAATTAAATTTCAAAATTTTAAAAAATAAAATTTAAAAACAGAAAAAAGTTCTTCCCGTCACACAGATGTATTTATAGGAATGAATTATTTCCATGCTTATATCTATAAATACATAAAAGAGGAATAAAATCTAACTTGAACGATAAAAGAAGAAAAAAGTGAACCCACTAGTTATACAGAGGAAAACCCTATCACGGCACTTGCTCCAGCGGTAAACAATTCTGAAATTGGTCGGAGGTGGGGAACCCTCTCACATACAGCCAGCAACCCACCCCCCACACAAGGAGCGTCCTCATTGCAAAGCTGGGGGACCGTGCCGAGGCATCTGTGAGTAAACGTGAGTTGAGCCCCAGGCCAGCTGCTGCTGAACTGTCCCCACCCTTTCCAGGTAAAACACGTGAATATGTACAAGGGCTTGAAACCCTAGAGGAAGGACTGTGGAGCCACACAAGCGACAGCACGCAGGCCAACTTGGTGCCTGCAGGACAGCTAGGGTGGTCCTGGACCCTGGCGCTCTTCCAGAAGCTTTCCATTGCCCTGCCTGAGATACCCCTCATGTCCCGGCCCCCACTGCTTTTTTCCTTCCTCACCTCTGTCCGGAGAGAAATTCCAGCGGAAGGTATGGGTGACACATCCTCTTCTTTACAGGTGTCAGCCTGGCAACTCCTGCAGAAAGGCCAGCAGAACCCCACTCACACCGGGCCACCCACAAAGCTGTGGCCCCTCACTCCCTCCCACCAGCACAGCCCTGAGACTGCTGACGGGGCAGAGAATATGGAGTCAGGCACAGCTTCAGGGGCTATTGCTGCCTGGAGCGCTGTTTATATTGACCTCAACGAGGCACACCTTGGGAGGGCGGGCCGGCAGGTTAAGGCTGCCCAGGTCAGCTAATCCACAACCCTCAGGGAATCACATTGTTGAAAATGGACCCCGCTAAGGCAGAAGAGAAGCCAAGGAAAAAAGGACACAATGCCATTTGCAGCACCGTAGATGAGTCCAGAAGTAATCACGTGACTTGTAGTAAGTCAGAAAGTGGAAGACACATATCATATCATATCACTTATAGGTGTTACCTAAAAATGGATACCAGGGCAGATATTTCCACGGAGAAGGGCAATCACAGATTCATTAAACAAACTTATGGTTCACCAATGGAAAGGTGTGAGGATTGGTTTCATTACGATATCGGGGTTAACAGACATATACAAACACAGGTGACATATATAATCACCAAAGACCTACAGAATACCAAGAGAGGACTACTCAACATTCTGTCATAACGTACATGGGAAAAGGATCTCAGGAAAACAGACATCTGTATATGTGTAAAAGAACCACATCTTCCACACCTACAAGAAGCCAAACATTGTAATCAAACTTGCTGTAATAAAAAATAAAAAATTAAATTAAAAACACGAACAAGAAGTCGTGAGACAAACGTGAGGGGCTTTCTCCTGGGACATTCCATTCTAAACTCCAATCTAGAACACCACTTCCACTGAGGCTCTCTTGCCCTAGTAACCAGGTTTGGTAAGGGTGAACTGCTGCCACCTTGTGGCCGTTTCACACAACAGCAGCTTTAATCCCAGCGCTAATGGTCAGTTGATATTCAAAATCATTGCAGGCCTGTAAATGACACCTGCCCTGAAAACAAATCCTGGGGTCACATATCGACCAAAATATTCAAAGGACGTCCATATTTCAAAACGACCGTTTCAAAAGGCATATTTTAGGCACATTAGTGTTCTGCTTCTTTTCCTTTCTTTCCTTTTTTGTTAAAAAAAACGGGAATGGAAAAAAGCATCCCTCAGAATGGGCGAAAATCGTTGCAGACGAATCAATGGACAGAGGTTTAATCTCCAATATATATAAACAGCTCATGCAGCTTAATATTAAAAAAACAAACAACCCAAAAAAAATGGGCAGAAGATCTAAAGAGACGTTTCTTCAAAGGAGACACAGAGATGGCCAAGACGCACATGAAAAGCTGCTCAACAGCACTAATTATTAGAGAAATGCAAATCAAAACTACAATGAGGTTTCACCTCACACTTGTTAGAATCGGCATCATCAGAAAATCTACAAACAACCAATTCTGGGGAGGGTGTGGACAAAAGGAGCCCTCTTCCACTATTGGTGGGAATGTAAATTGATACAGTCACTATGGAGAACAGTATGGAGTTTCCTTAAAAAAGCTAGAAATAGAATTACCATCTGATCCAGCAATCCCACTTCTGGGCATATACCCAGAGAAAACCGTATTTCAAAAAGGCACATTCACCACAATGTTCGTTGCAGCACTATTTACAATAGCCAGGTAATGGAAGCAACCTAAATGCCCACAGACAGATGAGTGGATAAAGCTGTGGTACATATATAAAATGGAATATTACTCGGCCATAAAAAGGAATGAAACTGGGTCATTTGTAGAGACATCGATGGATCGAGAGACTGTCATACAGAATGAAGTAAGTCAGAAAGAGGAAAACAAATATTGTATATTAATGCATATATGTGGAGCCTAAAAATGGTACAGATGAACTGGTTTGCAGGGAAGAAATAGAGACACAGAGGTAGAGAACAAACGTATGGACACCAAGTGTGGGAAGCCATGGGGTGGTGGTGGTGGAATGAGTTGGGAGATTGGGATTGACCTGTATACATGTATATGCATAAAATTCATAACTAATAATAACGTGGTGTATAAAAAAATAAATAAAATTAAATTTCAAAATTTTAAAAAATAAAATTTAATAATAAAACAGAAAAAAGTTCTTCCCGTCACACAGATGTATTTATAGGAGGGAATTATTTCCATGCTTATATCTATAAATACATAAAAGAGGAATAAAATCTAACTTGAACCATAAAAGAAAAAAAAAACCCTGAACCCACGAGTTATACAGAGGAAAACCCTATCAGGGCACTTGCTCCAGTGGTAAACAATTCTGAAATTGGTCAGAGGTGGGGAACCATCTCCCATACAGCCATCAACCCACCCCCCACGCAAGGAGCGTCCTCATTGCAAAGCTGGGGGACCGTGCCGAGGCATCTGTGAGTAAACGTGAGCTGAGCCCCAGGCCAGCTACTGCTGAACTGTACCCACCCTTTCCAGGTAAAACACCTAAATATATACAAGGGCTTGAAAGCCTAGAGGAAGGACCGTGGAGCCACACCAGCGACAGCACGCAGGCCAACTTGGTGCCTGCAGGGCAGCCAGGGTGGTCCTGGCCCCGGAAGCTCTTCCAGAAGCTTTCCATTGCCCTGCCTGAGATACCCCTCATGTCCCGGCCCCCACTGCTTTTTTCCTTCCTCACCTCTGTCCGAAGAGAAATTCCAGCGGAAAGTATGGGTGACACAACCTCTTATTTACAGGCGGCAGCCTGGCAACTCCTGCAGAAAGGCCAGCAGAACCCCACTCACACCGGGCCACCCACAAAGCTGTGGCCCCTCACTCCCTCCCACCAGCACAGCCCCGAGACTGCTGACGGGGCAGAGAATATGGAGTCAGGCACAGCTTCAGGGGCTATTGCTGCCTGGAGCGCTGTTTATATTGACCTCAACGAGGCACACCTGGGGAGGGCGGGCCGGCAGGTTAAGGCTGCCCAGGTCAGCTAATCCACAACCCTCAGGGAATCACATTGTTGAAAATGGACCCCGCTAAGGCAGAAGAGAAGCCAAGGGAGAAAAGGACACAATGCCATTTGCAGCACCGTAGATGAGTCCAGAAGTAATCACGTGACTTGTAGTAAGTCAGAAAGTGGAAGACACATATCATATCATATCACTTATAGGTGTTACCTAAAAATGGATACCAGGGCAGATATTTCCACGGAGAAGGGCAATCACAGATTCATTAAACAAACTTATGGTTCACCAATGGAAAGGTGTGAGGATTGGTTTCATTACGATATCGGGGTTAACAGACATATACAAACACAGGTGACATATATAATCACCAAAGACCTACAGAATACCAAGAGAGGACTACTCAACATTCTGTCATAACGTACATGGGAAAAGTATCCCAGGAAGAACAGACATCTGTATATGTGTAAAAGAACCACATCTTCCACACCTACAAGAAGCCAAACATTGTAATCAAACTTGCTGTAATAAAAAATAAAAAATTAAATTAAAAACACGAACAAGAAGTAGTGAGACAAACGTGAGGGGCTTTCTCCTGGGACATTCCATTCTAAACTCCAATCTAGAACACCACTTCCACTGAGGCTCTCTTGCCCTAGTAACCAGGTTTGGTAAGGGTGAACTGCTGCCACCTTGTGGCCGTTTCACACAACAGCAGCTTTAATCCCAACGCTAATGGTCAGTTGATATTCAAAATCATTGCAGGCCTGTAAATGACACCTGCCCTGAAAACAAATCCTGGGGTCACATATCGACCAAAAAATTCAAAGGACGTCCATATTTCAAAACGACCGTTTCAAAAGGCATATTTTAGGCACATTAGTGTTCTGCTTCTTTTCCTTTCTTTCCTTTTTTGTTAAAAAAAACGGGAATGGAAAAAGGCATCCCTCAGAATGGGCGAAAATCGTTGCAGACGAATCAATGGACAGAGGTTTAATCTCCAATATATATAAACAGCTCATGCAGCTTAATATTAAAAAAACAAACAACCCAAAAAAAAATGGGCAGAAGATCTAAAGAGACGTTTCTTCAAAGGAGACACAGAGATGGCCAAGACGCACATGAAAAGCTGCTCAACAGAAGTAATTATTAGAGAAATGCAAATCAAAACTACAATGAGGTTTCACCTCACACCTGTTAGAATCGGCATCATCAGAAAATCTACAAACAACCAATTCTGGGGAGGGTGTGGACAAAAGGAGCCCTCTTCCACTATTGGTGGGAATGTAAATTGATACAGTCACTATGGAGAACAGTATGGAGTTTCCTTAAAAAAGCTAGAAATAGAATTACCATCTGATCCAGCAATCCCACTTCTGGGCATATACCCAGAGAAAACCGTATTTCAAAAAGGCACATTCACCACAATGTTCGTTGCAGCACTATTTACAATAGCCAGGTAATGGAAACAACCTAAATGCCCACAGACAGATGAGTGGATAAAGATGTGGTACATATATAAAATGGAATATTACTCGGCCACAAAAAGGAATGAAACTGAGTCATTGGTAGAGACATCGATGGATGGAGAGACTGTTATACAGAATGAAGTAAGTCAGAAAGTGCAAAACAAATATTGTATATTAATGCATATAAGTGGAGCCTAAAAAATGGTACAGATGAACTGGTTTGCAGGGAAGAAATAGAGACACAGAGGTAGAGAACAAACGTATGGACACCAAGTGTGGGAAGCCATGGGGTGGTGGTGGTGGGATGAGTTGGGAGATTGGGATTGACCTGTATACATATATATGCATAGAATACATAAATAATAATAACGTGCTCTTTAAAAAAATAAATAAAATTAAATTTCAAAATTTTAAAAAATAAAATTTAAAAATAAAAGAGATAAAAGTTCTTCCCGTCACACAGATGTATTTATAGGAATGAATTATTTCCATGCTTATATCTATAAATACATAAAAGAGGAATAAAATCTAACTTGAACGATAAAAGAAAAAAAAGTGAACCCACGAGTTATACAGAGGAAAACCCTATCACGGCACTTGCTCCAGCGGTACACAATTGTGAAATTGGTCAGAGGTGGGGAACCATCTCCCATACAGGCAGCAACCCACCCTCCATGCAAGGAGCGTCCTAATTGCAAAGCTGGGGGTCCGTGCCGAGGCATCTGTGAGTAAACGTGAGCTGAGCCCCAGGCCAGCTGCTGCTGAACTGTTCCCACCCTTTCCAGGTAAAACACCTGAATATGTACAAGGGCTTGAAAGCCTAGAGGAAGGACCGTGGAGCCACACCAGCGACAGCATGCAGGCCAACTTGGTGCCTGCAGGCTAGCCAGGGTGGTCTTGAACCCTGGCGCTCTTCCAGAAGCTTTCCATTGCCCTGCCTGAGATAACCCTCTTGTTCTAGCCCCCACTGATTTTTTCCTTCATCACCTCAGTCCGGAGAGAAATTCCAGCGGAAGGTATGGGTGACACAACCTCTTCTTTACAGGCGGCAGCCTGGCAACTCCTGCAGAAAGGCCAGCAGAACCGCACTCACACCGGGCCACCCACAAAGCTGTGGCCCCTCACTCCCTCCCACCAGCACAGCCCTGAGACTGCTGACGGGGCAGAGAATATGGAGTCAGGCACAGCTTCAGGGGCTATTGCTGCCTGGAGCGCTGTTTATATTGACCTCAACGAGGCGCACCTTGGGAGGGCGGGCCGGCAGGTTAAGGCTGCCCAGGTCAGCTAATCCACAACCCTCAGGGAATCACATTGTTGAAAATGGACCCCGCTAAGGCAGAAGAGAAGCCAAGGAAAAAAGGACACAATGCCATTTGCAGCACCGTAGATGAGTCCAGAAGTAATCACGTGACTTGTAGTAAGTCAGAAAGTGGAAGACACATATCATATCATATCACTTATAGGTGTTACCTAAAAATGGATACCAGGGCAGATATTTCCACGGAGAAGGGCAATCACAGATTCATTAAACAAACTTATGGTTCACCAATGGAAAGGTGTGAGGATTGGTTTCATTACGATATCGGGGTTAACAGACATATACAAACACAGGTGACATATATAATCACCAAAGACCTACAGAATACCAAGAGAGGACTACTCAACATTCTGTCATAACGTACATGGGAAAAGGATCTCAGGAAAACAGACATCTGTATATGTGTAAAAGAACCACATCTTCCACACCTACAAGAAGCCAAACATTGTAATCAAACTTGCTGTAATAAAAAATAAAAAATTAAATTAAAAACACGAACAAGAAGTCGTGAGACAAACGTGAGGGGCTTTCTCCTGGCACATTCCATTCTAAACTCCAATCTAGAACACCACTTCCACTGAGGCTCTCTTGCCCTAGTAACCAGGTTTGGTAAGGGTGAACTGCTGCCACCTTGTGGCCGTTTCACACAACAGCAGCTTTAATCCCAACGCTAATGGTCAGTTGATATTCAAAATCATTGCAGGCCTGTAAATGACACCTGCCCTGAAAACAAATCCTGGGGTCACATATCGACCAAAATATTCAAAGGACGTCCATATTTCAAAACGACCGTTTCAAAAGGCATATTTTAGGCACATTAGTGTTCTGCTTCTTTTCCTTTCTTTCCTTTTTTGTTAAAAAAAACGGGAATGGAAAAAAGCATCCCTCAGAATGGGCGAAAATCGTTGCAGACGAATCAATGGACAGAGGTTTAATCTCCAATATATATAAACAGCTCATGCAGCTTAATATTAAAAAAACAAACAACCCAAAAAAAATGGGCAGAAGATCTAAAGAGACGTTTCTTCAAAGGAGACACAGAGATGGCCAAGACGCACATGAAAAGCTGCTCAACAGCACTAATTATTAGAGAAATGCAAATCAAAACTACAATGAGGTTTCACCTCACACTTGTTAGAATCGGCATCATCAGAAAATCTACAAACAACCAATTCTGGGGAGGGTGTGGACAAAAGGAGCCCTCTTCCACTATTGGTGGGAATGTAAATTGATACAGTCACTATGGAGAACAGTATGGAGTTTCCTTAAAAAAGCTAGAAATAGAATTACCATCTGATCCAGCAATCCCACTTCTGGGCATATACCCAGAGAAAACCGTATTTCAAAAAGGCACATTCACCACAATGTTCGTTGCAGCACTATTTACAATAGCCAGGTAATGGAAGCAACCTAAATGCCCACAGACAGATGAGTGGATAAAGCTGTGGTACATATATAAAATGGAATATTACTCGGCCATAAAAAGGAATGAAACTGGGTCATTTGTAGAGACATCGATGGATCGAGAGACTGTCATACAGAATGAAGTAAGTCAGAAAGAGGAAAACAAATATTGTATATTAATGCATATATGTGGAGCCTAAAAATGGTACAGATGAACTGGTTTGCAGGGAAGAAATAGAGACACAGAGGTAGAGAACAAACGTATGGACACCAAGTGTGGGAAGCCATGGGGTGGTGGTGGTGGAATGAGTTGGGAGATTGGGATTGACCTGTATACATGTATATGCATAAAATTCATAACTAATAATAACGTGGTGTATAAAAAAATAAATAAAATTAAATTTCAAAATTTTAAAAAATAAAATTTAATAATAAAACAGAAAAAAGTTCTTCCCGTCACACAGATGTATTTATAGGAGGGAATTATTTCCATGCTTATATCTATAAATACATAAAAGAGGAATAAAATCTAACTTGAACCATAAAAGAAAAAAAAAACCCTGAACCCACGAGTTATACAGAGGAAAACCCTATCAGGGCACTTGCTCCAGTGGTAAACAATTCTGAAATTGGTCAGAGGTGGGGAACCATCTCCCATACAGCCATCAACCCACCCCCCACGCAAGGAGCGTCCTCATTGCAAAGCTGGGGGACCGTGCCGAGGCATCTGTGAGTAAACGTGAGCTGAGCCCCAGGCCAGCTACTGCTGAACTGTACCCACCCTTTCCAGGTAAAACACCTAAATATATACAAGGGCTTGAAAGCCTAGAGGAAGGACCGTGGAGCCACACCAGCGACAGCACGCAGGCCAACTTGGTGCCTGCAGGGCAGCCAGGGTGGTCCTGGCCCCGGAAGCTCTTCCAGAAGCTTTCCATTGCCCTGCCTGAGATACCCCTCATGTCCCGGCCCCCACTGCTTTTTTCCTTCCTCACCTCTGTCCGAAGAGAAATTCCAGCGGAAAGTATGGGTGACACAACCTCTTATTTACAGGCGGCAGCCTGGCAACTCCTGCAGAAAGGCCAGCAGAACCCCACTCACACCGGGCCACCCACAAAGCTGTGGCCCCTCACTCCCTCCCACCAGCACAGCCCCGAGACTGCTGACGGGGCAGAGAATATGGAGTCAGGCACAGCTTCAGGGGCTATTGCTGCCTGGAGCGCTGTTTATATTGACCTCAACGAGGCACACCTGGGGAGGGCGGGCCGGCAGGTTAAGGCTGCCCAGGTCAGCTAATCCACAACCCTCAGGGAATCACATTGTTGAAAATGGACCCCGCTAAGGCAGAAGAGAAGCCAAGGGAGAAAAGGACACAATGCCATTTGCAGCACCGTAGATGAGTCCAGAAGTAATCACGTGACTTGTAGTAAGTCAGAAAGTGGAAGACACATATCATATCATATCACTTATAGGTGTTACCTAAAAATGGATACCAGGGCAGATATTTCCACGGAGAAGGGCAATCACAGATTCATTAAACAAACTTATGGTTCACCAATGGAAAGGTGTGAGGATTGGTTTCATTACGATATCGGGGTTAACAGACATATACAAACACAGGTGACATATATAATCACCAAAGACCTACAGAATACCAAGAGAGGACTACTCAACATTCTGTCATAACGTACATGGGAAAAGGATCCCAGGAAGAACAGACATCTGTATATGTGTAAAAGAACCACATCTTCCACACCTACAAGAAGCCAAACATTGTAATCAAACTTGCTGTAATAAAAAATAAAAAATTAAATTAAAAACACGAACAAGAAGTAGTGAGACAAACGTGAGGGGCTTTCTCCTGGGACATTCCATTCTAAACTCCAATCTAGAACACCACTTCCACTGAGGCTCTCTTGCCCTAGTAACCAGGTTTGGTAAGGGTGAACTGCTGCCACCTTGTGGCCGTTTCACACAACAGCAGCTTTAATCCCAACGCTAATGGTCAGTTGATATTCAAAATCATTGCAGGCCTGTAAATGACACCTGCCCTGAAAACAAATCCTGGGGTCACATATCGACCAAAAAATTCAAAGGACGTCCATATTTCAAAACGACCGTTTCAAAAGGCATATTTTAGGCACATTAGTGTTCTGCTTCTTTTCCTTTCTTTCCTTTTTTGTTAAAAAAAACGGGAATGGAAAAAAGCATCCCTCAGAATGGGCGAAAATCGTTGCAGACGAATCAATGGACAGAGGTTTAATCTCCAATATATATAAACAGCTCATGCAGCTTAATATTAAAAAAACAAACAACCCAAAAAAAAATGGGCAGAAGATCTAAAGAGACGTTTCTTCAAAGGAGACACAGAGATGGCCAAGACGCACATGAAAAGCTGCTCAACAGCACTAATTATTAGAGAAATGCAAATCAAAACTACAATGAGGTTTCACCTCACACCTGTTAGAATCGGCATCATCAGAAAATCTACAAACAACCAATTCTGGGGAGGGTGTGGACAAAAGGAGCCCTCTTCCACTATTGGTGGGAATGTAAATTGATACAGTCACTATGGAGAACAGTATGGAGTTTCCTTAAAAAAGCTAGAAATAGAATTACCATCTGATCCAGCAATCCCACTTCTGGGCATATACCCAGAGAAAACCGTATTTCAAAAAGGCACATTCACCACAATGTTCGTTGCAGCACTATTTACAATAGCCAGGTAATGGAAACAACCTAAATGCCCACAGACAGATGAGTGGATAAAGATGTGGTACATATATAAAATGGAATATTACTCGGCCACAAAAAGGAATGAAACTGAGTCATTGGTAGAGACATCGATGGATGGAGAGACTGTTATACAGAATGAAGTAAGTCAGAAAGTGCAAAACAAATATTGTATATTAATGCATATAAGTGGAGCCTAAAAAATGGTACAGATGAACTGGTTTGCAGGGAAGAAATAGAGACACAGAGGTAGAGAACAAACGTATGGACACCAAGTGTGGGAAGCCATGGGGTGGTGGTGGTGGGATGAGTTGGGAGATTGGGATTGACCTGTATACATATATATGCATAGAATACATAAATAATAATAACGTGCTCTTTAAAAAAATAAATAAAATTAAATTTCAAAATTTTAAAAAATAAAATTTAAAAATAAAAGAGATAAAAGTTCTTCCCGTCACACAGATGTATTTATAGGAATGAATTATTTCCATGCTTATATCTATAAATACATAAAAGAGGAATAAAATCTAACTTGAACGATAAAAGAAAAAAAAGTGAACCCACGAGTTATACAGAGGAAAACCCTATCACGGCACTTGCTCCAGCGGTACACAATTGTGAAATTGGTCAGAGGTGGGGAACCATCTCCCATACAGGCAGCAACCCACCCTCCATGCAAGGAGCGTCCTAATTGCAAAGCTGGGGGTCCGTGCCGAGGCATCTGTGAGTAAACGTGAGCTGAGCCCCAGGCCAGCTGCTGCTGAACTGTTCCCACCCTTTCCAGGTAAAACACCTGAATATGTACAAGGGCTTGAAAGCCTAGAGGAAGGACCGTGGAGCCACACCAGCGACAGCATGCAGGCCAACTTGGTGCCTGCAGGCTAGCCAGGGTGGTCTTGAACCCTGGCGCTCTTCCAGAAGCTTTCCATTGCCCTGCCTGAGATAACCCTCTTGTTCTAGCCCCCACTGATTTTTTCCTTCATCACCTCAGTCCGGAGAGAAATTCCAGCGGAAGGTATGGGTGACACAACCTCTTCTTTACAGGCGGCAGCCTGGCAACTCCTGCAGAAAGGCCAGCAGAACCGCACTCACACCGGGCCACCCACAAAGCTGTGGCCCCTCACTCCCTCCCACCAGCACAGCCCCGAGACTGCTGACGGGGCAGAGAATATGGAGTCAGGCACAGCTTCAGGGGCTATTGCTGCCTGGAGCACTGTTTATATTGACCTCAACAGGCACACCTGGGGAGGGCGGGCCGGCAGGGTAAGGCTGCCCAGGTCAGCTAATCCACAACCCTCAGGGAATCACATTGTTGAAAATGGACCCCGCTAAGGCAGAAGAGATGCCAAGGAAAAAAAGGACACAATGCCATTTGCAGCACCGTAGATGAGTCTAGAAGTAATCACGTGACTTGTAGTAAGTCAGAAAGTGAAAGACACATATCATATCATATCACTTATAGGTGTTACCTAAAAATGGATACCAGGGCAGATATTTCCACGGAGAAGGGCAATCACAGATTCATTAAACAAACTTATGGTTCACCAATGGAAAGGTGTGAGGATTGGTTTCATTACGATATCGGGGTTAACAGACATATACAAACACAGGTGACATATATAATCACCAAAGACCTACAGAATACCAAGAGAGGACTACTCAACATTCTGTCATAACGTACATGGGAAAAGGATCCCAGGAAGAACAGACATCTGTATATGTGTAAAAGAACCACATCTTCCACACCTACAAGAAGCCAAACATTGTAATCAAACTTGCTGTAATAAAAAATAAAAAATTAAATTAAAAACACGAACAAGAAGTAGTGAGACAAACGTGAGGGGCTTTCTCCTGGGACATTCCATTCTAAACTCCAATCTAGAACACCACTTCCACTGAGGCTCTCTTGCCCTAGTAACCAGGTTTGGTAAGGGTGAACTGCTGCCACCTTGTGGCCGTTTCACACAACAGCAGCTTTAATCCCAGCGCTAATGGTCAGTTGATATTCAAAATCATTGCAGGCCTGTAAATGACATCTGCCCTGAAAACAAATCCTGGGGTCACATATCGACCAAAAAATTCAAAGGACGTCCATATTTCAAAACGACCGTTTCAAAAGGCATATTTTACGCACATTAGTGTTCTGCTTCTTTTCCTTTCTTTCCTTTTTTGTTAAAAAACACGGGAATGGAAAAAGGCATCCCTCAGAATGGGCGAAAATCGTTGCAGACGAATCAATGGACAGAGGTTTAATCTCCAATATATATAAACAGCTCATGCATCTTAATATTAAAAAAAACAAACAACCCAAAAAAATGGGCAGAAGATCTAAAGAGACGTTTCTTCAAAGGAGACACAGAGATGGCCAAGACGCACATGAAAAGCTGCTCAACAGCACTAATTATTAGAGAAATGCAAATCAAAACTACAATGAGGTTTCACCTCACACCTGTTAGAATCGGCATCATCAGAAAATCTACAAACAACCAATTCTGGGGAGGGTGTGGACAAAAGGAGCCCTCTTCCACTATTGGTGGGAATGTAAATTGATACAGTCACTATGGAGAACAGTATGGAGTTTCCTTAAAAAAGCTAGAAATAGAATTACCATCTGATCCAGCAATCCCACTTCTGGGCATATACCCAGAGAAAACCGTATTTCAAAAAGGCACATTCACCACAATGTTCGTTGCAGCACTATTTACAATAGCCAGGTAATGGAAGCAACCTAAATGCCCACAGACAGATGAGTGGATAAAGGTGTGGTACATATATAAAATGGAATATTACTCGGCCATAAAAAGGAATGAAACTGGGTCATTTGTAGAGACATCGATGGATCGAGAGACTGTCATACAGAATGAAGTAAGTCAGAAAGAGGAAAACAAATATTGTATATTAATGCATATATGTGGAGCCTAAAAATGGTACAGATGAACTGGTTTGCAGGGAAGAAATAGAGACACAGAGGTAGAGAACAAACGTATGGACACCAAGTGTGGGAAGCCATGGGGTGGTGGTGGTGGAATGAGTTGGGAGATTGGGATTGACCTGTATACATGTATATGCATAAAATTCATAACTAATAATAACGTGGTGTATAAAAAAATAAATAAAATTAAATTTCAAAATTTTAAAAAATAAAATTTAATAATAAAACAGAAAAAAGTTCTTCCCGTCACACAGATGTATTTATAGGAGGGAATTATTTCCATGCTTATATCTATAAATACATAAAAGAGGAATAAAATCTAACTTGAACCATAAAAGAAAAAAAAAACCCTGAACCCACGAGTTATACAGAGGAAAACCCTATCAGGGCACTTGCTCCAGTGGTAAACAATTCTGAAATTGGTCAGAGGTGGGGAACCATCTCCCATACAGCCATCAACCCACCCCCCACGCAAGGAGCGTCCTCATTGCAAAGCTGGGGGACCGTGCCGAGGCATCTGTGAGTAAACGTGAGCTGAGCCCCAGGCCAGCTACTGCTGAACTGTACCCACCCTTTCCAGGTAAAACACCTAAATATATACAAGGGCTTGAAAGCCTAGAGGAAGGACCGTGGAGCCACACCAGCGACAGCACGCAGGCCAACTTGGTGCCTGCAGGGCAGCCAGGGTGGTCCTGGCCCCGGAAGCTCTTCCAGAAGCTTTCCATTGCCCTGCCTGAGATACCCCTCATGTCCCGGCCCCCACTGCTTTTTTCCTTCCTCACCTCTGTCCGAAGAGAAATTCCAGCGGAAAGTATGGGTGACACAACCTCTTATTTACAGGCGGCAGCCTGGCAACTCCTGCAGAAAGGCCAGCAGAACCCCACTCACACCGGGCCACCCACAAAGCTGTGGCCCCTCACTCCCTCCCACCAGCACAGCCCCGAGACTGCTGACGGGGCAGAGAATATGGAGTCAGGCACAGCTTCAGGGGCTATTGCTGCCTGGAGCGCTGTTTATATTGACCTCAACGAGGCACACCTGGGGAGGGCGGGCCGGCAGGTTAAGGCTGCCCAGGTCAGCTAATCCACAACCCTCAGGGAATCACATTGTTGAAAATGGACCCCGCTAAGGCAGAAGAGAAGCCAAGGGAGAAAAGGACACAATGCCATTTGCAGCACCGTAGATGAGTCCAGAAGTAATCACGTGACTTGTAGTAAGTCAGAAAGTGGAAGACACATATCATATCATATCACTTATAGGTGTTACCTAAAAATGGATACCAGGGCAGATATTTCCACGGAGAAGGGCAATCACAGATTCATTAAACAAACTTATGGTTCACCAATGGAAAGGTGTGAGGATTGGTTTCATTACGATATCGGGGTTAACAGACATATACAAACACAGGTGACATATATAATCACCAAAGACCTACAGAATACCAAGAGAGGACTACTCAACATTCTGTCATAACGTACATGGGAAAAGGATCCCAGGAAGAACAGACATCTGTATATGTGTAAAAGAACCACATCTTCCACACCTACAAGAAGCCAAACATTGTAATCAAACTTGCTGTAATAAAAAATAAAAAATTAAATTAAAAACACGAACAAGAAGTAGTGAGACAAACGTGAGGGGCTTTCTCCTGGCACATTCCATTCTAAACTCCAATCTAGAACACCACTTCCACTGAGGCTCTCTTGCCCTAGTAACCAGGTTTGGTAAGGGTGAACTGCTGCCACCTTGTGGCCGTTTCACACAACAGCAGCTTTAATCCCAACGCTAATGGTCAGTTGATATTCAAAATCATTGCAGGCCTGTAAATGACACCTGCCCTGAAAACAAATCCTGGGGTCACATATCGACCAAAAAATTCAAAGGACGTCCATATTTCAAAACGACCGTTTCAAAAGGCATATTTTAGGCACATTAGTGCTCTGCTTCTTTTCCTTTCTTTCCTTTTTTGTTAAAAAAAACGGGAATGGAAAAAAGCATCCCTCAGAATGGGCGAAAATCGTTGCAGACGAATCAATGGACAGAGGTTTAATCTCCAATATATATAAACAGCTCATGCAGCTTAATATTAAAAAAACAAACAACCCAAAAAAAAAATGGGCAGAAGATCTAAAGAGACGTTTCTTCAAAGGAGACACAGAGATGGCCAAGACGCACATGAAAAGCTGCTCAACAGCACTAATTATTAGAGAAATGCAAATCAAAACTACAATGAGGTTTCACCTCACACCTGTTAGAATCGGCATCATCAGAAAATCTACAAACAACCAATTCTGGGGAGGGTGTGGACAAAAGGAGCCCTCTTCCACTATTGGTGGGAATGTAAATTGATACAGTCACTATGGAGAACAGTATGGAGTTTCCTTAAAAAAGCTAGAAATAGAATTACCATCTGATCCAGCAATCCCACTTCTGGGCATATACCCAGAGAAAACCGTATTTCAAAAAGGCACATTCACCACAATGTTCGTTGCAGCACTATTTACAATAGCCAGGTAATGGAAACAACCTAAATGCCCACAGACAGATGAGTGGATAAAGATGTGGTACATATATAAAATGGAATATTACTCGGCCACAAAAAGGAATGAAACTGAGTCATTGGTAGAGACATCGATGGATGGAGAGACTGTTATACAGAATGAAGTAAGTCAGAAAGTGCAAAACAAATATTGTATATTAATGCATATAAGTGGAGCCTAAAAAATGGTACAGATGAACTGGTTTGCAGGGAAGAAATAGAGACACAGAGGTAGAGAACAAACGTATGGACACCAAGTGTGGGAAGCCATGGGGTGGTGGTGGTGGGATGAGTTGGGAGATTGGGATTGACCTGTATACATATATATGCATAGAATACATAAATAATAATAACGTGCTCTTTAAAAAAATAAATAAAATTAAATTTCAAAATTTTAAAAAATAAAATTTAAAAATAAAAGAGATAAAAGTTCTTCCCGTCACACAGATGTATTTATAGGAATGAATTATTTCCATGCTTATATCTATAAATACATAAAAGAGGAATAAAATCTAACTTGAACGATAAAAGAAAAAAAAGTGAACCCACGAGTTATACAGAGGAAAACCCTATCACGGCACTTGCTCCAGCGGTACACAATTGTGAAATTGGTCAGAGGTGGGGAACCATCTCCCATACAGGCAGCAACCCACCCTCCATGCAAGGAGCGTCCTAATTGCAAAGCTGGGGGTCCGTGCCGAGGCATCTGTGAGTAAACGTGAGCTGAGCCCCAGGCCAGCTGCTGCTGAACTGTTCCCACCCTTTCCAGGTAAAACACCTGAATATGTACAAGGGCTTGAAAGCCTAGAGGAAGGACCGTGGAGCCACACCAGCGACAGCATGCAGGCCAACTTGGTGCCTGCAGGCTAGCCAGGGTGGTCTTGAACCCTGGCGCTCTTCCAGAAGCTTTCCATTGCCCTGCCTGAGATAACCCTCTTGTTCTAGCCCCCACTGATTTTTTCCTTCATCACCTCAGTCCGGAGAGAAATTCCAGCGGAAGGTATGGGTGACACAACCTCTTCTTTACAGGCGGCAGCCTGGCAACTCCTGCAGAAAGGCCAGCAGAACCGCACTCACACCGGGCCACCCACAAAGCTGTGGCCCCTCACTCCCTCCCACCAGCACAGCCCCGAGACTGCTGACGGGGCAGAGAATATGGAGTCAGGCACAGCTTCAGGGGCTATTGCTGCCTGGAGCACTGTTTATATTGACCTCAACAGGCACACCTGGGGAGGGCGGGCCGGCAGGGTAAGGCTGCCCAGGTCAGCTAATCCACAACCCTCAGGGAATCACATTGTTGAAAATGGACCCCGCTAAGGCAGAAGAGATGCCAAGGAAAAAAAGGACACAATGCCATTTGCAGCACCGTAGATGAGTCTAGAAGTAATCACGTGACTTGTAGTAAGTCAGAAAGTGAAAGACACATATCATATCATATCACTTATAGGTGTTACCTAAAAATGGATACCAGGGCAGATATTTCCACGGAGAAGGGCAATCACAGATTCATTAAACAAACTTATGGTTCACCAATGGAAAGGTGTGAGGATTGGTTTCATTACGATATCGGGGTTAACAGACATATACAAACACAGGTGACATATATAATCACCAAAGACCTACAGAATACCAAGAGAGGACTACTCAACATTCTGTCATAACGTACATGGGAAAAGGATCCCAGGAAGAACAGACATCTGTATATGTGTAAAAGAACCACATCTTCCACACCTACAAGAAGCCAAACATTGTAATCAAACTTGCTGTAATAAAAAATAAAAAATTAAATTAAAAACACGAACAAGAAGTAGTGAGACAAACGTGAGGGGCTTTCTCCTGGGACATTCCATTCTAAACTCCAATCTAGAACACCACTTCCACTGAGGCTCTCTTGCCCTAGTAACCAGGTTTGGTAAGGGTGAACTGCTGCCACCTTGTGGCCGTTTCACACAACAGCAGCTTTAATCCCAACGCTAATGGTCAGTTGATATTCAAAATCATTGCAGGCCTGTAAATGACACCTGCCCTGAAAACAAATCCTGGGGTCACATATCGACCAAAAAATTCAAAGGACGTCCATATTTCAAAACGACCGTTTCAAAAGGCATATTTTAGGCACATTAGTGTTCTGCTTCTTTTCCTTTCTTTCCTTTTTTGTTAAAAAAAACGGGAATGGAAAAAAGCATCCCTCAGAATGGGCGAAAATCGTTGCAGACGAATCAATGGACAGAGGTTTAATCTCCAATATATATAAACAGCTCATGCAGCTTAATATTAAAAAAACAAACAACCCAAAAAAAAAATGGGCAGAAGATCTAAAGAGACGTTTCTTCAAAGGAGACACAGAGATGGCCAAGACGCACATGAAAAGCTGCTCAACAGCACTAATTATTAGAGAAATGCAAATCAAAACTACAATGAGGTTTCACCTCACACCTGTTAGAATCGGCATCATCAGAAAATCTACAAACAACCAATTCTGGGGAGGGTGTGGACAAAAGGAGCCCTCTTCCACTATTGGTGGGAATGTAAATTGATACAGTCACTATGGAGAACAGTATGGAGTTTCCTTAAAAAAGCTAGAAATAGAATTACCATCTGATCCAGCAATCCCACTTCTGGGCATATACCCAGAGAAAACCGTATTTCAAAAAGGCACATTCACCACAATGTTCGTTGCAGCACTATTTACAATAGCCAGGTAATGGAAGCAACCTAAATGCCCACAGACAGATGAGTGGATAAAGCTGTGGTACTTATATAAAATGGAATATTACTCGGCCATAAAAAGGAATGAAACTGGGTCATTTGTAGAGACATCGATGGATCGAGAGACTGTCATACAGAATGAAGTAAGTCAGAAAGAGGAAAACAAATATTGTATATTAATGCATATATGTGGAGCCTAAAAATGGTACAGATGAACTGGTTTGCAGGGAAGAAATAGAGACACAGAGGTAGAGAAGAAACGTATGGACACCAAGTGTGGGAAGCCATGGGGTGGTGGTGGTGGAATGAGTTGGGAGATTGGGATTGACCTGTATACATGTATATGCATAAAATACATAACTAATAATAACGTGGTGTATAAAAAAAATAAATAAAATTAAATTTCAAAATTTTAAAAAATAAAATTTAATAATAAAACAGAAAAAAGTTCTTCCCGTCACACAGATGTATTTATAGGAGGGAATTATTTCCATGCTTATATCTATAAATACATAAAAGAGGAATAAAATCTAACTTGAACCATAAAAGAAAAAAAAAAACCCTGAACCCATGAGTTATACAGAGGAACACCCTATCAGGGCACTTGCTCCAGTGGTAAACAATTCTGAAATTGGTCAGAGGTGGGGAACCATCTCCCATACAGCCAGCAACCCACCCCCCACGCAAGGAGCGTCCTCATTGCAAAGCTGGGGGACCGTGCCGAGGCATCTGTGAGTAAACGTGAGCTGAGCCCCAGGCCAGCTACTGCTGAACTGTTCCCACCCTTTCCAGGTAAAACACCTAAATATATACAAGGGCTTGAAAGCCTAGAGGAAGGACCGTGGAGCCACACCAGCGACAGCACGCAGGCCAACTTGGTGCCTGCAGGGCAGCCAGGGTGGTCCTGGCCCCGGAAGCTCTTCCAGAAGCTTTCCATGGCCCTGCCTGAGATACCCCTCATGTCCCGGCCCCCACTGCTTTTTTCCTTCCTCACCTCTGTCCGAAGAGAAATTCCAGCGGAAAGTATGGGTGACACAACCTCTTCTTTACAGGCGGCAGCCTGGCAACTCCTGCAGAAAGGCCAGCAGAACCCCACTCACACCGGGCCACCCACAAAGCTGTGGCCCCTCACTCCCTCCCACCAGCACAGCCCCGAGACTGCTGACGGGGCAGAGAATATGGAGTCAGGCACAGCTTCAGGGGCTATTGCTGCCTGGAGCGCTGTTTATATTGACCTCAACGAGGCACACCTGGGGAGGGCGGGCCGGCAGGTTAAGGCTGCCCAGGTCAGCTAATCCACAACCCTCAGGGAATCACATTGTTGAAAATGGACCCCGCTAAGGCAGAAGAGAAGCCAAGGGAAAAAAGGACACAATGCCATTTGCAGCACCGTAGATGAGTCCAGAAGTAATCACGTGACTTGTAGTAAGTCAGAAAGTGGAAGACACATATCATATCATATCACTTATAGGTGTTACCTAAAAATGGATACCAGGGCAGATATTTCCACGGAGAAGGGCAATCACAGATTCATTAAACAAACTTATGGTTCACCAATGGAAAGGTGTGAGGATTGGTTTCATTACGATATCGGGGTTAACAGACATATACAAACACAGGTGACATATATAATCCCCAAAGACCTACAGAATACCAAGAGAGGACTACTCAACATTCTGTCATAACGTACATGGGAAAAGGATCCCAGGAAGAACAGACATTTGTATATGTGTAAAAGAACCACATCTTCCACACCTACAAGAAGCCAAACATTGTAATCAAACTTGCTGTAATAAAAAATAAAAAATTAAATTAAAAACACGAACAAGAAGTAGTGAGACAAACGTGAGGGGCTTTCTCCTGGCACATTCCATTCTAAACTCCAATCTAGAACACCACTTCCACTGAGGCTCTCTTGCCCTAGTAACCAGATTTGGTAAGGGTGAACTGCTGCCACCTTGTGGCCGTTTCACACAACAGCAGCTTTAATCCCAGCGCTAATGATCAGTTGATATTCAAAATCATTGCAGGCCTGTAAATGACATCTGCCCTGAAAACAAATCCTGGGGTCACATATCGACCAAAAAATTCAAAGGACGTCCATATTTCAAAACGACCGTTTCAAAAGGCATATTTTACGCACATTAGTGTTCTGCTTCTTTTCCTTTCTTTCCTTTTTTGTTAAAAAACACGGGAATGGAAAAAGGCATCCCTCAGAATGGGCGAAAATCGTTGCAGACGAATCAATGGACAGAGGTTTAATCTCCAATATATATAAACAGCTCATGCATCTTAATATTAAAAAAAACAAACAACCCAAAAAAATGGGCAGAAGATCTAAAGAGACGTTTCTTCAAAGGAGACACAGAGATGGCCAAGACGCACATGAAAAGCTGCTCAACAGCACTAATTATTAGAGAAATGCAAATCAAAACTACAATGAGGTTTCACCTCACTCCTGTTAGAATCGGCATCATCAGAAAATCTACAAACAACCAATTCTGGGGAGGGTGTGGACAAAAGGAGCCCTCTTCCACTATTGGTGGGAATGTAAATTGATACAGTCACTATGGAGAACAGTATGGAGTTTCCTTAAAAAAATTAGAAATAGAATTACCATCTGATCCAGCAATCGCACTTCTGGGCATATACCCAGAGAAAACCGTATTTCAAAAAGGCACATTCACCACAATGTTCGTTGCAGCACTATTTACAATAGCCAGGTAATGGAAGCAACCTAAATGCCCACAGACAGATGAATGGATAAAGATGTGGTACATATATAAAATGGAATATTACTCGGCCATTAAAATGAATGAAACTGGGTCATTTGTAGAGACATCGATGGATCGAGAGACTGTCATACAGAATGAAGTAAGTCAGAAAGAGGAAAACAAATATTGTATATTAATGCATATATGTGGAGCCTAAAAATGGTACAGATGAACTGGTTTGCAGGGAAGAAATAGAGACATAGAGGTAGAGAACAAACGTATGGACACCAAGTGTGGGAAGCCATGGGGTGGTGGTGGTGGGATGAGTTGGGAGTTTGCGATTGACCTGTATACATGTATATGCATAAAATACATAACTAATAATAACGTGCTGTATAAAAAAATAAATAAAATTAAATTTCAAAATTTTAAAAAATAAAATTTAAAAACAGAAAAAAGTTCTTCCCGTCACACAGATGTATTTATAGGAATGAATTATTTCCATGCTTATATCTATAAATACATAAAAGAGGAATAAAATCTAACTTGAACGATAAAAGAAGAAAAAAGTGAACCCACTAGTTATACAGAGGAAAACCCTATCACGGCACTTGCTCCAGCGGTAAACAATTCTGAAATTGGTCGGAGGTGGGGAACCCTCTCACATACAGCCAGCAACCCACCCCCCACACAAGGAGCGTCCTCATTGCAAAGCTGGGGGACCGTGCCGAGGCATCTGTGAGTAAACGTGAGTTGAGCCCCAGGCCAGCTGCTGCTGAACTGTCCCCACCCTTTCCAGGTAAAACACGTGAATATGTACAAGGGCTTGAAACCCTAGAGGAAGGACTGTGGAGCCACACAAGCGACAGCACGCAGGCCAACTTGGTGCCTGCAGGACAGCTAGGGTGGTCCTGGACCCTGGCGCTCTTCCAGAAGCTTTCCATTGCCCTGCCTGAGATACCCCTCATGTCCCGGCCCCCACTGCTTTTTTCCTTCCTCACCTCTGTCCGGAGAGAAATTCCAGCGGAAGGTATGGGTGACACATCCTCTTCTTTACAGGTGTCAGCCTGGCAACTCCTGCAGAAAGGCCAGCAGAACCCCACTCACACCGGGCCACCCACAAAGCTGTGGCCCCTCACTCCCTCCCACCAGCACAGCCCTGAGACTGCTGACGGGGCAGAGAATATGGAGTCAGGCACAGCTTCAGGGGCTATTGCTGCCTGGAGCGCTGTTTATATTGACCTCAACGAGGCACACCTGGGGAGGGCGGGCCGGCAGGTTAAGGCTGCCCAGGTCAGCTAATCCACAACCCTCAGGGAATCACATTGTTGAAAATGGACCCCGCTAAGGCAGAAGAGAAGCCAAGGAAAAAAGGACACAATGCCATTTGCAGCACCGTAGATGAGTCCAGAAGTAATCACGTGACTTGTAGTAAGTCAGAAAGTGGAAGACACATATCATATCATATCACTTATAGGTGTTACCTAAAAATGGATACCAGGGCAGATATTTCCACAGAGAAGGGCAATCACAGATTCATTAAACAAACTTATGGTTCACCAATGGAAAGGTGTGAGGATTGGTTTCATTACGATATCGGGGTTAACAGACATATACAAACACAGGTGACATATATAATCACCAAAGACCTACAGAATACCAAGAGAGGACTACTCAACATTCTGTCATAACGTACATGGGAAAAGGATCTCAGGAAAACAGACATCTGTATATGTGTAAAAGAACCACATCTTCCACACCTACAAGAAGCCAAACATTGTAATCAAACTTGCTGTAATAAAAAATAAAAAATTAAATTAAAAACACAAACAAGAAGTAGTGAGACAAACGTGAGGGGCTTTCTCCTGGCACATTCCATTCTAAACTCCAATCTAGAACACCACTTCCACTGAGGCTCTCTTGCCCTAGTAACCAGGTTTGGTAAGGGTGAACTGCTGCCACCTTGTGGCCGTTTCACACAACAGCAGCTTTAATCCCAAGGCTAATGGTCAGTTGATATTCAAAATCATTGCAGGCCTGTAAATGACACCTGCCCTGAAAACAAATCCTGGGGTCACATATCGACCAAAATATTCAAAGGACGTCCATATTTCAAAACGACCGTTTCAAAAGGAATATTTTAGGCACATTAGTGTTCTGCTTCTTTTCCTTTCTTTCCTTTTTTGTTAAAAAAAACGGGAATGGAAAAAAGCATCCCTCAGAATGGGCGAAAATCGTTGCAGACGAATCAATGGACAGAGGTTTAATCTCCAATATATATAAACAGCTCATGCAGCTTAATATTAAAAAAACAAACAACCCAAAAAAAAAATGGGCAGAAGATCTAAAGAGACGTTTCTTCAAAGGAGACACAGAGATGGCCAAGACGCACATGAAAAGCTGCTCAACAGCACTAATTATTAGAGAAATGCAAATCAAAACTACAATGAGGTTTCACCTCACACCTGTTAGAATCGGCATCATCAGAAAATCTACAAACAACCAATTCTGGGGAGGGTGTGGACAAAAGGAGCCCTCTTCCACTATTGGTGGGAATGTAAATTGATACAGTCACTATGGAGAACAGTATGGAGTTTCCTTAAAAAAGCTAGAAATAGAATTACCATCTGATCCAGCAATCCCACTTCTGGGCATATACCCAGAGAAAACCGTATTTCAAAAAGGCACATTCACCACAATGTTCGTTGCAGCACTATTTACAATAGCCAGGTAATGGAAGCAACCTAAATGCCCACAGACAGATGAGTGGATAAAGCTGTGGTACATATATAAAATGGAATATTACTCGGCCATAAAAAGGAATGAAACTGGGTCATTTGTAGAGACATCGATGGATCGAGAGACTGTCATACAGAATGAAGTAAGTCAGAAAGAGGAAAACAAATATTGTATATTAATGCATATATGTGGAGCCTAAAAATGGTACAGATGAACTGGTTTGCAGGGAAGAAATAGAGACACAGAGGTAGAGAACAAACGTATGGACACCAAGTGTGGGAAGCCATGGGGTGGTGGTGGTGGAATGAGTTGGGAGATTGGGATTGACCTGTATACATGTATATGCATAAAATACATAACTAATAATAACGTGGTGTATAAAAAAAATAAAATTAAATTTCAAAATTTTAAAAAATAAAATTTAATAATAAAACAGAAAAAAGTTCTTCCCGTCACACAGATGTATTTATAGGAGGGAATTATTTCCATGCTTATATCTATAAATACATAAAAGAGGAATAAAATCTAACTTGAACCATAAAAGAAAAAAAAAAAACCCTGAACCCATGAGTTATACAGAGGAACACCCTATCAGGGCACTTGCTCCAGTGGTAAACAATTCTGAAATTGGTCAGAGGTGGGGAACCATCTCCCATACAGCCATCAACCCACCCCCCACGCAAGGAGCGTCCTCATTGCAAAGCTGGGGGACCGTGCCGAGGCATCTGTGAGTAAACGTGAGCTGAGCCCCAGGCCAGCTACTGCTGAACTGTTCCCACCCTTTCCAGGTAAAACACCTAAATATATACAAGGGCTTGAAAGCCTAGAGGAAGGACCGTGGAGCCACACCAGCGACAGCACGCAGGCCAACTTGGTGCCTGCAGGGCAGCCAGGGTGGTCCTGGCCCCGGAAGCTCTTCCAGAAGCTTTCCATGGCCCTGCCTGAGATACCCCTCATGTCCCGGCCCCCACTGCTTTTTTCCTTCCTCACCTCTGTCCGAAGAGAAATTCCAGCGGAAAGTATGGGTGACACAACCTCTTATTTACAGGCGGCAGCCTGGCAACTCCTGCAGAAAGGCCAGCAGAACCCCACTCACACCGGGCCACCCACAAAGCTGTGGCCCCTCACTCCCTCCCACCAGCACAGCCCCGAGACTGCTGACGGGGCAGAGAATATGGAGTCAGGCACAGCTTCAGGGGCTATTGCTGCCTGGAGCGCTGTTTATATTGACCTCAACAAGGCACACCTGGGGAGGGCGGGCCGGCAGGTTAAGGCTGCCCAGGTCAGCTAATCCACAACCCTCAGGGAATCACATTGTTGAAAATGGACCCCGCTAAGGCAGAAGAGAAGCCAAGGGAGAAAAGGACACAATGCCATTTGCAGCACCGTAGATGAGTCCAGAAGTAATCACGTGACTTGTAGTAAGTCAGAAAGTGGAAGACACATATCATATCATATCACTTATAGGTGTTACCTAAAAATGGATACCAGGGCAGATATTTCCACGGAGAAGGGCAATCACAGATTCATTAAATAAACTTATGGTTCACCAATGGAAAGGTGTGAGGATTGGTTTCATTACGATATCGGGGTTAACAGACATATACAAACACAGGTGACATATATAATCACCAAAGACCTACAGAATACCAAGAGAGGACTACTCAACATTCTGTCATAACGTACATGGGAAAAGGATCCCAGGAAGAACAGACATCTGTATATGTGTAAAAGAACCACATCTTCCACACCTACAAGAAGCCAAACATTGTAATCAAACTTGCTGTAATAAAAAATAAAAAATTAAATTAAAAACACGAACAAGAAGTAGTGAGACAAACGTGAGGGGCTTTCTCCTGGGACATTCCATTCTAAACTCCAATCTAGAACACCACTTCCACCGAGGCTCTCTTGCCCTAGTAACCAGGTTTGGTAAGGGTGAACTGCTGCCACCTTGTGGCCGTTTCACACAACAGCAGCTTTAATCCCAACGCTAATGGTCAGTTGATATTCAAAATCATTGCAGGCCTGTAAATGACACCTGCCCTGAAAACAAATCCTGGGGTCACATATCGACCAAAAAATTCAAAGGACGTCCATATTTCAAAACGACCGTTTCAAAAGGCATATTTTAGGCACATTAGTGTTCTGCTTCTTTTCCTTTCTTTCCTTTTTTGTTAAAAAAAACGGGAATGGAAAAAAGCATCCCTCAGAATGGGCGAAAATCGTTGCAGACGAATCAATGGACAGAGGTTTAATCTCCAATATATATAAACAGCTCATGCAGCTTAATATTAAAAAAACAAACAACCCAAAAAAAAAATGGGCAGAAGATCTAAAGAGACGTTTCTTCAAAGGAGACACAGAGATGGCCAAGACGCACATGAAAAGCTGCTCAACAGCACTAATTATTAGAGAAATGCAAATCAAAACTACAATGAGGTTTCACCTCACACCTGTTAGAATCGGCATCATCAGAAAATCTACAAACAACCAATTCTGGGGAGGGTGTGGACAAAAGGAGCCCTCTTCCACTATTGGTGGGAATGTAAATTGATACAGTCACTATGGAGAACAGTATGGAGTTTCCTTAAAAAAGCTAGAAATAGAATTACCATCTGATCCAGCAATCCCACTTCTGGGCATATACCCAGAGAAAACCGTATTTCAAAAAGGCACATTCACCACAATGTTCGTTGCAGCACTATTTACAATAGCCAGGTAATGGAAGCAACCTAAATGCCCACAGACAGATGAGTGGATAAAGCTGTGGTACATATATAAAATGGAATATTACTCGGCCATAAAAAGGAATGAAACTGGGTCATTTGTAGAGACATCGATGGATCGAGAGACTGTCATACAGAATGAAGTAAGTCAGAAAGAGGAAAACAAATATTGTATATTAATGCATATATGTGGAGCCTAAAAATGGTACAGATGAACTGGTTTGCAGGGAAGAAATAGAGACACAGAGGTAGAGAACAAACGTATGGACACCAAGTGTGGGAAGCCATGGGGTGGTGGTGGTGGAATGAGTTGGGAGATTGGGATTGACCTGTATACATGTATATGCATAAAATACATAACTAATAATAACGTGCTGTATAAAAAAATAAATAAAATTAAATTTCAAAATTTTAAAAAATAAAATTTAATAATAAAACAGAAAAAAGTTCTTCCCGTCACACAGATGTATTTATAGGAGGGAATTATTTCCATGCTTATATCTATAAATACATAAAAGAGGAATAAAATCTAACTTGAACCATAAAAGAAAAAAAAAAACCCTGAACCCACGAGTTATACAGAGGAAAACCCTATCAGGGCACTTGCTCCAGTGGTAAACAATTCTGAAATTGGTCAGAGGTGGGGAACCATCTCCCATACAGCCATCAACCCACCCCCCACGCAAGGAGCGTCCTCATTGCAAAGCTGGGGGACCGTGCCGAGGCATCTGTGAGTAAACGTGAGCTGAGCCCCAGGCCAGCTACTGCTGAACTGTTCCCACCCTTTCCAGGTAAAACACCTAAATATATACAAGGGCTTGAAAGCCTAGAGGAAGGACCGTGGAGCCACACCAGCGACAGCACGCAGGCCAACTTGGTGCCTGCAGGGCAGCCAGGGTGGTCCTGGCCCCGGAAGCTCTTCCAGAAGCTTTCCATGGCCCTGCCTGAGATACCCCTCATGTCCCGGCCCCCACTGCTTTTTTCCTTCCTCACCTCTGTCCGAAGAGAAATTCCAGCGGAAAGTATGGGTGACACAACCTCTTCTTTACAGGCGGCAGCCTGGCAACTCCTGCAGAAAGGCCAGCAGAACCCCACTCACACCGGGCCACCCACAAAGCTGTGGCCCCTCACTCCCTCCCACCAGCACAGCCCCGAGACTGCTGACGGGGCAGAGAATATGGAGTCAGGCACAGCTTCAGGGGCTATTGCTGCCTGGAGCGCTGTTTATATTGACCTCAACGAGGCACACCTGGGGAGGGCGGGCCGGCAGGTTAAGGCTGCCCAGGTCAGCTAATCCACAACCCTCAGGGAATCACATTGTTGAAAATGGACCCCGCTAAGGCAGAAGAGAAGCCAAGGGAAAAAAGGACACAATGCCATTTGTAGCACCGTAGATGAGTCCAGAAGTAATCACGTGACTTGTAGTAAGTCAGAAAGTGGAAGACACATATCATATCATATCACTTATAGGTGTTACCTAAAAATGGATACCAGGGCAGATATTTCCACGGAGAAGGGCAATCACAGATTCATTAAACAAACTTATGGTTCACCAATGGAAAGGTGTGAGGATTGGTTTCATTACGATATCGGGGTTAACAGACATATACAAACACAGGTGACATATATAATCCCCAAAGACCTACAGAATACCAAGAGAGGACTACTCAACATTCTGTCATAACGTACATGGGAAAAGGATCCCAGGAAGAACAGACATCTGTATATGTGTAAAAGAACCACATCTTCCACACCTACAAGAAGCCAAACATTGTAATCAAACTTGCTGTAATAAAAAATAAAAAATTAAATTAAAAACACGAACAAGAAGTCGTGAGACACACGTGAGGGGCTTTCTCCTGGGACATTCCATTCTAAACTCCAATCTAGAACACCACTTCCACTGAGGCTCTCTTGCCCTAGTAACCAGGTTTGGTAAGGGTGAACTGCTGCCACCTTGTGGCCGTTTCACACAACAGCAGCTTTAATCCCAACGCTAATGGTCAGTTGATATTCAAAATCATTGCAGGCCTGTAAATGACACCTGCCCTGAAAACAAATCCTGGGGTCACATATCGACCAAAAAATTCAAAGGACGTCCATATTTCAAAACGACCGTTTCAAAAGGCATATTTTAGGCACATTAGTGTTCTGCTTCTTTTCCTTTCTTTCCTTTTTTGTTAAAAAAAACGGGAATGGAAAAAAGCATCCCTCAGAATGGGCGAAAATCGTTGCAGACGAATCAATGAACAGAGGTTTAATCTCCAATATATATAAACAGCTCATGCAGCTTAATATTAAAAAAACAAACAACCCAAAAAAAAAATGGGCAGAAGATCTAAAGAGACGTTTCTTCAAAGGAGACACAGAGATGGCCAAGACGCACATGAAAAGCTGCTCAACAGCACTAATTATTAGAGAAATGCAAATCAAAACTACAATGAGGTTTCACCTCACACCTGTTAGAATCGGCATCATCAGAAAATCTACAAACAACCAATTCTGGGGAGGGTGTGGACAAAAGGAGCCCTCTTCCACTATTGGTGGGAATGTAAATTGATACAGTCACTATGGAGAACAGTATGGAGTTTCCTTAAAAAAGCTAGAAATAGAATTACCATCTGATCCAGCAATCCCACTTCTGGGCATATACCCAGAGAAAACCGTATTTCAAAAAGGCACATTCACCACAATGTTCGTTGCAGCACTATTTACAATAGCCAGGTAATGGAAGCAACCTAAATGCCCACAGACAGATGAGTGGATAAAGCTGTGGTACATATATAAAATGGAATATTACTCGGCCATAAAAAGGAATGAAACTGGGTCATTTGTAGAGACATCGATGGATCGAGAGACTGTCATACAGAATGAAGTAAGTCAGAAAGAGGAAAACAAATATTGTATATTAATGCATATATGTGGAGCCTAAAAATGGTACAGATGAACTGGTTTGCAGGGAAGAAATAGAGACACAGAGGTAGAGAACAAACGTATGGACACCAAGTGTGGGAAGCCATGGGGTGGTGGTGGTGGAATGAGTTGGGAGATTGGGATTGACCTGTATACATGTATATGCATAAAATACATAACTAATAATAACGTGGTGTATAAAAAAATAAATAAAATTAAATTTCAAAATTTTAAAAAATAAAATTTAATAATAAAACAGAAAAAAGTTCTTCCCGTCACACAGATGTATTTATAGGAGGGAATTATTTCCATGCTTATATCTATAAATACATAAAAGAGGAATAAAATCTAACTTGAACCATAAAAGAAAAAAAAAACCCTGAACCCACGAGTTATACAGAGGAACACCCTATCAGGGCACTTGCTCCAGTGGTAAACAATTCTGAAATTGGTCAGAGGTGGGGAACCATCTCCCATACAGCCATCAACCCACCCCCCACGCAAGGAGCGTCCTCATTGCAAAGCTGGGGGACCGTGCCGAGGCATCTGTGAGTAAACGTGAGCTGAGCCCCAGGCCAGCTACTGCTGAACTGTTCCCACCCTTTCCAGGTAAAACACCTAAATATATACAAGGGCTTGAAAGCCTAGAGGAAGGACCGTGGAGCCACACCAGCGACAGCACGCAGGCCAACTTGGTGCCTGCAGGGCAGCCAGGGTGGTCCTGGCCCCGGAAGCTCTTCCAGAAGCTTTCCATGGCCCTGCCTGAGATACCCCTCCTGTCCCGGCCCCCACTGCTTTTTTCCTTCCTCACCTCTGTCCGAAGAGAAATTCCAGCGGAAAGTATGGGTGACACAACCTCTTCTTTACAGGCGGCAGCCTGGCAACTCCTGCAGAAAGGCCAGCAGAACCCCACTCACCCCGGGCCACCCACAAAGCTGTGGCCCCTCACTCCCTCCCACCAGCACAGCCCCGAGACTGCTGACGGGGCAGAGAATATGGAGTCAGGCACAGCTTCAGGGGCTATTGCTGCCTGGAGCGCTGTTTTTATTGACCTCAACGAGGCACACCTGGGGAGGGCGGGCCGGCAGGTTAAGGCTGCCCAGGTCAGCTAATCCACAACCCTCATGGAATCACATTGCTGAAAATGGACCCGGCTAAGGCAGAAGAGAAGCCAAGGGAGAGAAGGACACAATGCCATTTGCAGCACCGTAGATGAGTCCAGAAGTAATCACGTGACTTGTAGTAAGTCAGAAAGTGGAAGACACATATCATATCATATCACTTATAGGTGTTACCTAAAAATGGATACCAGGGCAGATATTTCCACGGAGAAGGGCAATCACAGATTCATTAAACAAACTTATGGTTCACCAATGGAAAGGTGTGAGGATTGGTTTCATTACGATATCGGGGTTAACAGACATATACAAACACAGGTGACATATATAATCACCAAAGACCTACAGAATACCAAGAGAGGACTACTCAACATTCTGTCATAACGTACATGGGAAAAGGATCCCAGGAAGAACAGACATCTGTATATGTGTAAAAGAACCACATCTTCCACACCTACAAGAAGCCAAACATTGTAATCAAACTTGCTGTAATAAAAAATAAAAAATTAAATTAAAAACACGAACAAGAAGTAGTGAGACAAACGTGAGGGGCTTTCTCCTGGGACATTCCATTCTAAACTCCAATCTAGAACACCACTTCCACTGAGGCTCTCTTGCCCTAGTAACCAGGTTTGGTAAGGGTGAACTGCTGCCACCTTGTGGCCGTTTCACACAACAGCAGCTTTAATCCCAACGCTAATGGTCAGTTGATATTCAAAATCATTGCAGGCCTGTAAATGACACCTGCCCTGAAAACAAATCCTGGGGTCACATATCGACCAAAAAATTCAAAGGACGTCCATATTTCAAAACGACCGTTTCAAAAGGCATATTTTAGGCACATTAGTGTTCTGCTTCTTTTCCTTTCTTTCCTTTTTTGTTAAAAAAAAACGGGAATGGAAAAAAGCATCCCTCAGAATGGGCGAAAATCGTTGCAGACGAATCAATGGACAGAGGTTTAATCTCCAATATATATAAACAGCTCATGCAGCTTAATATTAAAAAAACACACAACCCAAAAAAAATGGGCAGAAGATCTAAAGAGACGTTTCTTCAAAGGAGACACAGAGACGGCCAAGACGCACATGAAAAGCTGCTCAACAGCACTAATTATTAGAGAAATGCAAATCAAAACTACAATGAGGTTTCACCTCACACCTGTTAGAATCGGCATCATCAGAAAATCTACAAACAACCAATTCTGGGGAGGGTGTGGACAAAAGGAGCCCTCTTCCACTATTGGTGGGAATGTAAATTGATACAGTCACTATGGAGAACAGTATGGAGTTTCCTTAAAAAAGCTAGAAATAGAATTACCATCTGATCCAGCAATCCCACTTCTGGGCATATACCCAGAGAAAACTGTATTTCAAAAAGGCACATTCACCACAATGTTCGTTGCAGCACTATTTACAATAGCCAGGTAATGGAAGCAACCTAAATGCCCACAGACAGATGAGTGGATAAAGATGTGGTACATATATAAAATGGAATATTACTCGGCCATAAAAAGGAATGAAACTGGGTCATTTGTAGAGACATCGATGGATCGAGAGACTGTCATACAGAATGAAGTAAGTCAGAAAGAGGAAAACAAATATTGTATATTAATGCATATATGTGGAGCCTAAAAATGGTACAGATGAACTGGTTTGCAGGGAAGAAATAGAGACACAGAGGTAGAGAACAAACGTATGGACACCAAGTGTGGGAAGCCATGGGGTGGTGGTGGTGGAATGAGTTGGGAGATTGGGATTGACCTGTATACATGTATATGCATAAAATACATAACTAATAATAACGTGGTGTATAAAAAAATAAATAAAATTAAATTTCAAAATTTTAAAAAATAAAATTTAATAATAAAACAGAAAAAAGTTCTTCCCGTCACACAGATGTATTTATAGGAGGGAATTATTTCCATGCTTATATCTATAAATACATAAAAGAGGAATAAAATCTAACTTGAACCATAAAAGAAAAAAAAAACCCTGAACCCACGAGTTATACAGAGGAAAACCCTATCAGGGCACTTGCTCCAGTGGTAAACAATTCTGAAATTGGTCAGAGGTGGGGAACCATCTCCCATACAGCCATCAACCCACCCCCCACGCAAGGAGCGTCCTCATTGCAAAGCTGGGGGACCGTGCCGAGGCATCTGTGAGTAAACGTGAGCTGAGCCCCAGGCCAGCTACTGCTGAACTGTTCCCACCCTTTCCAGGTAAAACACCTAAATATATACAAGGGCTTGAAAGCCTAGAGGAAGGACCGTGGAGCCACACCAGCGACAGCACGCAGGCCAACTTGGTGCCTGCAGGGCAGCCAGGGTGGTCCTGGCCCCGGAAGCTCTTCCAGAAGCTTTCCATGGCCCTGCCTGAGATACCCCTCCTGTCCCGGCCCCCACTGCTTTTTTCCTTCCTCACCTCTGTCCGAAGAGAAATTCCAGCGGAAAGTATGGGTGACACAACCTCTTCTTTACAGGCGGCAGCCTGGCAACTCCTGCAGAAAGGCCAGCAGAACCCCACTCACACCGGGCCACCCACAAAGCTGTGGCCCCTCACTCCCTCCCACCAGCACAGCCCCGAGACTGCTGACGGGGCAGAGAATATGGAGTCAGGCACAGCTTCAGGGGCTATTGCTGCCTGGAGCGCTGTTTTTATTGACCTCAACGAGGCACACCTGGGGAGGGCGGGCCGGCAGGTTAAGGCTGCCCAGGTCAGCTAATCCACAACCCTCATGGAATCACATTGTTGAAAATGGACCCCGCTAAGGCAGAAGAGAAGCCAAGGGAGAAAAGGACACAATGCCATTTGCAGCACCGTAGATGAGTCCAGAAGTAATCACGTGACTTGTAGTAAGTCAGAAAGTGGAAGACACATATCATATCATATCACTTATAGGTGTTACCTAAAAATGGATACCAGGGCAGATATTTCCACGGAGAAGGGCAATCACAGATTCATTAAACAAACTTATGGTTCACCAATGGAAAGGTGTGAGGATTGGTTTCATTACGATATCGGGGTTAACAGACATATACAAACACAGGTGACATATATAATCACCAAAGACCTACAGAATACCAAGAGAGGACTACTCAACATTCTGTCATAACGTACATGGGAAAAGGATCCCAGGAAGAACAGACATCTGTATATGTGTAAAAGAACCACATCTTCCACACCTACAAGAAGCCAAACATTGTAATCAAACTTGCTGTAATAAAAAATAAAAAATTAAATTAAAAACACGAACAAGAAGTAGTGAGACAAACGTGAGGGGCTTTCTCCTGGGACATTCCATTCTAAACTCCAATCTAGAACACCACTTCCACTGAGGCTCTCTTGCCCTAGTAACCAGGTATGGTAAGGGTGAACTGCTGCCACCTTGTGGCCGTTTCACACAACAGCAGCTTTAATCCCAACGCTAATGGTCAGTTGATATTCAAAATCATTGCAGGCCTGTAAATGACACCTGCCCTGAAAACAAATCCTGGGGTCACATATCGACCAAAAAATTCAAAGGACGTCCATATTTCAAAACGACCGTTTCAAAAGGCATATTTTAGGCACATTAGTGTTCTGCTTCTTTTCCTTTCTTTCCTTTTTTGTTAAAAAAAACGGGAATGGAAAAAAGCATCCCTCAGAATGGGCGAAAATCGTTGCAGACGAATCAATGGACAGAGGTTTAATCTCCAATATATATAAACAGCTCATGCAGCTTAATATTAAAAAAACAAACAACCCAAAAAAAATGGGCAGAAGATCTAAAGAGACGTTTCTTCAAAGGAGACACAGAGACGGCCAAGACGCACATGAAAAGCTGCTCAACAGCACTAATTATTAGAGAAATGCAAATCAAAACTACAATGAGGTTTCACCTCACACCTGTTAGAATCGGCATCATCAGAAAATCTACAAACAACCAATTCTGGGGAGGGTGTGGACAAAAGGAGCCCTCTTCCACTATTGGTGGGAATGTAAATTGATACAGTCACTATGGAGAACAGTATGGAGTTTCCTTAAAAAAGCTAGAAATAGAATTACCATCTGATCCAGCAATCCCACTTCTGGGCATATACCCAGAGAAAACTGTATTTCAAAAAGGCACATTCACCACAATGTTCGTTGCAGCACTATTTACAATAGCCAGGTAATGGAAGCAACCTAAATGCCCACAGACAGATGAGTGGATAAAGATGTGGTACATATATAAAATGGAATATTACTCGGCCATAAAAAGGAATGAAACTGGGTCATTTGTAGAGACATCGATGGATCGAGAGACTGTCATACAGAATGAAGTAAGTCAGAAAGAGGAAAACAAATATTGTATATTAATGCATATATGTGGAGCCTAAAAATGGTACAGATGAACTGGTTTGCAGGGAAGAAATAGAGACACAGAGGTAGAGAACAAACGTATGGACACCAAGTGTGGGAAGCCATGGGGTGGTGGTGGTGGAATGAGTTGGGAGATTGGGATTGACCTGTATACATGTATATGCATAAAATACATAACTAATAATAACGTGGTGTATAAAAAAAATAAATAAAATTAAATTTCAAAATTTTAAAAAATAAAATTTAATAATAAAACAGAAAAAAGTTCTTCCCGTCACACAGATGTATTTATAGGAGGGAATTATTTCCATGCTTATATCTATAAATACATAAAAGAGGAATAAAATCTAACTTGAACCATAAAAGAAAAAAAAAAACCCTGAACCCACGAGTTATACAGAGGAACACCCTATCAGGGCACTTGCTCCAGTGGTAAACAATTCTGAAATTGGTCAGAGGTGGGGAACCATCTCCCATACAGCCATCAACCCACCCCCCACGCAAGGAGCGTCCTCATTGCAAAGCTGGGGGACCGTGCCGAGGCATCTGTGAGTAAACGTGAGCTGAGCCCCAGGCCAGCTACTGCTGAACTGTTCCCACCCTTTCCAGGTAAAACACCTAAATATATACAAGGGCTTGAAAGCCTAGAGGAAGGACCGTGGAGCCACACCAGCGACAGCACGCAGGCCAACTTGGTGCCTGCAGGGCAGCCAGGGTGGTCCTGGCCCCGGAAGCTCTTCCAGAAGCTTTCCATGGCCCTGCCTGAGATACCCCTCCTGTCCCGGCCCCCACTGCTTTTTTCCTTCCTCACCTCTGTCCGAAGAGAAATTCCAGCGGAAAGTATGGGTGACACAACCTCTTCTTTACAGGCGGCAGCCTGGCAACTCCTGCAGAAAGGCCAGCAGAACCCCACTCACACCGGGCCACCCACAAAGCTGTGGCCCCTCACTCCCTCCCACCAGCACAGCCCCGAGACTGCTGACGGGGCAGAGAATATGGAGTCAGGCACAGCTTCAGGGGCTATTGCTGCCTGGAGCGCTGTTTTTATTGACCTCAACGAGGCACACCTGGGGAGGGCGGGCCGGCAGGTTAAGGCTGCCCAGGTCAGCTAATCCACAACCCTCATGGAATCACATTGTTGAAAATGGACCCCGCTAAGGCAGAAGAGAAGCCAAGGGAGAAAAGGACACAATGCCATTTGCAGCACCGTAGATGAGTCCAGAAGTAATCACGTGACTTGTAGTAAGTCAGAAAGTGGAAGACACATATCATATCATATCACTTATAGGTGTTACCTAAAAATGGATACCAGGGCAGATATTTCCACGGAGAAGGGCAATCACAGATTCATTAAACAAACTTATGGTTCACCAATGGAAAGGTGTGAGGATTGGTTTCATTACGATATCGGGGTTAACAGACATATACAAACACAGGTGACATATATAATCACCAAAGACCTACAGAATACCAAGAGAGGACTACTCAACATTCTGTCATAACGTACATGGGAAAAGGATCCCAGGAAGAACAGACATCTGTATATGTGTAAAAGAACCACATCTTCCACACCTACAAGAAGCCAAACATTGTAATCAAACTTGCTGTAATAAAAAATAAAAAATTAAATTAAAAACACGAACAAGAAGTAGTGAGACAAACGTGAGGGGCTTTCTCCTGGGACATTCCATTCTAAACTCCAATCTAGAACACCACTTCCACTGAGGCTCTCTTGCCCTAGTAACCAGGTATGGTAAGGGTGAACTGCTGCCACCTTGTGGCCGTTTCACACAACAGCAGCTTTAATCCCAACGCTAATGGTCAGTTGATATTCAAAATCATTGCAGGCCTGTAAATGACACCTGCCCTGAAAACAAATCCTGGGGTCACATATCGACCAAAAAATTCAAAGGACGTCCATATTTCAAAACGACCGTTTCAAAAGGCATATTTTAGGCACATTAGTGTTCTGTTTCTTTTCCTTTCTTTCCTTTTTTGTTAAAAAAAACGGGAATGGAAAAAAGCATCCCTCAGAATGGGCGAAAATCGTTGCAGACGAATCAATGGACAGAGGTTTAATCTCCAATATATATAAACAGCTCATGCAGCTTAATATTAAAAAAACAAACAACCCAAAAAAAAATGGGCAGAAGATCTAAAGAGACGTTTCTTCAAAGGAGACACAGAGACGGCCAAGACGCACATGAAAAGCTGCTCAACAGCACTAATTATTAGAGAAATGCAAATCAAAACTACAATGAGGTTTCACCTCACACCTGTTAGAATCGGCATCATCAGAAAATCTACAAACAACCAATTCTGGGGAGGGTGTGGACAAAAGGAGCCCTCTTCCACTATTGGTGGGAATGTAAATTGATACAGTCACTATGGAGAACAGTATGGAGTTTCCTTAAAAAAGCTAGAAATAGAATTACCATCTGATCCAGCAATCCCACTTCTGGGCATATACCCAGAGAAAACCGTATTTCAAAAAGGCACATTCACCACAATGTTCGTTGCAGCACTATTTACAATAGCCAGGTAATGGAAGCAACCTAAATGCCCACAGACAGATGAGTGGATAAAGCTGTGGTACATATATAAAATGGAATATTACTCGGCCATAAAAAGGAATGAAACTGGGTCATTTGTAGAGACATTGATGGATCGAGAGACTGTCATACAGAATGAAGTAAGTCAGAAAGAGGAAAACAAATATTGTATATTAATGCATATATGTGGAGCCTAAAAATGGTACAGATGAACTGGTTTGCAGGGAAGAAATAGAGACACAGAGGTAGAGAACAAACGTATGGACACCAAGTGTGGGAAGCCATGGGGTGGTGGTGGTGGAATGAGTTGGGAGATTGGGATTGACCTGTATACATGTATATGCATAAAATACATAACTAATAATAACGTGGTGTATAAAAAAATAAATAAAATTAAATTTCAAAATTTTAAAAAATAAAATTTAAAAATAAAACAGACAAAACTTCTTCCCGTCACACAGATGTATTTATAGGAGGGAATTATTTCCATGCTTATATCTATAAATACATAAAAGAGGAATAAAATCTAACTTGAACCATAAAAGAAAAAAAAAAAACCCTGAACCCACGAGTTATACAGAGGAAAACCCTATCAGGGCACTTGCTCCAGTGGTAAACAATTCTGAAATTGGTCAGAGGTGGGGAACCATCTCCCATACAGCCATCAACCCACCCCCCACGCAAGGAGCGTCCTCATTGCAAAGCTGGGGGACCGTGCCGAGGCATCTGTGAGTAAACGTGAGCTGAGCCCCAGGCCAGCTACTGCTGAACTGTTCCCACCCTTTCCAGGTAAAACACCTGAATATATACAAGGGCTTGAAAGCCTAGAGGAAGGACCGTGGAGCCACACCAGCGACAGCACGCAGGCCAACTTGGTGCCTGCAGGGCAGCCAGGGTGGTCCTGGCCCCTGAAGCTCTTCCAGAAGCTTTCCATGGCCCTGCCTGAGATACCCCTCCTGTCCCGGCCCCCACTGCTTTTTTCCTTCCTCACCTCTGTCCGAAGAGAAATTCCAGCGGAAAGTATGGGTGACACAACCTCTTCTTTACAGGCGGCAGCCTGGCAACTCCTGCAGAAAGGCCAGCAGAACCCCACTCACACCGGGCCACCCACAAAGCTGTGGCCCCTCACTCCCTCCCACCAGCACAGCCCCGAGACTGCTGACGGGGCAGAGAATATGGAGTCAGGCACAGCTTCAGGGGCTATTGCTGCCTGGAGCGCTGTTTATATTGACCTCAACGAGGCACACCTGGGGAGGGCGGGCCGGCAGGTTAAGGCTGCCCAGGTCAGCTAATCCACAACCCTCATGGAATCACATTGTTGAAAATGGACCCCGCTAAGGCAGAAGAGAAGCCAAGGGAAAAAAGGACACAATGCCATTTGCAGCACCGTAGATGAGTCCAGAAGTAATCACGTGACTTGTAGTAAGTCAGAAAGTGGAAGACACATATCATATCATATCACTTATAGGTGTTACCTAAAAATGGATACCAGGGCAGATATTGCCACGGAGAAGGGCAATCACAGATTCATTAAACAAACTTATGGTCCACCAATGGAAAGGTGTGAGGATTGGTTTCATTACGATATCGGGGTTAACAGACATATACAAACACAGGTGACATATATAATCACCAAAGACCTACAGAATACCAAGAGAGGACTACTCAACATTCTGTCATAATGTACATGGGAAAAGGATCCCAGGAAGAACAGACATCTGTATATGTGTAAAAGAACCACATCTTCCACACCTACAAGAAGCCAAACATTGTAATCAAACTTGCTGTAATAAAAAATAAAAAATTAAATTAAAAACACGAACAAGAAGTAGTGAGACAAACGTGAGGGGCTTTCTCCTGGGACATTCCATTCTAAACTCCAATCTAGAACACCACTTCCACTGAGGCTCTCTTGCCCTAGTAACCAGGTTTGGTAAGGGTGAACTGCTGCCACCTTGTGGCCGTTTCACACAACAGCAGCTTTAATCCCAACGCTAATGGTCAGTTGATATTCAAAATCATTGCAGGCCTGTAAATGACACCTGCCCTGAAAACAAATCCTGGGGTCACATATCGACCAAAATATTCAAAGGACGTCCATATTTCAAAACGACCGTTTCAAGAGGCATATTTTAGGTACATTAGTGTTCTGCTTCTTTTCCTTTCTTTCCTTTTTTGTTAAAAAAAACGGGAATGGAAAAAAGCATCCCTCAGAATGGGCGAAAATCGTTGCAGACGAATCAATGGACAGAGGTTTAATCTCCAATATATATAAACAGCTCATGCAGCTTAATATTAAAAAAACAAACAACCCAAAAAAAAATGGGCAGAAGATCTAAAGAGACGTTTCATCAAAGGAGACACAGAGATGGCCAAGACGCACATGAAAAGCTGCTCAACAGCACTAATTATTAGAGAAATGCAAATCAAAACTACAATGAGGTTTCACCTCACACCTGTTAGAATCGGCATCATCAGAAAATCTACAAACAACCAATTCTGGGGAGGGTGTGGACAAAAGGAGCCCTCTTCCACTATTGGTGGGAATGTAAATTGATACAGTCACTATGGAGAACAGTATGGAGTTTCCTTAAAAAAGCTAGAAATAGAATTACCATCTGATACAGCAATCCCACTTCTGGGCATATACCCAGAGAAAACCGTATTTCAAAAAGGCACATTCACCACAATGTTCGTTGCAGCACTATTTACAATAGCCAGGTAATGGAAGCAACCTAAATGCCCACAGACAGATGAGTGGATAAAGCTGTGGTACATATATAAAATGGAATATTACTCGGCCATAAAAAGGAATGAAACTGGGTCATTTGTAGAGACATCAATGGATCGAGAGACTGTCATACAGAATGAAGTAAGTCAGAAAGAGGAAAACAAATATTGTATATTAATGCATATATGTGGAGCCTAAAAATGGTACAGATGAACTGGTTTGCAGGGAAGAAATAGAGACACAGAGGTAGAGAACAAACGTATGGACACCAAGTGTGGGAAGCCATGGGGTGGTGGTGGTGGAATGAGTTGGGAGATTGGGATTGACCTGTATACATGTATATGCATAAAATACATAACTAATAATAACGTGGTGTATAAAAAAATAAATAAAATTAAATTTCAAAATTTTAAAAAATAAAATTTAATAATAAAACAGAAAAAAGTTCTTCCCGTCACACAGATGTATTTATAGGAGTGAATTATTTCCATGCTTATATCTATAAATACATAAAAGAGGAATAAAATCTAACTTGAACCATAAAAGAAAAAAAAAACCCTGAACCCACGAGTTATACAGAGGAAAACCCTATCAGGGCACTTGCTCCAGTGGTAAACAATTCTGAAATTGGTCAGAGGTGGGGAACCATCTCCCATACAGCCATCAACCCACCCCCCACGCAAGGAGCGTCCTCATTGCAAAGCTGGGGGACCGTGCCGAGGCATCTGTGAGTAAACGTGAGCTGAGCCCCAGGCCAGCTACTGCTGAACTGTTCCCACCCTTTCCAGGTAAAACACCTGAATATATACAAGGGCTTGAAAGCCTAGAGGAAGGACCGTGGAGCCACACCAGCGACAGCACGCAGGCCAACTTGGTGCCTGCAGGGCAGCCAGGGTGGTCCTGGCCCCGGAAGCTCTTCCAGAAGCTTTCCATGGCCCTGCCTGAGATACCCCTCCTGTCCCGGCCCCCACTGCTTTTTTCCTTCCTCACCTCTGTCCGAAGAGAAATTCCAGCGGAAAGTATGGGTGACACAACCTCTTCTTTACAGGCGGCAGCCTGGCAACTCCTGCAGAAAGGCCAGCAGAACCCCACTCACACCGGGCCACCCACAAAGCTGTGGCCCCTCACTCCCTCCCACCAGCACAGCCCCGAGACTGCTGACGGGGCAGAGAATATGGAGTCAGGCACAGCTTCAGGGGCTATTGCTGCCTGGAGCGCTGTTTATATTGACCTCAACGAGGCACACCTGGGGAGGGCGGGCCGGCAGGTTAAGGCTGCCCAGGTCAGCTAATCCACAACCCTCATGGAATCACATTGTTGAAAATGGACCCCGCTAAGGCAGAAGAGAAGCCAAGGGAAAAAAGGACACAATGCCATTTGCTGCACCGTAGATGAGTCCAGAAGTAATCACGTGACTTGTAGTAAGTCAGAAAGTGGAAGACACATATCATATCATATCACTTATAGGTGTTACCTAAAAATGGATACCAGGGCAGATATTTCCACGGAGAAGGGCAATCACAGATTCATTAAACAAACTTATGGTTCACCAATGGAAAGGTGTGAGGATTGGTTTCATTACGATATCGGGGTTAACAGACATATACAAACACAGGTGACATATATAATCCCCAAAGACCTACAGAATACCAAGAGAGGACTACTCAACATTCTGTCATAACGTACATGGGAAAAGGATCCCAGGAAGAACAGACATCTGTATATGTGTAAAAGAACCTCATCTTCCACACCTACAAGAAGCCAAACATTGTAATCAAACTTGCTGTAATAAAAAATAAAAAATTAAATTAAAAACACGAACAAGAAGTAGTGAGACAAACGTGAGGGGCTTTCTCCTGGGACATTCCATTCTAAACTCCAATCTAGAACACCACTTCCACTGAGGCTCTCTTGCCCTAGTAACCAGGTTTGGTAAGGGTGAACTGCTGCCACCTTGTGGCCGTTTCACACAACAGCAGCTTTAATCCCAACGCTAATGGTCAGTTGATATTCAAAATCATTGCAGGCCTGTAAATGACACCTGCCCTGAAAACAAATCCTGGGGTCACATATCGACCAAAAAATTCAAAGGACGTCCATATTTCAAAACGACCGTTTCAAAAGGCATATTTTAGGCACATTAGTGTTCTGCTTCTTTTCCTTTCTTTCCTTTTTTGTTAAAAAAAAACGGGAATGGAAAAAAGCATCCCTCAGAATGGGCGAAAATCGTTGCAGACGAATCAATGGACAGAGGTTTAATCTCCAATATATATAAACAGCTCATGCAGCTTAATATTAAAAAAACACACAACCCAAAAAAAATGGGCAGAAGATCTAAAGAGACGTTTCTTCAAAGGAGACACAGAGACGGCCAAGACGCACATGAAAAGCTGCTCAACAGCACTAATTATTAGAGAAATGCAAATCAAAACTACAATGAGGTTTCACCTCACACCTGTTAGAATCGGCATCATCAGAAAATCTACAAACAACCAATTCTGGGGAGGGTGTGGACAAAAGGAGCCCTCTTCCACTATTGGTGGGAATGTAAATTGATACAGTCACTATGGAGAACAGTATGGAGTTTCCTTAAAAAAGCTAGAAATAGAATTACCATCTGATCCAGCAATCCCACTTCTGGGCATATACCCAGAGAAAACTGTATTTCAAAAAGGCACATTCACCACAATGTTCGTTGCAGCACTATTTACAATAGCCAGGTAATGGAAGCAACCTAAATGCCCACAGACAGATGAGTGGATAAAGATGTGGTACATATATAAAATGGAATATTACTCGGCCATAAAAAGGAATGAAACTGGGTCATTTGTAGAGACATCGATGGATCGAGAGACTGTCATACAGAATGAAGTAAGTCAGAAAGAGGAAAACAAATATTGTATATTAATGCATATATGTGGAGCCTAAAAATGGTACAGATGAACTGGTTTGCAGGGAAGAAATAGAGACACAGAGGTAGAGAACAAACGTATGGACACCAAGTGTGGGAAGCCATGGGGTGGTGGTGGTGGAATGAGTTGGGAGATTGGGATTGACCTGTATACATGTATATGCATAAAATACATAACTAATAATAACGTGGTGTATAAAAAAAATAAATAAAATTAAATTTCAAAATTTTAAAAAATAAAATTTAATAATAAAACAGAAAAAAGTTCTTCCCGTCACACAGATGTATTTATAGGAGGGAATTATTTCCATGCTTATATCTATAAATACATAAAAGAGGAATAAAATCTAACTTGAACCATAAAAGAAAAAAAAAAACCCTGAACCCACGAGTTATACAGAGGAACACCCTATCAGGGCACTTGCTCCAGTGGTAAACAATTCTGAAATTGGTCAGAGGTGGGGAACCATCTCCCATACAGCCATCAACCCACCCCCCACGCAAGGAGCGTCCTCATTGCAAAGCTGGGGGACCGTGCCGAGGCATCTGTGAGTAAACGTGAGCTGAGCCCCAGGCCAGCTACTGCTGAACTGTTCCCACCCTTTCCAGGTAAAACACCTAAATATATACAAGGGCTTGAAAGCCTAGAGGAAGGACCGTGGAGCCACACCAGCGACAGCACGCAGGCCAACTTGGTGCCTGCAGGGCAGCCAGGGTGGTCCTGGCCCCGGAAGCTCTTCCAGAAGCTTTCCATGGCCCTGCCTGAGATACCCCTCCTGTCCCGGCCCCCACTGCTTTTTTCCTTCCTCACCTCTGTCCGAAGAGAAATTCCAGCGGAAAGTATGGGTGACACAACCTCTTCTTTACAGGCGGCAGCCTGGCAACTCCTGCAGAAAGGCCAGCAGAACCCCACTCACACCGGGCCACCCACAAAGCTGTGGCCCCTCACTCCCTCCCACCAGCACAGCCCCGAGACTGCTGACGGGGCAGAGAATATGGAGTCAGGCACAGCTTCAGGGGCTATTGCTGCCTGGAGCGCTGTTTTTATTGACCTCAACGAGGCACACCTGGGGAGGGCGGGCCGGCAGGTTAAGGCTGCCCAGGTCAGCTAATCCACAACCCTCATGGAATCACATTGTTGAAAATGGACCCCGCTAAGGCAGAAGAGAAGCCAAGGGAGAAAAGGACACAATGCCATTTGCAGCACCGTAGATGAGTCCAGAAGTAATCACGTGACTTGTAGTAAGTCAGAAAGTGGAAGACACATATCATATCATATCACTTATAGGTGTTACCTAAAAATGGATACCAGGGCAGATATTTCCACGGAGAAGGGCAATCACAGATTCATTAAACAAACTTATGGTTCACCAATGGAAAGGTGTGAGGATTGGTTTCATTACGATATCGGGGTTAACAGACATATACAAACACAGGTGACATATATAATCACCAAAGACCTACAGAATACCAAGAGAGGACTACTCAACATTCTGTCATAACGTACATGGGAAAAGGATCCCAGGAAGAACAGACATCTGTATATGTGTAAAAGAACCACATCTTCCACACCTACAAGAAGCCAAACATTGTAATCAAACTTGCTGTAATAAAAAATAAAAAATTAAATTAAAAACACGAACAAGAAGTAGTGAGACAAACGTGAGGGGCTTTCTCCTGGGACATTCCATTCTAAACTCCAATCTAGAACACCACTTCCACTGAGGCTCTCTTGCCCTAGTAACCAGGTATGGTAAGGGTGAACTGCTGCCACCTTGTGGCCGTTTCACACAACAGCAGCTTTAATCCCAACGCTAATGGTCAGTTGATATTCAAAATCATTGCAGGCCTGTAAATGACACCTGCCCTGAAAACAAATCCTGGGGTCACATATCGACCAAAAAATTCAAAGGACGTCCATATTTCAAAACGACCGTTTCAAAAGGCATATTTTAGGCACATTAGTGTTCTGCTTCTTTTCCTTTCTTTCCTTTTTTGTTAAAAAAAACGGGAATGGAAAAAAGCATCCCTCAGAATGGGCGAAAATCGTTGCAGACGAATCAATGGACAGAGGTTTAATCTCCAATATATATAAACAGCTCATGCAGCTTAATATTAAAAAAACAAACAACCCAAAAAAAATGGGCAGAAGATCTAAAGAGACGTTTCTTCAAAGGAGACACAGAGACGGCCAAGACGCACATGAAAAGCTGCTCAACAGCACTAATTATTAGAGAAATGCAAATCAAAACTACAATGAGGTTTCACCTCACACCTGTTAGAATCGGCATCATCAGAAAATCTACAAACAACCAATTCTGGGGAGGGTGTGGACAAAAGGAGCCCTCTTCCACTATTGGTGGGAATGTAAATTGATACAGTCACTATGGAGAACAGTATGGAGTTTCCTTAAAAAAGCTAGAAATAGAATTACCATCTGATCCAGCAATCCCACTTCTGGGCATATACCCAGAGAAAACTGTATTTCAAAAAGGCACATTCACCACAATGTTCGTTGCAGCACTATTTACAATAGCCAGGTAATGGAAGCAACCTAAATGCCCACAGACAGATGAGTGGATAAAGATGTGGTACATATATAAAATGGAATATTACTCGGCCATAAAAAGGAATGAAACTGGGTCATTTGTAGAGACATCGATGGATCGAGAGACTGTCATACAGAATGAAGTAAGTCAGAAAGAGGAAAACAAATATTGTATATTAATGCATATATGTGGAGCCTAAAAATGGTACAGATGAACTGGTTTGCAGGGAAGAAATAGAGACACAGAGGTAGAGAACAAACGTATGGACACCAAGTGTGGGAAGCCATGGGGTGGTGGTGGTGGAATGAGTTGGGAGATTGGGATTGACCTGTATACATGTATATGCATAAAATACATAACTAATAATAACGTGGTGTATAAAAAAAATAAATAAAATTAAATTTCAAAATTTTAAAAAATAAAATTTAATAATAAAACAGAAAAAAGTTCTTCCCGTCACACAGATGTATTTATAGGAGGGAATTATTTCCATGCTTATATCTATAAATACATAAAAGAGGAATAAAATCTAACTTGAACCATAAAAGAAAAAAAAAAACCCTGAACCCACGAGTTATACAGAGGAACACCCTATCAGGGCACTTGCTCCAGTGGTAAACAATTCTGAAATTGGTCAGAGGTGGGGAACCATCTCCCATACAGCCATCAACCCACCCCCCACGCAAGGAGCGTCCTCATTGCAAAGCTGGGGGACCGTGCCGAGGCATCTGTGAGTAAACGTGAGCTGAGCCCCAGGCCAGCTACTGCTGAACTGTTCCCACCCTTTCCAGGTAAAACACCTAAATATATACAAGGGCTTGAAAGCCTAGAGGAAGGACCGTGGAGCCACACCAGCGACAGCACGCAGGCCAACTTGGTGCCTGCAGGGCAGCCAGGGTGGTCCTGGCCCCGGAAGCTCTTCCAGAAGCTTTCCATGGCCCTGCCTGAGATGCCCCTCCTGTCCCGGCCCCCACTGCTTTTTTCCTTCCTCACCTCTGTCCGAAGAGAAATTCCAGCGGAAAGTATGGGTGACACAACCTCTTCTTTACAGGCGGCAGCCTGGCAACTCCTGCAGAAAGGCCAGCAGAACCCCACTCACACCGGGCCACCCACAAAGCTGTGGCCCCTCACTCCCTCCCACCAGCACAGCCCCGAGACTGCTGACGGGGCAGAGAATATGGAGTCAGGCACAGCTTCAGGGGCTATTGCTGCCTGGAGCGCTGTTTTTATTGACCTCAACGAGGCACACCTGGGGAGGGCGGGCCGGCAGGTTAAGGCTGCCCAGGTCAGCTAATCCACAACCCTCATGGAATCACATTGTTGAAAATGGACCCCGCTAAGGCAGAAGAGAAGCCAAGAGAGAAAAGGACACAATGCCATTTGCAGCACCGTAGATGAGTCCAGAAGTAATCACGTGACTTGTAGTAAGTCAGAAAGTGGAAGACACATATCATATCATATCACTTATAGGTGTTACCTAAAAATGGATACCAGGGCAGATATTTCCACGGAGAAGGGCAATCACAGATTCATTAAACAAACTTATGGTTCACCAATGGAAAGGTGTGAGGATTGGTTTCATTACGATATCGGGGTTAACAGACATATACAAACACAGGTGACATATATAATCACCAAAGACCTACAGAATACCAAGAGAGGACTACTCAACATTCTGTCATAACGTACATGGGAAAAGGATCCCAGGAAGAACAGACATCTGTATATGTGTAAAAGAACCACATCTTCCACACCTACAAGAAGCCAAACATTGTAATCAAACTTGCTGTAATAAAAAATAAAAAATTAAATTAAAAACACGAACAAGAAGTAGTGAGACAAACGTGAGGGGCTTTCTCCTGGGACATTCCATTCTAAACTCCAATCTAGAACACCACTTCCACTGAGGCTCTCTTGCCCTAGTAACCAGGTTTGGTAAGGGTGAACTGCTGCCACCTTGTGGCCGTTTCACACAACAGCAGCTTTAATCCCAACGCTAATGGTCAGTTGATATTCAAAATCATTGCAGGCCTGTAAATGACACCTGCCCTGAAAACAAATCCTGGGGTCACATATCGACCAAAAAATTCAAAGGACGTCCATATTTCAAAACGACCGTTTCAAAAGGCATATTTTAGGCACATTAGTGTTCTGCTTCTTTTCCTTTCTTTCCTTTTTTGTTAAAAAAAACGGGAATGGAAAAAAGCATCCCTCAGAATGGGCGAAAATCGTTGCAGACGAATCAATGGACAGAGGTTTAATCTCCAATATATATAAACAGCTCATGCAGCTTAATATTAAAAAAACAAACAACCCAAAAAAAAATGGGCAGAAGATCTAAAGAGACGTTTCTTCAAAGGAGACACAGAGACGGCCAAGACGCACATGAAAAGCTGCTCAACAGCACTAATTATTAGAGAAATGCAAATCAAAACTACAATGAGGTTTCACCTCACACCTGTTAGAATCGGCATCATCAGAAAATCTACAAACAACCAATTCTGGGGAGGGTGTGGACAAAAGGAGCCCTCTTCCACTATTGGTGGGAATGTAAATTGATACAGTCACTATGGAGAACAGTATGGAGTTTCCTTAAAAAAGCTAGAAATAGAATTACCATCTGATCCAGCAATCCCACTTCTGGGCATATACCCAGAGAAAACCGTATTTCAAAAAGGCACATTCACCACAATGTTCGTTGCAGCACTATTTACAATAGCCAGGTAATGGAAGCAACCTAAATGCCCACAGACAGATGAGTGGATAAAGCTGTGGTACATATATAAAATGGAATATTACTCGGCCATAAAAAGGAATGAAACTGGGTCATTTGTAGAGACATTGATGGATCGAGAGACTGTCATACAGAATGAAGTAAGTCAGAAAGAGGAAAACAAATATTGTATATTAATGCATATATGTGGAGCCTAAAAATGGTACAGATGAACTGGTTTGCAGGGAAGAAATAGAGACACAGAGGTAGAGAACAAACGTATGGACACCAAGTGTGGGAAGCCATGGGGTGGTGGTGGTGGAATGAGTTGGGAGATTGGGATTGACCTGTATACATGTATATGCATAAAATACATAACTAATAATAACGTGGTGTATAAAAAAATAAATAAAATTAAATTTCAAAATTTTAAAAAATAAAATTTAAAAATAAAACAGACAAAACTTCTTCCCGTCACACAGATGTATTTATAGGAGTGAATTATTTCCATGCTTATATCTATAAATACATAAAAGAGGAATAAAATCTAACTTGAACCATAAAAGAAAAAAAAAAAACCCTGAACCCACGAGTTATACAGAGGAAAACCCTATCAGGGCACTTGCTCCAGTGGTAAACAATTCTGAAATTGGTCAGAGGTGGGGAACCATCTCCCATACAGCCATCAACCCACCCCCCACGCAAGGAGCGTCCTCATTGCAAAGCTGGGGGACCGTGCCGAGGCATCTGTGAGTAAACGTGAGCTGAGCCCCAGGCCAGCTACTGCTGAACTGTTCCCACCCTTTCCAGGTAAAACACCTGAATATATACAAGGGCTTGAAAGCCTAGAGGAAGGACCGTGGAGCCACACCAGCGACAGCACGCAGGCCAACTTGGTGCCTGCAGGGCAGCCAGGGTGGTCCTGGCCCCTGAAGCTCTTCCAGAAGCTTTCCATGGCCCTGCCTGAGATACCCCTCCTGTCCCGGCCCCCACTGCTTTTTTCCTTCCTCACCTCTGTCCGAAGAGAAATTCCAGCGGAAAGTATGGGTGACACAACCTCTTCTTTACAGGCGGCAGCCTGGCAACTCCTGCAGAAAGGCCAGCAGAACCCCACTCACACCGGGCCACCCACAAAGCTGTGGCCCCTCACTCCCTCCCACCAGCACAGCCCCGAGACTGCTGACGGGGCAGAGAATATGGAGTCAGGCACAGCTTCAGGGGCTATTGCTGCCTGGAGCGCTGTTTATATTGACCTCAACGAGGCACACCTGGGGAGGGCGGGCCGGCAGGTTAAGGCTGCCCAGGTCAGCTAATCCACAACCCTCATGGAATCACATTGTTGAAAATGGACCCCGCTAAGGCAGAAGAGAAGCCAAGGGAAAAAAGGACACAATGCCATTTGCAGCACCGTAGATGAGTCCAGAAGTAATCACGTGACTTGTAGTAAGTCAGAAAGTGGAAGACACATATCATATCATATCACTTATAGGTGTTACCTAAAAATGGATACCAGGGCAGATATTGCCACGGAGAAGGGCAATCACAGATTCATTAAACAAACTTATGGTCCACCAATGGAAAGGTGTGAGGATTGGTTTCATTACGATATCGGGGTTAACAGACATATACAAACACAGGTGACATATATAATCACCAAAGACCTACAGAATACCAAGAGAGGACTACTCAACATTCTGTCATAATGTACATGGGAAAAGGATCCCAGGAAGAACAGACATCTGTATATGTGTAAAAGAACCACATCTTCCACACCTACAAGAAGCCAAACATTGTAATCAAACTTGCTGTAATAAAAAATAAAAAATTAAATTAAAAACACGAACAAGAAGTAGTGAGACAAACGTGAGGGGCTTTCTCCTGGGACATTCCATTCTAAACTCCAATCTAGAACACCACTTCCACTGAGGCTCTCTTGCCCTAGTAACCAGGTTTGGTAAGGGTGAACTGCTGCCACCTTGTGGCCGTTTCACACAACAGCAGCTTTAATCCCAACGCTAATGGTCAGTTGATATTCAAAATCATTGCAGGCCTGTAAATGACACCTGCCCTGAAAACAAATCCTGGGGTCACATATCGACCAAAATATTCAAAGGACGTCCATATTTCAAAACGACCGTTTCAAGAGGCATATTTTAGGTACATTAGTGTTCTGCTTCTTTTCCTTTCTTTCCTTTTTTGTTAAAAAAAACGGGAATGGAAAAAAGCATCCCTCAGAATGGGCGAAAATCGTTGCAGACGAATCAATGGACAGAGGTTTAATCTCCAATATATATAAACAGCTCATGCAGCTTAATATTAAAAAAACAAACAACCCAAAAAAAAATGGGCAGAAGATCTAAAGAGACGTTTCATCAAAGGAGACACAGAGATGGCCAAGACGCACATGAAAAGCTGCTCAACAGCACTAATTATTAGAGAAATGCAAATCAAAACTACAATGAGGTTTCACCTCACACCTGTTAGAATCGGCATCATCAGAAAATCTACAAACAACCAATTCTGGGGAGGGTGTGGACAAAAGGAGCCCTCTTCCACTATTGGTGGGAATGTAAATTGATACAGTCACTATGGAGAACAGTATGGAGTTTCCTTAAAAAAGCTAGAAATAGAATTACCATCTGATACAGCAATCCCACTTCTGGGCATATACCCAGAGAAAACCGTATTTCAAAAAGGCACATTCACCACAATGTTCGTTGCAGCACTATTTACAATAGCCAGGTAATGGAAGCAACCTAAATGCCCACAGACAGATGAGTGGATAAAGCTGTGGTACATATATAAAATGGAATATTACTCGGCCATAAAAAGGAATGAAACTGGGTCATTTGTAGAGACATCGATGGATCGAGAGACTGTCATACAGAATGAAGTAAGTCAGAAAGAGGAAAACAAATATTGTATATTAATGCATATATGTGGAGCCTAAAAATGGTACAGATGAACTGGTTTGCAGGGAAGAAATAGAGACACAGAGGTAGAGAACAAACGTATGGACACCAAGTGTGGGAAGCCATGGGGTGGTGGTGGTGGAATGAGTTGGGAGATTGGGATTGACCTGTATACATGTATATGCATAAAATACATAACTAATAATAACGTGGTGTATAAAAAAATAAATAAAATTAAATTTCAAAATTTTAAAAAATAAAATTTAATAATAAAACAGAAAAAAGTTCTTCCCGTCACACAGATGTATTTATAGGAGTGAATTATTTCCATGCTTATATCTATAAATACATAAAAGAGGAATAAAATCTAACTTGAACCATAAAAGAAAAAAAAAACCCTGAACCCACGAGTTATACAGAGGAAAACCCTATCAGGGCACTTGCTCCAGTGGTAAACAATTCTGAAATTGGTCAGAGGTGGGGAACCATCTCCCATACAGCCATCAACCCACCCCCCACGCAAGGAGCGTCCTCATTGCAAAGCTGGGGGACCGTGCCGAGGCATCTGTGAGTAAACGTGAGCTGAGCCCCAGGCCAGCTACTGCTGAACTGTTCCCACCCTTTCCAGGTAAAACACCTGAATATATACAAGGGCTTGAAAGCCTAGAGGAAGGACCGTGGAGCCACACCAGCGACAGCACGCAGGCCAACTTGGTGCCTGCAGGGCAGCCAGGGTGGTCCTGGCCCCGGAAGCTCTTCCAGAAGCTTTCCATGGCCCTGCCTGAGATACCCCTCCTGTCCCGGCCCCCACTGCTTTTTTCCTTCCTCACCTCTGTCCGAAGAGAAATTCCAGCGGAAAGTATGGGTGACACAACCTCTTCTTTACAGGCGGCAGCCTGGCAACTCCTGCAGAAAGGCCAGCAGAACCCCACTCACACCGGGCCACCCACAAAGCTGTGGCCCCTCACTCCCTCCCACCAGCACAGCCCCGAGACTGCTGACGGGGCAGAGAATATGGAGTCAGGCACAGCTTCAGGGGCTATTGCTGCCTGGAGCGCTGTTTATATTGACCTCAACGAGGCACACCTGGGGAGGGCGGGCCGGCAGGTTAAGGCTGCCCAGGTCAGCTAATCCACAACCCTCATGGAATCACATTGTTGAAAATGGACCCCGCTAAGGCAGAAGAGAAGCCAAGGGAAAAAAGGACACAATGCCATTTGCTGCACCGTAGATGAGTCCAGAAGTAATCACGTGACTTGTAGTAAGTCAGAAAGTGGAAGACACATATCATATCATATCACTTATAGGTGTTACCTAAAAATGGATACCAGGGCAGATATTTCCACGGAGAAGGGCAATCACAGATTCATTAAACAAACTTATGGTTCACCAATGGAAAGGTGTGAGGATTGGTTTCATTACGATATCGGGGTTAACAGACATATACAAACACAGGTGACATATATAATCCCCAAAGACCTACAGAATACCAAGAGAGGACTACTCAACATTCTGTCATAACGTACATGGGAAAAGGATCCCAGGAAGAACAGACATCTGTATATGTGTAAAAGAACCACATCTTCCACACCTACAAGAAGCCAAACATTGTAATCAAACTTGCTGTAATAAAAAATAAAAAATTAAATTAAAAACACGAACAAGAAGTAGTGAGACAAACGTGAGGGGCTTTCTCCTGGGACATTCCATTCTAAATTCCAATCTAGAACACCACTTCCACTGAGGCTCTCTTGCCCTAGTAACCAGGTTTGGTAAGGGTGAACTGCTGCCACCTTGTGGCCGTTTCACACAACAGCAGCTTTAATCCCAACGCTAATGGTCAGTTGATATTCAAAATCATTGCAGGCCTGTAAATGACACCTGCCCTGAAAACAAATCCTGGGGTCACATATCGACCAAAAAATTCAAAGGACGTCCATATTTCAAAACGACCGTTTCAAAAGGCATATTTTAGGCACATTAGTGTTCTGCTTCTTTTCCTTTCTTTCCTTTTTTGTTAAAAAAAAACGGGAATGGAAAAAAGCATCCCTCAGAATGGGCGAAAATCGTTGCAGACGAATCAATGGACAGAGGTTTAATCTCCAATATATATAAACAGCTCATGCAGCATAATATTAAAAAAACAAACAACCCAAAAAAAAATGGGCAGAAGATCTAAAGAGACGTTTCTTCAAAGGAGACACAGAGATGGCCAAGACGCACATGAAAAGCTGCTCAACAGCACTAATTATTAGAGAAATGCAAATCAAAACTACAATGAGGTTTCACCTCACACCTGTTAGAATCGGCATCATCAGAAAATCTACAAACAACCAATTCTGGGGAGGGTGTGGACAAAAGGAGCCCTCTTCCACTATTGGTGGGAATGTAAATTGATACAGTCACTATGGAGAACAGTATGGAGTTTCCTTAAAAAAGCTAGAAATAGAATTACCATCTGATCCAGCAATCCCACTTCTGGGCATATACCCAGAGAAAACCGTATTTCAAAAAGGCACATTCACCACAATGTTCGTTGCAGCACTATTTACAATAGCCAGGTAATGGAAGCAACCTAAATGCCCACAGACAGATGAGTGGATAAAGCTGTGGTACATATATAAAATGGAATATTACTCGGCCATAAAAAGGAATGAAACTGGGTCATTTGTAGAGACATCGATGGATCGAGAGACTGTCATACAGAATGAAGTAAGTCAGAAAGAGGAAAACAAATATTGTATATTAATGCATATATGTGGAGCCTAAAAATGGTACAGATGAACTGGTTTGCAGGGAAGAAATAGAGACACAGAGGTAGAGAACAAACGTATGGACACCAAGTGTGGGAAGCCATGGGGTGGTGGTGGTGGAATGAGTTGGGAGATTGGGATTGACCTGTATACATGTATATGCATAAAATACATAACTAATAATAACGTGGTGTATAAAAAAATAAATAAAATTAAATTTCAAAATTTTAAAAAATAAAATTTAATAATAAAACAGAAAAAAGTTCTTCCCGTCACACAGATGTATTTATAGGAGTGAATTATTTCCATGCTTATATCTATAAATACATAAAAGAGGAATAAAATCTAACTTGAACCATAAAAGAAAAAAAAAACCCTGAACCCACGAGTTATACAGAGGAAAACCCTATCAGGGCACTTGCTCCAGTGGTAAACAATTCTGAAATTGGTCAGAGGTGGGGAACCATCTCCCATACAGCCATCAACCCACCCCCCACGCAAGGAGCGTCCTCATTGCAAAGCTGGGGGACCGTGCCGAGGCATCTGTGAGTAAACGTGAGCTGAGCCCCAGGCCAGCTACTGCTGAACTGTTCCCACCCTTTCCAGGTAAAACACCTGAATATATACAAGGGCTTGAAAGCCTAGAGGAAGGACCGTGGAGCCACACCAGCGACAGCACGCAGGCCAACTTGGTGCCTGCAGGGCAGCCAGGGTGGTCCTGGCCCCGGAAGCTCTTCCAGAAGCTTTCCATGGCCCTGCCTGAGATACCCCTCCTGTCCCGGCCCCCACTGCTTTTTTCCTTCCTCACCTCTGTCCGAAGAGAAATTCCAGCGGAAAGTATGGGTGACACAACCTCTTCTTTACAGGCGGCAGCCTGGCAACTCCTGCAGAAAGGCCAGCAGAACCCCACTCACACCGGGCCACCCACAAAGCTGTGGCCCCTCACTCCCTCCCACCAGCACAGCCCCGAGACTGCTGACGGGGCAGAGAATATGGAGTCAGGCACAGCTTCAGGGGCTATTGCTGCCTGGAGCGCTGTTTATATTGACCTCAACGAGGCACACCTGGGGAGGGCGGGCCGGCAGGTTAAGGCTGCCCAGGTCAGCTAATCCACAACCCTCATGGAATCACATTGTTGAAAATGGACCCCGCTAAGGCAGAAGAGAAGCCAAGGGAAAAAAGGACACAATGCCATTTGCTGCACCGTAGATGAGTCCAGAAGTAATCACGTGACTTGTAGTAAGTCAGAAAGTGGAAGACACATATCATATCATATCACTTATAGGTGTTACCTAAAAATGGATACCAGGGCAGATATTTCCACGGAGAAGGGCAATCACAGATTCATTAAACAAACTTATGGTTCACCAATGGAAAGGTGTGAGGATTGGTTTCATTACGATATCGGGGTTAACAGACATATACAAACACAGGTGACATATATAATCCCCAAAGACCTACAGAATACCAAGAGAGGACTACTCAACATTCTGTCATAACGTACATGGGAAAAGGATCCCAGGAAGAACAGACATCTGTATATGTGTAAAAGAACCACATCTTCCACACCTACAAGAAGCCAAACATTGTAATCAAACTTGCTGTAATAAAAAATAAAAAATTAAATTAAAAACACGAACAAGAAGTAGTGAGACAAACGTGAGGGGCTTTCTCCTGGGACATTCCATTCTAAACTCCAATCTAGAACACCACTTCCACTGAGGCTCTCTTGCCCTAGTAACCAGGTTTGGTAAGGGTGAACTGCTGCCACCTTGTGGCCGTTTCACACAACAGCAGCTTTAATCCCAACGCTAATGGTCAGTTGATATTCAAAATCATTGCAGGCCTGTAAATGACACCTGCCCTGAAAACAAATCCTGGGGTCACATATCGACCAAAAAATTCAAAGGACGTCCATATTTCAAAACGACCGTTTCAAAAGGCATATTTTAGGCACATTAGTGTTCTGCTTCTTTTCCTTTCTTTCCTTTTTTGTTAAAAAAAAACGGGAATGGAAAAAAGCATCCCTCAGAATGGGCGAAAATCGTTGCAGACGAATCAATGGACAGAGGTTTAATCTCCAATATATATAAACAGCTCATGCAGCATAATATTAAAAAAACAAACAACCCAAAAAAAAATGGGCAGAAGATCTAAAGAGACGTTTCTTCAAAGGAGACACAGAGATGGCCAAGACGCACATGAAAAGCTGCTCAACAGCACTAATTATTAGAGAAATGCAAATCAAAACTACAATGAGGTTTCACCTCACACCTGTTAGAATCGGCATCATCAGAAAATCTACAAACAACCAATTCTGGGGAGGGTGTGGACAAAAGGAGCCCTCTTCCACTATTGGTGGGAATGTAAATTGATACAGTCACTATGGAGAACAGTATGGAGTTTCCTTAAAAAAGCTAGAAATAGAATTACCATCTGATCCAGCAATCCCACTTCTGGGCATATACCCAGAGAAAACCGTATTTCAAAAAGGCACATTCACCACAATGTTCGTTGCAGCACTATTTACAATAGCCAGGTAATGGAAGCAACCTAAATGCCCACAGACAGATGAGTGGATAAAGCTGTGGTACATATATAAAATGGAATATTACTCGGCCATAAAAAGGAATGAAACTGGGTCATTTGTAGAGACATCGATGGATCGAGAGACTGTCATACAGAATGAAGTAAGTCAGAAAGAGGAAAACAAATATTGTATATTAATGCATATATGTGGAGCCTAAAAATGGTACAGATGAACTGGTTTGCAGGGAAGAAATAGAGACACAGAGGTAGAGAACAAACGTATGGACACCAAGTGTGGGAAGCCATGGGGTGGTGGTGGTGGAATGAGTTGGGAGATTGGGATTGACCTGTATACATGTATATGCATAAAATACATAACTAATAATAACGTGGTGTATAAAAAAAATAAATAAAATTAAATTTCAAAATTTTAAAAAATAAAATTTAATAATAAAACAGAAAAAAGTTCTTCCCGTCACACAGATGTATTTATAGGAGTGAATTATTTCCATGCTTATATCTATAAATACATAAAAGAGGAATAAAATCTAACTTGAACCATAAAAGAAAAAAAAACCCTGATCCCACGAGTTATACAGAGGAAAACCCTATCAGGGCACTTGCTCCAGTGGTAAACAATTCTGAAATTGGTCAGAGGTGGGGAACCATCTCCCATACAGCCATCAACCCACCCCCCACGCAAGGAGTGTCCTCATTGCAAAGCTGGGGGACCGTGCCGAGGCATCTGTGAGTAAACGTGAGCTGAGCCCCAGGCCAGCTACTGCTGAACTGTTCCCACCCTTTCCAGGTAAAACACCTGAATATATACAAGGGCTTAAAGCCTAGAGGAAGGACCGTGGAGCCACACCAGCGACAGCACGCAGGCCAACTTGGTGCCTGCAGGGCAGCCAGGGTGGTCCTGGCCCCGGAAGCTCTTCCAGAAGCTTTCCATTGCCCTGCCTGAGATACCCCTCATGTCCCGGCCCCCACTGCTTTTTTCCTTCCTCACCTCTGTCTGAAGAGAAATTCCAGCGGAAAGTATGGGTGACACAACCTCTACTTTACAGGCGGCAGCCTGGCAACTCCTGCAGAAAGGCCAGCAGAACCCCACTCACACCGGGCCACCCACAAAGCTGTGGCCCCTCACTCCCGCCCACCAGCACAGCCCCGAGACTGCTGACGGGGCAGAGAATATGGAGTCAGGCACAGCTTCAGGGGCTATTGCTGCCTGGAGCGCTGTTTATATTGACCTCAACGAGGCACACCTGGGGAGGGCGGGCCGGCAGGTTAAGGCTGCCCAGGTCAGCTAATCCACAACCCTCATGGAATCACATTGTTGAAAATGGACCCCGCTAAGGCAGAAGAGAAGCCAAGGGAAAAAAGGACACAATGCCATTTGCAGCACCGTAGATGAGTCCAGAAGTAATCACGTGACTTGTAGTAAGTCAGAAAGTGGAAGACACATATCATATCATATCACTTATAGGTGTTACCTAAAAATGGATACCAGGGCAGATATTTCCACGGAGAAGGGCAATCACAGATTCATTAAACAAACTTATGGTTCACCAATGGAAAGGTGTGAGGATTGGTTTCATTACGATATCGGGGTTAACAGACATATACAAACACAGGTGACATATATAATCCCCAAAGACCTACAGAATACCAAGAGAGGACTACTCAACATTCTGTCATAACGTACATGGGAAAAGGATCCCAGGAAGAACAGACATCTGTATATGTGTAAAAGAACCACATCTTCCACACCTACAAGAAGCCAAACATTGTAATCAAACTTGCTGTAATAAAAAATAAAAAATTAAATTAAAAACACGAACAAGAAGTAGTGAGACAAACGTGAGGGGCTTTCTCCTGGGACATTCCATTCTAAATTCCAATCTAGAACACCACTTCCACTGAGGCTCTCTTGCCCTAGTAACCAGGTTTGGTAAGGGTGAACTGCTGCCACCTTGTGGCCGTTTCACACAACAGCAGCTTTAATCCCAACGCTAATGGTCAGTTGATATTCAAAATCATTGCAGGCCTGTAAATGACACCTGCCCTGAAAACAAATCCTGGGGTCACATATCGACCAAAAAATTCAAAGGACGTCCATATTTCAAAACGACCGTTTCAAAAGGCATATTTTAGGCATATTAGTGTTCTGCTTCTTTTCCTTTCTTTCCTTTTTTGTTAAAAAAAAACGGGAATGGAAAAAAGCATCCCTCAGAATGGGCGAAAATCGTTGCAGACGAATCAATGGACAGAGGTTTAATCTCCAATATATATAAACAGCTCATGCAGCTTAATATTAAAAAAACAAACAACCCAAAAAAAAATGGGCAGAAGATCTAAAGAGACGTTTCTTCAAAGGAGACACAGAGATGGCCAAGACGCACATGAAAAGCTGCTCAACAGCACTAATTATTAGAGAAATGCAAATCAAAAGTACAATGAGGTTTCACCTCACACCTGTTAGAATCGGCATCATCAGAAAATCTACAAACAACCAATTCTGGGGAGGGTGTGGACAAAAGGAGCCCTCTTCCACTATTGGTGGGAATGTAAATTGATACAGTCACTATGGAGAACAGTATGGAGTTTCCTTAAAAAAGCTAGAAATAGAATTACCATCTGATCCAGCAATCCCACTTCTGGGCATATACCCAGAGAAAACCGTATTTCAAAAAGGCACATTCACCACAATGTTCGTTGCAGCACTATTTACAATAGCCAGGTAATGGAAGCAACCTAAATGCCCACAGACAGATGAGTGGATAAAGCTGTGGTACATATATAAAATGGAATATTACTCGGCCATAAAAAGGAATGAAACTGGGTCATTTGTAGAGACATCGATGGATCGAGAGACTGTCATACAGAATGAAGTAAGTCAGAAAGAGGAAAACAAATATTGTATATTAATGCATATATGTGGAGCCTAAAAATGGTACAGATGAACTGGTTTGCAGGGAAGAAATAGAGACACAGAGGTAGAGAACAAACGTATGGACACCAAGTGTGGGAAGCCATGGGGTGGTGGTGGTGGAATGAGTTGGGAGATTGGGATTGACCTGTATACATGTATATGCATAAAATACATAACTAATAATAACGTGGTGTATAAAAAAAATAAATAAAATTAAATTTCAAAATTTTAAAAAATAAAATTTAAAAATAAAACAGAAAAAAGTTCTTCCCGTCACACAGATGTATTTATAGGAGTGAATTATTTCCATGCTTATATCTATAAATACATAAAAGAGGAATAAAATCTAACTTGAACCATAAAAGAAAAAAAAACCCTGATCCCACGAGTTATACAGAGGAAAACCCTATCAGGGCACTTGCTCCAGTGGTAAACAATTCTGAAATTGGTCAGAGGTGGGGAACCATCTCCCATACAGCCATCAACCCACCCCCCACGCAAGGAGCGTCCTCATTGCAAAGCTGGGGGACCGTGCCGAGGCATCTGTGAGTAAACGTGAGCTGAGCCCCAGGCCAGCTACTGCTGAACTGTTCCCACCCTTTCCAGGTGAAACACCTGAATATATACAAGGGCTTAAAGCCTAGAGGAAGGACCGTGGAGCCACACCAGCGACAGCACGCAGGCCAACTTGGTGCCTGCAGGGCAGCCAGGGTGGTCCTGGCCCCGGAAGCTCTTCCAGAAGCTTTCCATTGCCCTGGCTGAGATACCCCTCATGTCCCGGCCCCCACTGCTTTTTTCCTTCCTCACCTCTGTCTGAAGAGAAATTCCAGCGGAAAGTATGGGTGACACAACCTCTTCTTTACAGGCGGCAGCCTGGCAACTCCTGCAGAAAGGCCAGCAGAACCCCACTCACACCGGGCCACCCACAAAGCTGTGGCCCCTCACTCCCTCCCACCAGCACAGCCCCGAGACTGCTGACGGGGCAGAGAATATGGAGTCAGGCACAGCTTCAGGGGCTATTGCTGCCTGGAGCGCTGTTTATATTGACCTCAACGAGGCACACCTGGGGAGGGCGGGCCGGCAGGTTAAGGCTGCCCAGGTCAGCTAATCCACAACCCTCATGGAATCACATTGTTGAAAATGGACCCCGCTAAGGCAGAAGAGAAGCCAAGGGAAAAAAGGACACAATGCCATTTGCAGCACTGTAGATGAGTCCAGAAGTAATCACGTGACTTGTAGTAAGTCAGAAAGTGGAAGACACATATCATATCATATCACTTATAGGTGTTACCTAAAAATGGATACCAGGGCAGATATTGCCACGGAGAAGGGCAATCACAGATTCATTAAACAAACTTATGGTTCACCAATGGAAAGGTGTGAGGATTGGTTTCATTACGATATCGGGGTTAACAGACATATACAAACACAGGTGACATATATAATCACCAAAGACCTACAGAATACCAAGAGAGGACTACTCAACATTCTGTCATAACGTACATGGGAAAAGGATCCCAGGAAGAACAGACATCTGTATATGTGTAAAAGAACCACATCTTCCACACCTACAAGAAGCCAAATATTGTAATCAAACTTGCTGTAATAAAAAATAAAAAATTAAATTAAAAACACGAACAAGAAGTAGTGAGACAAACGTGAGGGGCTTTCTCCTGGGACATTCCATTCTAAACTCCAATCTAGAACACCACATCCACTGAGGCTCTCTTGCCCTAGTAACCAGGTTTGGTAAGGGTGAACTGCTGCCACCTTGTGGCCGTTTCACACAACAGCAGCTTTAATCCCAACGCTAATGGTCAGTTGATATTCAAAATCATTGCAGGCCTGTAAATGACACCTGCCCTGAAAACAAATCCTGGGGTCACATATCGACCAAAAAATTCAAAGGACGTCCATATTTCAAAACGACCGTTTCAAAAGGCATATTTTAGGCACATTAGTGTTCTGCTTCTTTTCCTTTCTTTCCTTTTTTGTTAAAAAAAAACGGGAATGGAAAAAAGCATCCCTCAGAATGGGCGAAAATCGTTGCAGACGAATCAATGGACAGAGGTTTAATCTCCAATATATATAAACAGCTCATGCAGCATAATATTAAAAAAACAAACAACCCAAAAAAAAATGGGCAGAAGATCTAAAGAGACGTTTCTTCAAAGGAGACACAGAGATGGCCAAGACGCACATGAAAAGCTGCTCAACAGCACTAATTATTAGAGAAATGCAAATCAAAACTACAATGAGGTTTCACCTCACACCTGTTAGAATCGGCATCATCAGAAAATCTACAAACAACCAATTCTGGGGAGGGTGTGGACAAAAGGAGCCCTCTTCCACTATTGGTGGGAATGTAAATTGATACAGTCACTATGGAGAACAGTATGGAGTTTCCTTAAAAAAGCTAGAAATAGAATTACCATCTGATCCAGCAATCCCACTTCTGGGCATATACCCAGAGAAAACCGTATTTCAAAAAGGCACATTCACCACAATGTTCGTTGCAGCACTATTTACAATAGCCAGGTAATGGAAGCAACCTAAATGCCCACAGACAGATGAGTGGATAAAGCTGTGGTACATATATAAAATGGAATATTACTCGGCCATAAAAAGGAATGAAACTGGGTCATTTGTAGAGACATCGATGGATCGAGAGACTGTCATACAGAATGAAGTAAGTCAGAAAGAGGAAAACAAATATTGTATATTAATGCATATATGTGGAGCCTAAAAATGGTACAGATGAACTGGTTTGCAGGGAAGAAATAGAGACACAGAGGTAGAGAACAAACGTATGGACACCAAGTGTGGGAAGCCATGGGGTGGTGGTGGTGGAATGAGTTGGGAGATTGGGATTGACCTGTATACATGTATATGCATAAAATACATAACTAATAATAACGTGGTGTATAAAAAAAATAAATAAAATTAAATTTCAAAATTTTAAAAAATAAAATTTAATAATAAAACAGAAAAAAGTTCTTCCCGTCACACAGATGTATTTATAGGAGTGAATTATTTCCATGCTTATATCTATAAATACATAAAAGAGGAATAAAATCTAACTTGAACCATAAAAGAAAAAAAAACCCTGATCCCACGAGTTATACAGAGGAAAACCCTATCAGGGCACTTGCTCCAGTGGTAAACAATTCTGAAATTGGTCAGAGGTGGGGAACCATCTCCCATACAGCCATCAACCCACCCCCCACGCAAGGAGCGTCCTCATTGCAAAGCTGGGGGACCGTGCCGAGGCATCTGTGAGTAAACGTGAGCTGAGCCCCAGGCCAGCTACTGCTGAACTGTTCCCACCCTTTCCAGGTAAAACACCTGAATATATACAAGGGCTTAAAGCCTAGAGGAAGGACCGTGGAGCCACACCAGCGACAGCACGCAGGCCAACTTGGTGCCTGCAGGGCAGCCAGGGTGGTCCTGGCCCCGGAAGCTCTTCCAGAAGCTTTCCATTGCCCTGGCTGAGATACCCCTCATGTCCCGGCCCCCACTGCTTTTTTCCTTCCTCACCTCTGTCTGAAGAGAAATTCCAGCGGAAAGTATGGGTGACACAACCTCTACTTTACAGGCGGCAGCCTGGCAACTCCTGCAGAAAGGCCAGCAGAACCCCACTCACACCGGGCCACCCACAAAGCTGTGGCCCCTCACTCCCGCCCACCAGCACAGCCCCGAGACTGCTGACGGGGCAGAGAATATGGAGTCAGGCACAGCTTCAGGGGCTATTGCTGCCTGGAGCGCTGTTTATATTGACCTCAACGAGGCACACCTGGGGAGGGCGGGCCGGCAGGTTAAGGCTGCCCAGGTCAGCTAATCCACAACCCTCATGGAATCACATTGTTGAAAATGGACCCCGCTAAGGCAGAAGAGAAGCCAAGGGAAAAAAGGACACAATGCCATTTGCAGCACCGTAGATGAGTCCAGAAGTAATCACGTGACTTGTAGTAAGTCAGAAAGTGGAAGACACATATCATATCATATCACTTATAGGTGTTACCTAAAAATGGATACCAGGGCAGATATTTCCACGGAGAAGGGCAATCACAGATTCATTAAACAAACTTATGGTTCACCAATGGAAAGGTGTGAGGATTGGTTTCATTACGATATCGGGGTTAACAGACATATACAAACACAGGTGACATATATAATCCCCAAAGACCTACAGAATACCAAGAGAGGACTACTCAACATTCTGTCATAACGTACATGGGAAAAGGATCCCAGGAAGAACAGACATCTGTATATGTGTAAAAGAACCACATCTTCCACACCTACAAGAAGCCAAACATTGTAATCAAACTTGCTGTAATAAAAAATAAAAAATTAAATTAAAAACACGAACAAGAAGTAGTGAGACAAACGTGAGGGGCTTTCTCCTGGGACATTCCATTCTAAATTCCAATCTAGAACACCACTTCCACTGAGGCTCTCTTGCCCTAGTAACCAGGTTTGGTAAGGGTGAACTGCTGCCACCTTGTGGCCGTTTCACACAACAGCAGCTTTAATCCCAACGCTAATGGTCAGTTGATATTCAAAATCATTGCAGGCCTGTAAATGACACCTGCCCTGAAAACAAATCCTGGGGTCACATATCGACCAAAAAATTCAAAGGACGTCCATATTTCAAAACGACCGTTTCAAAAGGCATATTTTAGGCATATTAGTGTTCTGCTTCTTTTCCTTTCTTTCCTTTTTTGTTAAAAAAAAACGGGAATGGAAAAAAGCATCCCTCAGAATGGGCGAAAATCGTTGCAGACGAATCAATGGACAGAGGTTTAATCTCCAATATATATAAACAGCTCATGCAGCTTAATATTAAAAAAACAAACAACCCAAAAAAAAATGGGCAGAAGATCTAAAGAGACGTTTCTTCAAAGGAGACACAGAGATGGCCAAGACGCACATGAAAAGCTGCTCAACAGCACTAATTATTAGAGAAATGCAAATCAAAAGTACAATGAGGTTTCACCTCACACCTGTTAGAATCGGCATCATCAGAAAATCTACAAACAACCAATTCTGGGGAGGGTGTGGACAAAAGGAGCCCTCTTCCACTATTGGTGGGAATGTAAATTGATACAGTCACTATGGAGAACAGTATGGAGTTTCCTTAAAAAAGCTAGAAATAGAATTACCATCTGATCCAGCAATCCCACTTCTGGGCATATACCCAGAGAAAACCGTATTTCAAAAAGGCACATTCACCACAATGTTCGTTGCAGCACTATTTACAATAGCCAGGTAATGGAAGCAACCTAAATGCCCACAGACAGATGAGTGGATAAAGCTGTGGTACATATATAAAATGGAATATTACTCGGCCATAAAAAGGAATGAAACTGGGTCATTTGTAGAGACATCGATGGATCGAGAGACTGTCATACAGAATGAAGTAAGTCAGAAAGAGGAAAACAAATATTGTATATTAATGCATATATGTGGAGCCTAAAAATGGTACAGATGAACTGGTTTGCAGGGAAGAAATAGAGACACAGAGGTAGAGAACAAATGTATGGACACCAAGTGTGGGAAGCCATGGGGTGGTGGTGGTGGAATGAGTTGGGAGATTGGGATTGACCTGTATACATGTATATGCATAAAATACATAACTAATAATAACGTGGTGTATAAAAAAAATAAATAAAATTAAATTTCAAAATTTTAAAAAATAAAATTTAAAAATAAAACAGAAAAAAGTTCTTCCCGTCACACAGATGTATTTATAGGAGTGAATTATTTCCATGCTTATATCTATAAATACATAAAAGAGGAATAAAATCTAACTTGAACCATAAAAGAAAAAAAAACCCTGATCCCACGAGTTATACAGAGGAAAACCCTATCAGGGCACTTGCTCCAGTGGTAAACAATTCTGAAATTGGTCAGAGGTGGGGAACCATCTCCCATACAGCCATCAACCCACCCCCCACGCAAGGAGCGTCCTCATTGCAAAGCTGGGGGACCGTGCCGAGGCATCTGTGAGTAAACGTGAGCTGAGCCCCAGGCCAGCTACTGCTGAACTGTTCCCACCCTTTCCAGGTGAAACACCTGAATATATACAAGGGCTTAAAGCCTAGAGGAAGGACCGTGGAGCCACACCAGCGACAGCACGCAGGCCAACTTGGTGCCTGCAGGGCAGCCAGGGTGGTCCTGGCCCCGGAAGCTCTTCCAGAAGCTTTCCATTGCCCTGCCTGAGATACCCCTCATGTCCCGGCCCCCACTGCTTTTTTCCTTCCTCACCTCTGTCTGAAGAGAAATTCCAGCGGAAAGTATGGGTGACACAACCTCTTCTTTACAGGCGGCAGCCTGGCAACTCCTGCAGAAAGGCCAGCAGAACCCCACTCACACCGGGCCACCCACAAAGCTGTGGCCCCTCACTCCCTCCCACCAGCACAGCCCCGAGACTGCTGACGGGGCAGAGAATATGGAGTCAGGCACAGCTTCAGGGGCTATTGCTGCCTGGAGCGCTGTTTATATTGACCTCAACGAGGCACACCTGGGGAGGGCGGGCCGGCAGGTTAAGGCTGCCCAGGTCAGCTAATCCACAACCCTCATGGAATCACATTGTTGAAAATGGACCCCGCTAAGGCAGAAGAGAAGCCAAGGGAAAAAAGGACACAATGCCATTTGCAGCACTGTAGATGAGTCCAGAAGTAATCACGTGACTTGTAGTAAGTCAGAAAGTGGAAGACACATATCATATCATATCACTTATAGGTGTTACCTAAAAATGGATACCAGGGCAGATATTGCCACGGAGAAGGGCAATCACAGATTCATTAAACAAACTTATGGTTCACCAATGGAAAGGTGTGAGGATTGGTTTCATTACGATATCGGGGTTAACAGACATATACAAACACAGGTGACATATATAATCACCAAAGACCTACAGAATACCAAGAGAGGACTACTCAACATTCTGTCATAACGTACATGGGAAAAGGATCCCAGGAAGAACAGACATCTGTATATGTGTAAAAGAACCACATCTTCCACACCTACAAGAAGCCAAATATTGTAATCAAACTTGCTGTAATAAAAAATAAAAAATTAAATTAAAAACACGAACAAGAAGTAGTGAGACAAACGTGAGGGGCTTTCTCCTGGGACATTCCATTCTAAACTCCAATCTAGAACACCACATCCACTGAGGCTCTCTTGCCCTAGTAACCAGGTTTGGTAAGGGTGAACTGCTGCCACCTTGTGGCCGTTTCACACAACAGCAGCTTTAATCCCAACGCTAATGGTCAGTTGATATTCAAAATCATTGCAGGCCTGTAAATGACACCTGCCCTGAAAACAAATCCTGGGGTCACATATCAACCAAAATATTCAAAGGACATCCATATTTCAAAACGACCGTTTCAAAAGGCATATTTTAGGCACATTAGTGTTCTGCTTCTTTTCCTTTCTTTCCTTTTTTGTTAAAAAAAACGGGAATGGAAAAAAGCATCCCTCAGAATGGGCGAAAATCGTTGCAGACGAATCAATGGACAGAGGTTTAATCTCCAATATATATAAACAGCTCATGCAGCATAATATTAAAAAAACAAACAACCCAAAAAAAAATGGGCAGAAGATCTAAAGAGACGTTTCATCAAAGGAGACACAGAGATGGCCAAGACGCACATGAAAAGCTGCTCAACAGCACTAATTATTAGAGAAATGCAAATCAAAACTACAATGAGGTTTCACCTCACACCTGTTAGAATCGGCATCATCAGAAAATCTACAAACAACCAATTCTGGGGAGGGTGTGGACAAAAGGAGCCCTCTTCCACTATTGGTGGGAATGTAAATTGATACAGTCACTATGGAGAACAGTATGGAGTTTCCTTAAAAAAGCTAGAAATAGAATTACCATCTGATCCAGCAATCCCACTTCTGGGCATATACCCAGAGAAAACCGTATTTCAAAAAGGCACATTCACCACAATGTTCGTTGCAGCACTATTTACAATAGCCAGGTAATGGAAGCAACCTAAATGCCCACAGACAGATGAGTGGATAAAGATGTGGTACATATATAAAATGGAATATTACTCGGCCATAAAAAGGAATGAAACTGGGTCATTTGTAGAGACATCGATGGATCGAGAGACTGTCATACAGAATGAAGTAAGTCAGAAAGAGGAAAACAAATATTGTATATTAATGCATATATGTGGAGCCTAAAAATGGTACAGATGAACTGGTTTGCAGGGAAGAAATAGAGACACAGAGGTAGAGAACAAACGTATGGACACCAAGTGTGGGAAGCCATGGGGTGGTGGTGGTGGAATGAGTTGGGAGATTGGGATTGACCTGTATACATGTATATGCATAAAATACATAACTAATAATAACGTGGTGTATAAAAAAATAAATAAAATTAAATTTCAAAATTTTAAAAAATAAAATTTAATAATAAAACAGAAAAAAGTTCTTCCCGTCACACAGATGTATTTATAGGAGGGAATTATTTCCATGCTTATATCTATAAATACATAAAAGAGGAATAAAATCTAACTTGAACCATAAAAGAAAAAAAAAACCCTGAACCCACGAGTTATACAGAGGAAAACCCTATCAGGGCACTTGCTCCAGTGGTAAACAATTCTGAAATTGGTCAGAGGTGGGGAACCATCTCCCATACAGCCATCAACCCACCCCCCACGCAAGGAGCGTCCTCATTGCAAAGCTGTGGAACCGTGCCGAGGCATCTGTGAGTAAACGTGAGCTGAGCCCCAGGCCAGCTACTGCTGAACTGTTCCCACCCTTTCCAGGTAAAACACCTAAATATATACAAGGGCTTGAAAGCCTAGAGAAAGGACCGTGGAGCCACACCAGTGACAGCATGCAGGCCAACTTGGTGCCTGCAGGGCAGCCAGGGTGGTCCTGGCCCCGGAAGCTCTTCCAGAAGCTTTCCATTGCCCTGGCTGAGATACCCCTCATGTCCCGGCCCCCACTGCTTTTTTCCTTCCTCACCTCTGTCCGAAGAGATATTCCAGCGGAAAGTATGGGTGACACAACCTCTTCTTTACAGGCGGCAGCCTGGCAACTCCTGCAGAAAGGCCAGCAGAACCCCACTCACACCGGGCCACCCACAAAGCTGAGACCCCTCACTCCCTCCCACCAGCACAGCCCCGAGACTGCTGACGGGGCAGAGAATATGGAGTCAGGCACAGCTTCAGGGGCTATTGCTGCCTGGAGCGCTGTTTATATTGACCTCAACGAGGCACACCTGGGGAGGGCGGGCCGGCAGGTTAAGGCTGCCCAGGTCAGCTAATCCACAACCCTCATGGAATCACATTGTTGAAAATGGACCCCGCTAAGGCAGAAGAGAAGCCAAGGGAAAAAAGGACACAATGCCATTTGCAGCACCGTAAATGAGTCCAGAAGTAATCACGTGACTTGTAGTAAGTCAGAAAGTGGAAGACACATATCATATCATATCACTTATAGGTGTTACCTAAAAATGGATACCAGGGCAGATATTTCCACGGAGAAGGGCAATCACAGATTCATTAAACAAACTTATGGTTCACCAATGGAAAGGTGTGAGGATTGGTTTCATTACGATATCGGGGTTAACAGACATATACAAACACAGGTGACATATATAATCCCCAAAGACCTACAGAATACCAAGAGAGGACTACTCAACATTCTGTCATAACGTACATGGGAAAAGGATCCCAGGAAGAACAGACATCTGTATATGTGTAAAAGAACCACATCTTCCACACCTACAAGAAGCCAAACATTGTAATCAAACTTGCTGTAATAAAAAATAAAAAATTAAATTAAAAACACGAACAAGAAGTAGTGAGACAAACGTGAGGGGCTTTCTCCTGGGACATTCCATTCTAAACTCCAATCTAGAACACCACTTCCACTGAGGCTCTCTTGCCCTAGTAACCAGGTTTGGTAAGGGTGAACTGCTGCCACCTTGTGGCCATTTCACACAACAGCAGCTTTAATCCCAACGCTAATGGTCAGTTGATATTCAAAATCATTGCAGGCCTGTAAATGACACCTGCCCTGAAAACAAATCCTGGGGTCACATATCGACCAAAATATTCAAAGGACGTCCATATTTCAAAACGACCGTTTCAAAAGGCATATTTTAGGAACATTAGTGTTCTCTTCTTTTCCTTTCTTTCCTTTTTTGTTAAAAAAAACGGGAATGGAAAAAAGCATCCCTCAGAATGGGCGAAAATCGTTGCAGACGAATCAATGGACAGAGGTTTAATCTCCAATATATATAAACAGCTCATGCAGCATAATATTAAAAAAACAAACAACCCAAAAAAAAATGGGCAGAAGATCTAAAGAGACGTTTCATCAAAGGAGACACAGAGATGGCCAAGACGCACATGAAAAGCTGCTCAACAGCACTAATTATTAGAGAAATGCAAATCAAAACTACAATGAGGTTTCACCTCACACCTGTTAGAATCGGCATCATCACAAAATCTACAAACAACCAATTCTGGGGAGGGTGTGGACAAAAGGAGCCCTCTTCCACTATTGGTGGGAATGTAAATTGATACAGTCACTATGGAGAACAGTATGGAGTTTCCTTAAAAAAGCTAGAAATAGAATTACCATCTGATCCAGCAATCCCACTTCTGGGCATATACCCAGAGAAAACCGTATTTCAAAAAGGCACATTCACCACAATGTTCGTTGCAGCACTATTTAAAATAGCCAGGTAATGGAAGCAACCTAAATGCCCACAGACAGATGAGTGGATAAAGATGTGGTACATATAGAAAATGGAATATTACTCGGCCATAAAAAGGAATGAAACTGGGTCATTTGTAGAGACATCGATGGATCGAGAGACTGTCATACAGAATGAAGTAAGTCAGAAAGAGGAAAACAAATATTGTATATTAATGCATATATGTGGAGCCTAAAAATGGTACAGATGAACTGGTTTGCAGGGAAGAAATAGAGACACAGAGGTAGAGAACAAACGTATGGACACCAAGTGTGGGAAGCCATGGGGTGGTGGTGGTGGAATGAGTTGGGAGATTGGGATTGACCTGTATACATGTATATGCATAAAATACATAACTAATAATAACGTGGTGTATAAAAAAATAAATAAAATTAAATTTCAAAATTTTAAAAAATAAAATTTAATAATAAAACAGAAAAAAGTTCTTCCCGTCACACAGATGTATTTATAGGAGTGAATTATTTCCATGCTTATATCTATAAATACATAAAAGAGGAATAAAATCTAACTTGAACCATAAAAGAAAAAAAAACCCTGAACCCACGAGTTATACAGAGGAAAACCCTATCAGGGCACTTGCTCCAGTGGTAAACAATTCTGAAATTGGTCAGAGGTGGGGAACCATCTCCCATACAGCCATCAACCCACCCCCCACGCAAGGAGCGTCCTCATTGCAAAGCTGGGGGACCGTGCCGAGGCATCTGTGAGTAAACGTGAGCTGAGCCCCAGGCCAGCTACTGCTGAACTGTTCCCACCCTTTCCAGGTAAAACACCTAAATATATACAAGGGCTTGAAAGCCTAGAGGAAGGACCGTGGAGCCACACCAGCGACAGCACACAGGCCAACTTGGTGCCTGCAGGGCAGCCACGGTGGTCCTGGCCCCGGAAGCTCTTCCAGAAGCTTTCCATTGCCCTGCCTGAGATACCCCTCCTGTCCCGGCCCCCACTGCTTTTTTCCTTCCTCACCTCTGTCCGAAGAGAAATTCCAGCGGAAAGTATGGGTGACACAACCTCTTCTTTACAGGCGGCAGCCTGGCAACTCCTGCAGAAAGGCCAGCAGAACCCCACTCACACCGGGCCACCCACAAAGCTGAGGCCCCTCACTCCCTCCCACCAGCACAGCCCCGAGACTGCTGACGGGGCAGAGAATATGGAGTCAGGCACAGCTTCAGGGGCTATTGCTGCCTGGAGCGCTGTTTATATTGACCTCAACGAGGCACACCTGGGGAGGGCGGGCCGGCAGGTTAAGGCTGCCCAGGTCAGCTAATCCACAACCCTCATGGAATCACATTGTTGAAAATGGACCCCGCTAAGGCAGAAGAGAAGCCAAGGGAAAAAAGGACACAATGCCATTTGCAGCACTGTAGATGAGTCCAGAAGTAATCACGTGACTTGTAGTAAGTCAGAAAGTGGAAGACACATATCATATCATATCACTTATAGGTGTTACCTAAAAATGGATACCAGGGCAGATATTGCCACGGAGAAGGGCAATCACAGATTCATTAAACAAACTTATGGTTCACCAATGGAAAGGTGTGAGGATTGGTTTCATTACGATATCGGGGTTAACAGACATATACAAACACAGGTGACATATATAATCCCCAAAGACCTACAGAATACCAAGAGAGGACTACTCAACATTCTGTCATAATGTACATGGGAAAAGGATCCCAGGAAGAACAGACATCTGTATATGTGTAAAAGAACCACATCTTCCACACCTACAAGAAGCCAAACATTGTAATCAAACTTGCTGTAATAAAAAATAAAAAATTAAATTAAAAACACGAACAAGAAGTAGTGAGACAAACGTGAGGGGCTTTCTCCTGGGACATTCCATTCTAAACTCCAATCTAGAACACCACTTCCACTGAGGCTCTCTTGCCCTAGTAACCAGGTTTGGTAAGGGTGAACTGCTGCCACCTTGTGGCCGTTTCACACAACAGCAGCTTTAATCCCAACGCTAATGGTCAGTTGATATTCAAAATCATTGCAGGCCTGTAAATGACACCTGCCCTGAAAACAAATCCTGGGGTCACATATCGACCAAAAAATTCAAAGGACGTCCATATTTCAAAACGACCGTTTCAAAAGGCATATTTTAGGCACATTAGTGTTCTGCTTCTTTTCCTTTCTTTCCTTTTTTGTTAAAAAAAACGGGAATGGAAAAAAGCATCCCTCAGAATGGGCGAAAATCGTTGCAGACGAATCAATGGACAGAGGTTTAATCTCCAATATATATAAACAGCTCATGCAGCTTAATATTAAAAAACAAACAACCCAAAAAAAAATGGGCAGAAGATCTAAAGAGACGTTTCTTCAAAGGAGACACAGAGATGGCCAAGACGCACATGAAAAGCTGCTCAACAGCACTAATTATTAGAGAAATGCAAATCAAAACTACAATGAGGTTTCACCTCACACCTGTTAGAATCGGCATCATCAGAAAATCTACAAACAACCAATTCTGGGGAGGGTGTGGACAAAAGGAGCCCTCTTCCACTATTGGTGGGAATGTAAATTGATACAGTCACTATGGAGAACAGTATGGAGTTTCCTTAAAAAAGCTAGAAATAGAATTACCATCTGATCCAGCAATCCCACTTCTGGGCATATACCCAGAGAAAACCGTATTTCAAAAAGGCACATTCACCACAATGTTCGTTGCAGCACTATTTACAATAGCCAGGTAATGGAAGCAACCTAAATGCCCACAGACAGATGAGTGGATAAAGATGTGGTACATATATAAAATGGAATATTACTCGGCCATAAAAAGGAATGAAACTGGGTCATTTGTAGAGACATCGATGGATCGAGAGACTGTCATACAGAATGAAGTAAGTCAGAAAGAGGAAAACAAATATTGTATATTAATGCATATATGTGGAGCCTAAAAATGGTACAGATGAACTGGTTTGCAGGGAAGAAATAGAGACACAGAGGTAGAGAACAAACGTATGGACACCAAGTGTGGGAAGCCATGGGGTGGTGGTGGTGGAATGAGTTGGGATATTGGGATTGACCTGTATACATGTATATGCATAAAATACATAACTAATAATAACGTGGTGTATAAAGAAAATAAATAAAATTAAATTTCAAAATTTTAAAAAATAAAATTTAATAATAAAACAGAAAAAAGTTCTTCCCGTCACACAGATGTATTTATAGGAGTGAATTATTTCCATGCTTATATCTATAAATACATAAAAGAGGAATAAAATCTAACTTGAACCATAAAAGAAAAAAAAACCCTGAACCCACGAGTTATACAGAGGAAAACCCTATCAGGGCACTTGCTCCAGTGGTAAACAATTCTGAAATTGGTCAGAGGTGGGGAACCATCTCCCATACAGCCATCAACCCAACCCCCACGCAAGGAGCGTCCTCATTGCAAAGCTGGGGGACCGTGCCGAGGCATCTGTGAGTAAACGTGAGCTGAGCCCCAGGCCAGCTACTGCTGAACTGTTCCCACCCTTTCCAGGTAAAACACCTAAATATATACAAGGGCTTGAAAGCCTAGAGGAAGGACCGTGGAGCCACACCAGCGACAGCACGCAGGCCAACTTGGTGCCTGCAGGGCAGCCAGGGTGGTCCTGGCCCCGGAAGCTCTTCCAGAAGCTTTCCATGGCCCTGCCTGAGATACCCCTCCTGTCCCGGCCCCCACTGCTTTTTTCCTTCCTCACCTCTGTCCGAAGAGAAATTCCAGCGGAAAGTATGGGTGACACAACCTCTTCTTTACAGGCGGCAGCCTGGCAACTCCTGCAGAAAGGCCAGCAGAACCCCACTCACACCGGGCCACCCACAAAGCTGTGGCCCCTCATTCCCTCCCACCAGCACAGCCCCGAGACTGCTGACGGGGCAGAGAATATGGAGTCAGGCACAGCTTCAGGGGCTATTGCTGCCTGGAGCGCTGTTTATATTGACCTCAACGAGGCACACCTGGGGAGGGCGGGCCGGCAGGTTAAGGCTGCCCAGGTCAGCTAATCCACAACCCTCATGGAATCACATTGTTGAAAATGGACCCCGCTAAGGCAGAAGAGAAGCCAAGGGAGAAAAGGACACAATGCCATTTGCAGCACCGTAGATGAGTCCAGAAGTAATCACGTGACTTGTAGTAAGTCAGAAAGTGGAAGACACATATCATATCATATCACTTATAGGTGTTACCTAAAAATGGATACCAGGGCAGATATTTCCACGGAGAAGGGCAATCACAGATTCATTAAACAAACTTATGGTTCACCAATGGAAAGGTGTGAGGATTGGTTTCATTACGATATCGGGGTTAACAGACATATACAAACACAGGTGACATATATAATCCCCAAAGACCTACAGAATACCAAGAGAGGACTACTCAACATTCTGTCATAACGTACATGGGAAAAGGATCCCAGGAAGAACAGACATCTGTATATGTGTAAAAGAACCACATCTTCCACACCTACAAGAAGCCAAACATTGTAATCAAACTTGCTGTAATAAAAAATAAAAAATTAAATTAAAAACACGAACAAGAAGTAGTGAGACAAACGTGAGGGGCTTTCTCCTGGGACATTCCATTCTAAACTCCAATCTAGAACACCACTTCCACTGAGGCTCTCTTGCCCTAGTAACCAGGTTTGGTAAGGGTGAACTGCTGCCACCTTGTGGCCGTTTCACACAACAGCAGCTTTAATCCCAACGCTAATGGTCAGTTGATATTCAAAATCATTGCAGGCCTGTAAATGACACCTGCCCTGAAAACAAATCCTGGGGTCACATATCGACCAAAATATTCAAAGGACGTCCATATTTCAAAACGACCGTTTCAAAAGGCATATTTTAGGAACATTAGTGTTCTCTTCTTTTCCTTTCTTTCCTTTTTTGTTAAAAAAAACGGGAATGGAAAAAAGCATCCCTCAGAATGGGCGAAAATCGTTGCAGACGAATCAATGGACAGAGGTTTAATCTCCAATATATATAAACAGCTCATGCAGCATAATATTAAAAAAACAAACAACCCAAAAAAAAATGGGCAGAAGATCTAAAGAGACGTTTCATCAAAGGAGACACAGAGATGGCCAAGACGCACATGAAAAGCTGCTCAACAGCACTAATTATTAGAGAAATGCAAATCAAAACTACAATGAGGTTTCACCTCACACCTGTTAGAATCGGCATCATCACAAAATCTACAAACAACCAATTCTGGGGAGGGTGTGGACAAAAGGAGCCCTCTTCCACTATTGGTGGGAATGTAAATTGATACAGTCACTATGGAGAACAGTATGGAGTTTCCTTAAAAAAGCTAGAAATAGAATTACCATCTGATCCAGCAATCCCACTTCTGGGCATATACCCAGAGAAAACCGTATTTCAAAAAGGCACATTCACCACAATGTTCGTTGCAGCACTATTTACAATAGCCAGGTAATGGAAGCAACCTAAATGCCCACAGACAGATGAGTGGATAAAGATGTGGTACATATATAAAATGGAATATTACTCGGCCATAAAAAGGAATGAAACTGGGTCATTTGTAGAGACATCGATGGATCGAGAGACTGTCATACAGAATGAAGTAAGTCAGAAAGAGGAAAACAAATATTGTATATTAATGCATATATGTGGAGCCTAAAAATGGTACAGATGAACTGGTTTGCAGGGAAGAAATAGAGACACAGAGGTAGAGAACAAACGTATGGACACCAAGTGTGGGAAGCCATGGGGTGGTGGTGGTGGAATGAGTTGGGAGATTGGGATTGACCTGTATACATGTATATGCATAAAATACATAACTAATAATAACGTGGTGTATAAAAAAATAAATAAAATTAAATTTCAAAATTTTAAAAAATAAAATTTAAAAATAAAACAGACAAAACTTCTTCCCGTCACACAGATGTATTTATAGGAGGGAATTATTTCCATGCTTATATCTATAAATACATAAAAGAGGAATAAAATCTAACTTGAACCATAAAAGAAAAAAAAAAAACCCTGAACCCACGAGTTATACAGAGGAAAACCCTATCAGGGCACTTGCTCCAGTGGTAAACAATTCTGAAATTGGTCAGAGGTGGGGAACCATCTCCCATACAGCCATCAACCCACCCCCCACGCAAGGAGCGTCCTCATTGCAAAGCTGGGGGACCGTGCCGAGGCATCTGTGAGTAAACGTGAGCTGAGCCCCAGGCCAGCTACTGCTGAACTGTTCCCACCCTTTCCAGGTAAAACACCTAAATATATACAAGGGCTTGAAAGCCTAGAGGAAGGACCGTGGAGCCACACCAGCGACAGCACACAGGCCAACTTGGTGCCTGCAGGGCAGCCACGGTGGTCCTGGCCCCGGAAGCTCTTCCAGAAGCTTTCCATTGCCCTGCCTGAGATACCCCTCCTGTCCCGGCCCCCACTGCTTTTTTCCTTCCTCACCTCTGTCCGAAGAGAAATTCCAGCGGAAAGTATGGGTGACACAACCTCTTCTTTACAGGCGGCAGCCTGGCAACTCCTGCAGAAAGGCCAGCAGAACCCCACTCACACCGGGCCACCCACAAAGCTGAGGCCCCTCACTCCCTCCCACCAGCACAGCCCCGAGACTGCTGACGGGGCAGAGAATATGGAGTCAGGCACAGCTTCAGGGGCTATTGCTGCCTGGAGCGCTGTTTATATTGACCTCAACGAGGCACACCTGGGGAGGGCGGGCCGGCAGGTTAAGGCTGCCCAGGTCAGCTAATCCACAACCCTCATGGAATCACATTGTTGAAAATGGACCCCGCTAAGGCAGAAGAGAAGCCAAGGGAAAAAAGGACACAATGCCATTTGCAGCACTGTAGATGAGTCCAGAAGTAATCACGTGACTTGTAGTAAGTCAGAAAGTGGAAGACACATATCATATCATATCACTTATAGGTGTTACCTAAAAATGGATACCAGGGCAGATATTGCCACGGAGAAGGGCAATCACAGATTCATTAAACAAACTTATGGTTCACCAATGGAAAGGTGTGAGGATTGGTTTCATTACGATATCGGGGTTAACAGACATATACAAACACAGGTGACATATATAATCCCCAAAGACCTACAGAATACCAAGAGAGGACTACTCAACATTCTGTCATAATGTACATGGGAAAAGGATCCCAGGAAGAACAGACATCTGTATATGTGTAAAAGAACCACATCTTCCACACCTACAAGAAGCCAAACATTGTAATCAAACTTGCTGTAATAAAAAATAAAAAATTAAATTAAAAACACGAACAAGAAGTAGTGAGACAAACGTGAGGGGCTTTCTCCTGGGACATTCCATTCTAAACTCCAATCTAGAACACCACTTCCACTGAGGCTCTCTTGCCCTAGTAACCAGGTTTGGTAAGGGTGAACTGCTGCCACCTTGTGGCCGTTTCACACAACAGCAGCTTTAATCCCAACGCTAATGGTCAGTTGATATTCAAAATCATTGCAGGCCTGTAAATGACACCTGCCCTGAAAACAAATCCTGGGGTCACATATCGACCAAAAAATTCAAAGGACGTCCATATTTCAAAACGACCGTTTCAAAAGGCATATTTTAGGCACATTAGTGTTCTGCTTCTTTTCCTTTCTTTCCTTTTTTGTTAAAAAAAACGGGAATGGAAAAAAGCATCCCTCAGAATGGGCGAAAATCGTTGCAGACGAATCAATGGACAGAGGTTTAATCTCCAATATATATAAACAGCTCATGCAGCTTAATATTAAAAAACAAACAACCCAAAAAAAAATGGGCAGAAGATCTAAAGAGACGTTTCTTCAAAGGAGACACAGAGATGGCCAAGACGCACATGAAAAGCTGCTCAACAGCACTAATTATTAGAGAAATGCAAATCAAAACTACAATGAGGTTTCACCTCACACCTGTTAGAATCGGCATCATCAGAAAATCTACAAACAACCAATTCTGGGGAGGGTGTGGACAAAAGGAGCCCTCTTCCACTATTGGTGGGAATGTAAATTGATACAGTCACTATGGAGAACAGTATGGAGTTTCCTTAAAAAAGCTAGAAATAGAATTACCATCTGATCCAGCAATCCCACTTCTGGGCATATACCCAGAGAAAACCGTATTTCAAAAAGGCACATTCACCACAATGTTCGTTGCAGCACTATTTACAATAGCCAGGTAATGGAAGCAACCTAAATGCCCACAGACAGATGAGTGGATAAAGATGTGGTACATATATAAAATGGAATATTACTCGGCCATAAAAAGGAATGAAACTGGGTCATTTGTAGAGACATCGATGGATCGAGAGACTGTCATACAGAATGAAGTAAGTCAGAAAGAGGAAAACAAATATTGTATATTAATGCATATATGTGGAGCCTAAAAATGGTACAGATGAACTGGTTTGCAGGGAAGAAATAGAGACACAGAGGTAGAGAACAAACGTATGGACACCAAGTGTGGGAAGCCATGGGGTGGTGGTGGTGGAATGAGTTGGGATATTGGGATTGACCTGTATACATGTATATGCATAAAATACATAACTAATAATAACGTGGTGTATAAAGAAAATAAATAAAATTAAATTTCAAAATTTTAAAAAATAAAATTTAATAATAAAACAGAAAAAAGTTCTTCCCGTCACACAGATGTATTTATAGGAGTGAATTATTTCCATGCTTATATCTATAAATACATAAAAGAGGAATAAAATCTAACTTGAACCATAAAAGAAAAAAAAACCCTGAACCCACGAGTTATACAGAGGAAAACCCTATCAGGGCACTTGCTCCAGTGGTAAACAATTCTGAAATTGGTCAGAGGTGGGGAACCATCTCCCATACAGCCATCAACCCAACCCCCACGCAAGGAGCGTCCTCATTGCAAAGCTGGGGGACCGTGCCGAGGCATCTGTGAGTAAACGTGAGCTGAGCCCCAGGCCAGCTACTGCTGAACTGTTCCCACCCTTTCCAGGTAAAACACCTAAATATATACAAGGGCTTGAAAGCCTAGAGGAAGGACCGTGGAGCCACACCAGCGACAGCACGCAGGCCAACTTGGTGCCTGCAGGGCAGCCAGGGTGGTCCTGGCCCCGGAAGCTCTTCCAGAAGCTTTCCATGGCCCTGCCTGAGATACCCCTCCTGTCCCGGCCCCCACTGCTTTTTTCCTTCCTCACCTCTGTCCGAAGAGAAATTCCAGCGGAAAGTATGGGTGACACAACCTCTTCTTTACAGGCGGCAGCCTGGCAACTCCTGCAGAAAGGCCAGCAGAACCCCACTCACACCGGGCCACCCACAAAGCTGTGGCCCCTCATTCCCTCCCACCAGCACAGCCCCGAGACTGCTGACGGGGCAGAGAATATGGAGTCAGGCACAGCTTCAGGGGCTATTGCTGCCTGGAGCGCTGTTTATATTGACCTCAACGAGGCACACCTGGGGAGGGCGGGCCGGCAGGTTAAGGCTGCCCAGGTCAGCTAATCCACAACCCTCATGGAATCACATTGTTGAAAATGGACCCCGCTAAGGCAGAAGAGAAGCCAAGGGAGAAAAGGACACAATGCCATTTGCAGCACCGTAGATGAGTCCAGAAGTAATCACGTGACTTGTAGTAAGTCAGAAAGTGGAAGACACATATCATATCATATCACTTATAGGTGTTACCTAAAAATGGATACCAGGGCAGATATTTCCACGGAGAAGGGCAATCACAGATTCATTAAACAAACTTATGGTTCACCAATGGAAAGGTGTGAGGATTGGTTTCATTACGATATCGGGGTTAACAGACATATACAAACACAGGTGACATATATAATCCCCAAAGACCTACAGAATACCAAGAGAGGACTACTCAACATTCTGTCATAACGTACATGGGAAAAGGATCCCAGGAAGAACAGACATCTGTATATGTGTAAAAGAACCACATCTTCCACACCTACAAGAAGCCAAACATTGTAATCAAACTTGCTGTAATAAAAAATAAAAAATTAAATTAAAAACACGAACAAGAAGTAGTGAGACAAACGTGAGGGGCTTTCTCCTGGGACATTCCATTCTAAACTCCAATCTAGAACACCACTTCCACTGAGGCTCTCTTGCCCTAGTAACCAGGTTTGGTAAGGGTGAACTGCTGCCACCTTGTGGCCGTTTCACACAACAGCAGCTTTAATCCCAACGCTAATGGTCAGTTGATATTCAAAATCATTGCAGGCCTGTAAATGACACCTGCCCTGAAAACAAATCCTGGGGTCACATATCGACCAAAATATTCAAAGGACGTCCATATTTCAAAACGACCGTTTCAAAAGGCATATTTTAGGAACATTAGTGTTCTCTTCTTTTCCTTTCTTTCCTTTTTTGTTAAAAAAAACGGGAATGGAAAAAAGCATCCCTCAGAATGGGCGAAAATCGTTGCAGACGAATCAATGGACAGAGGTTTAATCTCCAATATATATAAACAGCTCATGCAGCATAATATTAAAAAAACAAACAACCCAAAAAAAAATGGGCAGAAGATCTAAAGAGACGTTTCATCAAAGGAGACACAGAGATGGCCAAGACGCACATGAAAAGCTGCTCAACAGCACTAATTATTAGAGAAATGCAAATCAAAACTACAATGAGGTTTCACCTCACACCTGTTAGAATCGGCATCATCACAAAATCTACAAACAACCAATTCTGGGGAGGGTGTGGACAAAAGGAGCCCTCTTCCACTATTGGTGGGAATGTAAATTGATACAGTCACTATGGAGAACAGTATGGAGTTTCCTTAAAAAAGCTAGAAATAGAATTACCATCTGATCCAGCAATCCCACTTCTGGGCATATACCCAGAGAAAACCGTATTTCAAAAAGGCACATTCACCACAATGTTCGTTGCAGCACTATTTACAATAGCCAGGTAATGGAAGCAACCTAAATGCCCACAGACAGATGAGTGGATAAAGATGTGGTACATATATAAAATGGAATATTACTCGGCCATAAAAAGGAATGAAACTGGGTCATTTGTAGAGACATCGATGGATCGAGAGACTGTCATACAGAATGAAGTAAGTCAGAAAGAGGAAAACAAATATTGTATATTAATGCATATATGTGGAGCCTAAAAATGGTACAGATGAACTGGTTTGCAGGGAAGAAATAGAGACACAGAGGTAGAGAACAAACGTATGGACACCAAGTGTGGGAAGCCATGGGGTGGTGGTGGTGGAATGAGTTGGGAGATTGGGATTGACCTGTATACATGTATATGCATAAAATACATAACTAATAATAACGTGGTGTATAAAAAAAATAAATAAAATTAAATTTCAAAATTTTAAAAAATAAAATTTAATAATAAAACAGAAAAAAGTTCTTCCCGTCACACAGATGTATTTATAGGAGTGAATTATTTCCATGCTTATATCTATAAATACATAAAAGAGGAATAAAATCTAACTTGAACCATAAAAGAAAAAAAAACCCTGAACCCACGAGTTATACAGAGGAAAACCCTATCAGGGCACTTGCTCCAGTGGTAAACAATTCTGAAATTGGTCAGAGGTGGGGAACCATCTCCCATACAGCCATCAACCCACCCCCCACGCAAGGAGCGTCCTCATTGCAAAGCTGGGGGACCGTGCCGAGGCATCTGTGAGTAAACGTGAGCTGAGCCCCAGGCCAGCTACTGCTGAACTGTTCCCACCCTTTCCAGGTAAAACACCTAAATATATACAAGGGCTTGAAAGCCTAGAGGAAGGACCGTGGAGCCACACCAGCGACAGCACACAGGCCAACTTGGTGCCTGCAGGGCAGCCACGGTGGTCCTGGCCCCGGAAGCTCTTCCAGAAGCTTTCCATTGCCCTGCCTGAGATACCCCTCCTGTCCCGGCCCCCACTGCTTTTTTCCTTCCTCACCTCTGTCCGAAGAGAAATTCCAGCGGAAAGTATGGGTGACACAACCTCTTCTTTACAGGCGGCAGCCTGGCAACTCCTGCAGAAAGGCCAGCAGAACCCCACTCACACCGGGCCACCCACAAAGCTGAGGCCCCTCACTCCCTCCCACCAGCACAGCCCCGAGACTGCTGACGGGGCAGAGAATATGGAGTCAGGCACAGCTTCAGGGGCTATTGCTGCCTGGAGCGCTGTTTATATTGACCTCAACGAGGCACACCTGGGGAGGGCGGGCCGGCAGGTTAAGGCTGCCCAGGTCAGCTAATCCACAACCCTCATGGAATCACATTGTTGAAAATGGACCCCGCTAAGGCAGAAGAGAAGCCAAGGGAAAAAAGGACACAATGCCATTTGCAGCACTGTAGATGAGTCCAGAAGTAATCACGTGACTTGTAGTAAGTCAGAAAGTGGAAGACACATATCATATCATATCACTTATAGGTGTTACCTAAAAATGGATACCAGGGCAGATATTGCCACGGAGAAGGGCAATCACAGATTCATTAAACAAACTTATGGTTCACCAATGGAAAGGTGTGAGGATTGGTTTCATTACGATATCGGGGTTAACAGACATATACAAACACAGGTGACATATATAATCCCCAAAGACCTACAGAATACCAAGAGAGGACTACTCAACATTCTGTCATAATGTACATGGGAAAAGGATCCCAGGAAGAACAGACATCTGTATATGTGTAAAAGAACCACATCTTCCACACCTACAAGAAGCCAAACATTGTAATCAAACTTGCTGTAATAAAAAATAAAAAATTAAATTAAAAACACGAACAAGAAGTAGTGAGACAAACGTGAGGGGCTTTCTCCTGGGACATTCCATTCTAAACTCCAATCTAGAACACCACTTCCACTGAGGCTCTCTTGCCCTAGTAACCAGGTTTGGTAAGGGTGAACTGCTGCCACCTTGTGGCCGTTTCACACAACAGCAGCTTTAATCCCAACGCTAATGGTCAGTTGATATTCAAAATCATTGCAGGCCTGTAAATGACACCTGCCCTGAAAACAAATCCTGGGGTCACATATCGACCAAAAAATTCAAAGGACGTCCATATTTCAAAACGACCGTTTCAAAAGGCATATTTTAGGCACATTAGTGTTCTGCTTCTTTTCCTTTCTTTCCTTTTTTGTTAAAAAAAACGGGAATGGAAAAAAGCATCCCTCAGAATGGGCGAAAATCGTTGCAGACGAATCAATGGACAGAGGTTTAATCTCCAATATATATAAACAGCTCATGCAGCTTAATATTAAAAAACAAACAACCCAAAAAAAAATGGGCAGAAGATCTAAAGAGACGTTTCTTCAAAGGAGACACAGAGATGGCCAAGACGCACATGAAAAGCTGCTCAACAGCACTAATTATTAGAGAAATGCAAATCAAAACTACAATGAGGTTTCACCTCACACCTGTTAGAATCGGCATCATCAGAAAATCTACAAACAACCAATTCTGGGGAGGGTGTGGACAAAAGGAGCCCTCTTCCACTATTGGTGGGAATGTAAATTGATACAGTCACTATGGAGAACAGTATGGAGTTTCCTTAAAAAAGCTAGAAATAGAATTACCATCTGATCCAGCAATCCCACTTCTGGGCATATACCCAGAGAAAACCGTATTTCAAAAAGGCACATTCACCACAATGTTCGTTGCAGCACTATTTACAATAGCCAGGTAATGGAAGCAACCTAAATGCCCACAGACAGATGAGTGGATAAAGATGTGGTACATATATAAAATGGAATATTACTCGGCCATAAAAAGGAATGAAACTGGGTCATTTGTAGAGACATCGATGGATCGAGAGACTGTCATACAGAATGAAGTAAGTCAGAAAGAGGAAAACAAATATTGTATATTAATGCATATATGTGGAGCCTAAAAATGGTACAGATGAACTGGTTTGCAGGGAAGAAATAGAGACACAGAGGTAGAGAACAAACGTATGGACACCAAGTGTGGGAAGCCATGGGGTGGTGGTGGTGGAATGAGTTGGGAGATTGGGATTGACCTGTATACATGTATATGCATAAAATACATAACTAATAATAACGTGGTGTATAAAGAAAATAAATAAAATTAAATTTCAAAATTTTAAAAAATAAAATTTAATAATAAAACAGAAAAAAGTTCTTCCCGTCACACAGATGTATTTATAGGAGTGAATTATTTCCATGCTTATATCTATAAATACATAAAAGAGGAATAAAATCTAACTTGAACCATAAAAGAAAAAAAAACCCTGATCCCACGAGTTATACAGAGGAAAACCCTATCAGGGCACTTGCTCCAGTGGTAAACAATTCTGAAATTGGTCAGAGGTGGGGAACCATCTCCCATACAGCCATCAACCCACCCCCCACGCAAGGAGCGTCCTCATTGCAAAGCTGGGGGACCGTGCCGAGGCATCTGTGAGTAAACGTGAGCTGAGCCCCAGGCCAGCTACTGCTGAACTGTTCCCACCCTTTCCAGGTAAAACACCTGAATATATACAAGGGCTTAAAGCCTAGAGGAAGGACCGTGGAGCCACACCAGCGACAGCACGCAGGCCAACTTGGTGCCTGCAGGGCAGCCAGGGTGGTCCTGGCCCCGGAAGCTCTTCCAGAAGCTTTCCATTGCCCTGGCTGAGATACCCCTCATGTCCCGGCCCCCACTGCTTTTTTCCTTCCTCACCTCTGTCTGAAGAGAAATTCCAGCGGAAAGTATGGGTGACACAACCTCTACTTTACAGGCGGCAGCCTGGCAACTCCTGCAGAAAGGCCAGCAGAACCCCACTCACACCGGGCCACCCACAAAGCTGTGGCCCCTCACTCCCGCCCACCAGCACAGCCCCGAGACTGCTGACGGGGCAGAGAATATGGAGTCAGGCACAGCTTCAGGGGCTATTGCTGCCTGGAGCGCTGTTTATATTGACCTCAACGAGGCACACCTGGGGAGGGCGGGCCGGCAGGTTAAGGCTGCCCAGGTCAGCTAATCCACAACCCTCATGGAATCACATTGTTGAAAATGGACCCCGCTAAGGCAGAAGAGAAGCCAAGGGAAAAAAGGACACAATGCCATTTGCAGCACCGTAGATGAGTCCAGAAGTAATCACGTGACTTGTAGTAAGTCAGAAAGTGGAAGACACATATCATATCATATCACTTATAGGTGTTACCTAAAAATGGATACCAGGGCAGATATTTCCACGGAGAAGGGCAATCACAGATTCATTAAACAAACTTATGGTTCACCAATGGAAAGGTGTGAGGATTGGTTTCATTACGATATCGGGGTTAACAGACATATACAAACACAGGTGACATATATAATCCCCAAAGACCTACAGAATACCAAGAGAGGACTACTCAACATTCTGTCATAACGTACATGGGAAAAGGATCCCAGGAAGAACAGACATCTGTATATGTGTAAAAGAACCACATCTTCCACACCTACAAGAAGCCAAACATTGTAATCAAACTTGCTGTAATAAAAAATAAAAAATTAAATTAAAAACACGAACAAGAAGTAGTGAGACAAACGTGAGGGGCTTTCTCCTGGGACATTCCATTCTAAATTCCAATCTAGAACACCACTTCCACTGAGGCTCTCTTGCCCTAGTAACCAGGTTTGGTAAGGGTGAACTGCTGCCACCTTGTGGCCGTTTCACACAACAGCAGCTTTAATCCCAACGCTAATGGTCAGTTGATATTCAAAATCATTGCAGGCCTGTAAATGACACCTGCCCTGAAAACAAATCCTGGGGTCACATATCGACCAAAAAATTCAAAGGACGTCCATATTTCAAAACGACCGTTTCAAAAGGCATATTTTAGGCATATTAGTGTTCTGCTTCTTTTCCTTTCTTTCCTTTTTTGTTAAAAAAAAACGGGAATGGAAAAAAGCATCCCTCAGAATGGGCGAAAATCGTTGCAGACGAATCAATGGACAGAGGTTTAATCTCCAATATATATAAACAGCTCATGCAGCTTAATATTAAAAAAACAAACAACCCAAAAAAAAATGGGCAGAAGATCTAAAGAGACGTTTCTTCAAAGGAGACACAGAGATGGCCAAGACGCACATGAAAAGCTGCTCAACAGCACTAATTATTAGAGAAATGCAAATCAAAAGTACAATGAGGTTTCACCTCACACCTGTTAGAATCGGCATCATCAGAAAATCTACAAACAACCAATTCTGGGGAGGGTGTGGACAAAAGGAGCCCTCTTCCACTATTGGTGGGAATGTAAATTGATACAGTCACTATGGAGAACAGTATGGAGTTTCCTTAAAAAAGCTAGAAATAGAATTACCATCTGATCCAGCAATCCCACTTCTGGGCATATACCCAGAGAAAACCGTATTTCAAAAAGGCACATTCACCACAATGTTCGTTGCAGCACTATTTACAATAGCCAGGTAATGGAAGCAACCTAAATGCCCACAGACAGATGAGTGGATAAAGCTGTGGTACATATATAAAATGGAATATTACTCGGCCATAAAAAGGAATGAAACTGGGTCATTTGTAGAGACATCGATGGATCGAGAGACTGTCATACAGAATGAAGTAAGTCAGAAAGAGGAAAACAAATATTGTATATTAATGCATATATGTGGAGCCTAAAAATGGTACAGATGAACTGGTTTGCAGGGAAGAAATAGAGACACAGAGGTAGAGAACAAATGTATGGACACCAAGTGTGGGAAGCCATGGGGTGGTGGTGGTGGAATGAGTTGGGAGATTGGGATTGACCTGTATACATGTATATGCATAAAATACATAACTAATAATAACGTGGTGTATAAAAAAAATAAATAAAATTAAATTTCAAAATTTTAAAAAATAAAATTTAAAAATAAAACAGAAAAAAGTTCTTCCCGTCACACAGATGTATTTATAGGAGTGAATTATTTCCATGCTTATATCTATAAATACATAAAAGAGGAATAAAATCTAACTTGAACCATAAAAGAAAAAAAAACCCTGATCCCACGAGTTATACAGAGGAAAACCCTATCAGGGCACTTGCTCCAGTGGTAAACAATTCTGAAATTGGTCAGAGGTGGGGAACCATCTCCCATACAGCCATCAACCCACCCCCCACGCAAGGAGCGTCCTCATTGCAAAGCTGGGGGACCGTGCCGAGGCATCTGTGAGTAAACGTGAGCTGAGCCCCAGGCCAGCTACTGCTGAACTGTTCCCACCCTTTCCAGGTGAAACACCTGAATATATACAAGGGCTTAAACCCTAGAGGAAGGACCGTGGAGCCACACCAGCGACAGCACGCAGGCCAACTTGGTGCCTGCAGGGCAGCCAGGGTGGTCCTGGCCCTGGAAGCTCTTCCAGAAGCTTTCCATTGCCCTGGCTGAGATACCCCTCATGTCCCGGCCCCCACTGCTTTTTTCCTTCCTCACCTCTGTCTGAAGAGAAATTCCAGCGGAAAGTATGGGTGACACAACCTCTTCTTTACAGGCGGCAGCCTGGCAACTCCTGCAGAAAGGCCAGCAGAACCCCACTCACACCGGGCCACCCACAAAGCTGTGGCCCCTCACTCCCTCCCACCAGCACAGCCCCGAGACTGCTGACGGGGCAGAGAATATGGAGTCAGGCACAGCTTCAGGGGCTATTGCTGCCTGGAGCGCTGTTTATATTGACCTCAACGAGGCACACCTGGGGAGGGCGGGCCGGCAGGTTAAGGCTGCCCAGGTCAGCTAATCCACAACCCTCATGGAATCACATTGTTGAAAATGGACCCCGCTAAGGCAGAAGAGAAGCCAAGGGAAAAAAGGACACAATGCCATTTGCAGCACTGTAGATGAGTCCAGAAGTAATCACGTGACTTGTAGTAAGTCAGAAAGTGGAAGACACATATCATATCATATCACTTATAGGTGTTACCTAAAAATGGATACCAGGGCAGATATTGCCACGGAGAAGGGCAATCACAGATTCATTAAACAAACTTATGGTTCACCAATGGAAAGGTGTGAGGATTGGTTTCATTACGATATCGGGGTTAACAGACATATACAAACACAGGTGACATATATAATCACCAAAGACCTACAGAATACCAAGAGAGGACTACTCAACATTCTGTCATAACGTACATGGGAAAAGGATCCCAGGAAGAACAGACATCTGTATATGTGTAAAAGAACCACATCTTCCACACCTACAAGAAGCCAAATATTGTAATCAAACTTGCTGTAATAAAAAATAAAAAATTAAATTAAAAACACGAACAAGAAGTAGTGAGACAAACGTGAGGGGCTTTCTCCTGGGACATTCCATTCTAAACTCCAATCTAGAACACCACATCCACTGAGGCTCTCTTGCCCTAGTAACCAGGTTTGGTAAGGGTGAACTGCTGCCACCTTGTGGCCGTTTCACACAACAGCAGCTTTAATCCCAACGCTAATGGTCAGTTGATATTCAAAATCATTGCAGGCCTGTAAATGACACCTGCCCTGAAAACAAATCCTGGGGTCACATATCAACCAAAATATTCAAAGGACATCCATATTTCAAAACGACCGTTTCAAAAGGCATATTTTAGGCACATTAGTGTTCTGCTTCTTTTCCTTTCTTTCCTTTTTTGTTAAAAAAAACGGGAATGGAAAAAAGCATCCCTCAGAATGGGCGAAAATCGTTGCAGACGAATCAATGGACAGAGGTTTAATCTCCAATATATATAAACAGCTCATGCAGCATAATATTAAAAAAACAAACAACCCAAAAAAAAATGGGCAGAAGATCTAAAGAGACGTTTCATCAAAGGAGACACAGAGATGGCCAAGACGCACATGAAAAGCTGCTCAACAGCACTAATTATTAGAGAAATGCAAATCAAAACTACAATGAGGTTTCACCTCACACCTGTTAGAATCGGCATCATCAGAAAATCTACAAACAACCAATTCTGGGGAGGGTGTGGACAAAAGGAGCCCTCTTCCACTATTGGTGGGAATGTAAATTGATACAGTCACTATGGAGAACAGTATGGAGTTTCCTTAAAAAAGCTAGAAATAGAATTACCATCTGATCCAGCAATCCCACTTCTGGGCATATACCCAGAGAAAACCGTATTTCAAAAAGGCACATTCACCACAATGTTCGTTGCAGCACTATTTACAATAGCCAGGTAATGGAAGCAACCTAAATGCCCACAGACAGATGAGTGGATAAAGATGTGGTACATATATAAAATGGAATATTACTCGGCCATAAAAAGGAATGAAACTGGGTCATTTGTAGAGACATCGATGGATCGAGAGACTGTCATACAGAATGAAGTAAGTCAGAAAGAGGAAAACAAATATTGTATATTAATGCATATATGTGGAGCCTAAAAATGGTACAGATGAACTGGTTTGCAGGGAAGAAATAGAGACACAGAGGTAGAGAACAAACGTATGGACACCAAGTGTGGGAAGCCATGGGGTGGTGGTGGTGGAATGAGTTGGGAGATTGGGATTGACCTGTATACATGTATATGCATAAAATACATAACTAATAATAACGTGGTGTATAAAAAAATAAATAAAATTAAATTTCAAAATTTTAAAAAATAAAATTTAATAATAAAACAGAAAAAAGTTCTTCCCGTCACACAGATGTATTTATAGGAGGGAATTATTTCCATGCTTATATCTATAAATACATAAAAGAGGAATAAAATCTAACTTGAACCATAAAAGAAAAAAAAAACCCTGAACCCACGAGTTATACAGAGGAAAACCCTATCAGGGCACTTGCTCCAGTGGTAAACAATTCTGAAATTGGTCAGAGGTGGGGAACCATCTCCCATACAGCCATCAACCCACCCCCCACGCAAGGAGCGTCCTCATTGCAAAGCTGTGGAACCGTGCCGAGGCATCTGTGAGTAAACGTGAGCTGAGCCCCAGGCCAGCTACTGCTGAACTGTTCCCACCCTTTCCAGGTAAAACACCTAAATATATACAAGGGCTTGAAAGCCTAGAGAAAGGACCGTGGAGCCACACCAGTGACAGCATGCAGGCCAACTTGGTGCCTGCAGGGCAGCCAGGGTGGTCCTGGCCCCGGAAGCTCTTCCAGAAGCTTTCCATTGCCCTGGCTGAGATACCCCTCATGTCCCGGCCCCCACTGCTTTTTTCCTTCCTCACCTCTGTCCGAAGAGATATTCCAGCGGAAAGTATGGGTGACACAACCTCTTCTTTACAGGCGGCAGCCTGGCAACTCCTGCAGAAAGGCCAGCAGAACCCCACTCACACCGGGCCACCCACAAAGCTGAGACCCCTCACTCCCTCCCACCAGCACAGCCCCGAGACTGCTGACGGGGCAGAGAATATGGAGTCAGGCACAGCTTCAGGGGCTATTGCTGCCTGGAGCGCTGTTTATATTGACCTCAACGAGGCACACCTGGGGAGGGCGGGCCGGCAGGTTAAGGCTGCCCAGGTCAGCTAATCCACAACCCTCATGGAATCACATTGTTGAAAATGGACCCCGCTAAGGCAGAAGAGAAGCCAAGGGAAAAAAGGACACAATGCCATTTGCAGCACCGTAAATGAGTCCAGAAGTAATCACGTGACTTGTAGTAAGTCAGAAAGTGGAAGACACATATCATATCATATCACTTATAGGTGTTACCTAAAAATGGATACCAGGGCAGATATTTCCACGGAGAAGGGCAATCACAGATTCATTAAACAAACTTATGGTTCACCAATGGAAAGGTGTGAGGATTGGTTTCATTACGATATCGGGGTTAACAGACATATACAAACACAGGTGACATATATAATCCCCAAAGACCTACAGAATACCAAGAGAGGACTACTCAACATTCTGTCATAACGTACATGGGAAAAGGATCCCAGGAAGAACAGACATCTGTATATGTGTAAAAGAACCACATCTTCCACACCTACAAGAAGCCAAACATTGTAATCAAACTTGCTGTAATAAAAAATAAAAAATTAAATTAAAAACACGAACAAGAAGTAGTGAGACAAACGTGAGGGGCTTTCTCCTGGGACATTCCATTCTAAACTCCAATCTAGAACACCACTTCCACTGAGGCTCTCTTGCCCTAGTAACCAGGTTTGGTAAGGGTGAACTGCTGCCACCTTGTGGCCATTTCACACAACAGCAGCTTTAATCCCAACGCTAATGGTCAGTTGATATTCAAAATCATTGCAGGCCTGTAAATGACACCTGCCCTGAAAACAAATCCTGGGGTCACATATCGACCAAAATATTCAAAGGACGTCCATATTTCAAAACGACCGTTTCAAAAGGCATATTTTAGGAACATTAGTGTTCTCTTCTTTTCCTTTCTTTCCTTTTTTGTTAAAAAAAACGGGAATGGAAAAAAGCATCCCTCAGAATGGGCGAAAATCGTTGCAGACGAATCAATGGACAGAGGTTTAATCTCCAATATATATAAACAGCTCATGCAGCATAATATTAAAAAAACAAACAACCCAAAAAAAAATGGGCAGAAGATCTAAAGAGACGTTTCATCAAAGGAGACACAGAGATGGCCAAGACGCACATGAAAAGCTGCTCAACAGCACTAATTATTAGAGAAATGCAAATCAAAACTACAATGAGGTTTCACCTCACACCTGTTAGAATCGGCATCATCACAAAATCTACAAACAACCAATTCTGGGGAGGGTGTGGACAAAAGGAGCCCTCTTCCACTATTGGTGGGAATGTAAATTGATACAGTCACTATGGAGAACAGTATGGAGTTTCCTTAAAAAAGCTAGAAATAGAATTACCATCTGATCCAGCAATCCCACTTCTGGGCATATACCCAGAGAAAACCGTATTTCAAAAAGGCACATTCACCACAATGTTCGTTGCAGCACTATTTAAAATAGCCAGGTAATGGAAGCAACCTAAATGCCCACAGACAGATGAGTGGATAAAGATGTGGTACATATAGAAAATGGAATATTACTCGGCCATAAAAAGGAATGAAACTGGGTCATTTGTAGAGACATCGATGGATCGAGAGACTGTCATACAGAATGAAGTAAGTCAGAAAGAGGAAAACAAATATTGTATATTAATGCATATATGTGGAGCCTAAAAATGGTACAGATGAACTGGTTTGCAGGGAAGAAATAGAGACACAGAGGTAGAGAACAAACGTATGGACACCAAGTGTGGGAAGCCATGGGGTGGTGGTGGTGGAATGAGTTGGGAGATTGGGATTGACCTGTATACATGTATATGCATAAAATACATAACTAATAATAACGTGGTGTATAAAAAAATAAATAAAATTAAATTTCAAAATTTTAAAAAATAAAATTTAATAATAAAACAGAAAAAAGTTCTTCCCGTCACACAGATGTATTTATAGGAGTGAATTATTTCCATGCTTATATCTATAAATACATAAAAGAGGAATAAAATCTAACTTGAACCATAAAAGAAAAAAAAACCCTGAACCCACGAGTTATACAGAGGAAAACCCTATCAGGGCACTTGCTCCAGTGGTAAACAATTCTGAAATTGGTCAGAGGTGGGGAACCATCTCCCATACAGCCATCAACCCACCCCCCACGCAAGGAGCGTCCTCATTGCAAAGCTGGGGGACCGTGCCGAGGCATCTGTGAGTAAACGTGAGCTGAGCCCCAGGCCAGCTACTGCTGAACTGTTCCCACCCTTTCCAGGTAAAACACCTAAATATATACAAGGGCTTGAAAGCCTAGAGGAAGGACCGTGGAGCCACACCAGCGACAGCACACAGGCCAACTTGGTGCCTGCAGGGCAGCCACGGTGGTCCTGGCCCCGGAAGCTCTTCCAGAAGCTTTCCATTGCCCTGCCTGAGATACCCCTCCTGTCCCGGCCCCCACTGCTTTTTTCCTTCCTCACCTCTGTCCGAAGAGAAATTCCAGCGGAAAGTATGGGTGACACAACCTCTTCTTTACAGGCGGCAGCCTGGCAACTCCTGCAGAAAGGCCAGCAGAACCCCACTCACACCGGGCCACCCACAAAGCTGAGGCCCCTCACTCCCTCCCACCAGCACAGCCCCGAGACTGCTGACGGGGCAGAGAATATGGAGTCAGGCACAGCTTCAGGGGCTATTGCTGCCTGGAGCGCTGTTTATATTGACCTCAACGAGGCACACCTGGGGAGGGCGGGCCGGCAGGTTAAGGCTGCCCAGGTCAGCTAATCCACAACCCTCATGGAATCACATTGTTGAAAATGGACCCCGCTAAGGCAGAAGAGAAGCCAAGGGAAAAAAGGACACAATGCCATTTGCAGCACTGTAGATGAGTCCAGAAGTAATCACGTGACTTGTAGTAAGTCAGAAAGTGGAAGACACATATCATATCATATCACTTATAGGTGTTACCTAAAAATGGATACCAGGGCAGATATTGCCACGGAGAAGGGCAATCACAGATTCATTAAACAAACTTATGGTTCACCAATGGAAAGGTGTGAGGATTGGTTTCATTACGATATCGGGGTTAACAGACATATACAAACACAGGTGACATATATAATCCCCAAAGACCTACAGAATACCAAGAGAGGACTACTCAACATTCTGTCATAATGTACATGGGAAAAGGATCCCAGGAAGAACAGACATCTGTATATGTGTAAAAGAACCACATCTTCCACACCTACAAGAAGCCAAACATTGTAATCAAACTTGCTGTAATAAAAAATAAAAAATTAAATTAAAAACACGAACAAGAAGTAGTGAGACAAACGTGAGGGGCTTTCTCCTGGGACATTCCATTCTAAACTCCAATCTAGAACACCACTTCCACTGAGGCTCTCTTGCCCTAGTAACCAGGTTTGGTAAGGGTGAACTGCTGCCACCTTGTGGCCGTTTCACACAACAGCAGCTTTAATCCCAACGCTAATGGTCAGTTGATATTCAAAATCATTGCAGGCCTGTAAATGACACCTGCCCTGAAAACAAATCCTGGGGTCACATATCGACCAAAAAATTCAAAGGACGTCCATATTTCAAAACGACCGTTTCAAAAGGCATATTTTAGGCACATTAGTGTTCTGCTTCTTTTCCTTTCTTTCCTTTTTTGTTAAAAAAAACGGGAATGGAAAAAAGCATCCCTCAGAATGGGCGAAAATCGTTGCAGACGAATCAATGGACAGAGGTTTAATCTCCAATATATATAAACAGCTCATGCAGCTTAATATTAAAAAACAAACAACCCAAAAAAAAATGGGCAGAAGATCTAAAGAGACGTTTCTTCAAAGGAGACACAGAGATGGCCAAGACGCACATGAAAAGCTGCTCAACAGCACTAATTATTAGAGAAATGCAAATCAAAACTACAATGAGGTTTCACCTCACACCTGTTAGAATCGGCATCATCAGAAAATCTACAAACAACCAATTCTGGGGAGGGTGTGGACAAAAGGAGCCCTCTTCCACTATTGGTGGGAATGTAAATTGATACAGTCACTATGGAGAACAGTATGGAGTTTCCTTAAAAAAGCTAGAAATAGAATTACCATCTGATCCAGCAATCCCACTTCTGGGCATATACCCAGAGAAAACCGTATTTCAAAAAGGCACATTCACCACAATGTTCGTTGCAGCACTATTTACAATAGCCAGGTAATGGAAGCAACCTAAATGCCCACAGACAGATGAGTGGATAAAGATGTGGTACATATATAAAATGGAATATTACTCGGCCATAAAAAGGAATGAAACTGGGTCATTTGTAGAGACATCGATGGATCGAGAGACTGTCATACAGAATGAAGTAAGTCAGAAAGAGGAAAACAAATATTGTATATTAATGCATATATGTGGAGCCTAAAAATGGTACAGATGAACTGGTTTGCAGGGAAGAAATAGAGACACAGAGGTAGAGAACAAACGTATGGACACCAAGTGTGGGAAGCCATGGGGTGGTGGTGGTGGAATGAGTTGGGATATTGGGATTGACCTGTATACATGTATATGCATAAAATACATAACTAATAATAACGTGGTGTATAAAGAAAATAAATAAAATTAAATTTCAAAATTTTAAAAAATAAAATTTAATAATAAAACAGAAAAAAGTTCTTCCCGTCACACAGATGTATTTATAGGAGTGAATTATTTCCATGCTTATATCTATAAATACATAAAAGAGGAATAAAATCTAACTTGAACCATAAAAGAAAAAAAAACCCTGAACCCACGAGTTATACAGAGGAAAACCCTATCAGGGCACTTGCTCCAGTGGTAAACAATTCTGAAATTGGTCAGAGGTGGGGAACCATCTCCCATACAGCCATCAACCCAACCCCCACGCAAGGAGCGTCCTCATTGCAAAGCTGGGGGACCGTGCCGAGGCATCTGTGAGTAAACGTGAGCTGAGCCCCAGGCCAGCTACTGCTGAACTGTTCCCACCCTTTCCAGGTAAAACACCTAAATATATACAAGGGCTTGAAAGCCTAGAGGAAGGACCGTGGAGCCACACCAGCGACAGCACGCAGGCCAACTTGGTGCCTGCAGGGCAGCCAGGGTGGTCCTGGCCCCGGAAGCTCTTCCAGAAGCTTTCCATGGCCCTGCCTGAGATACCCCTCCTGTCCCGGCCCCCACTGCTTTTTTCCTTCCTCACCTCTGTCCGAAGAGAAATTCCAGCGGAAAGTATGGGTGACACAACCTCTTCTTTACAGGCGGCAGCCTGGCAACTCCTGCAGAAAGGCCAGCAGAACCCCACTCACACCGGGCCACCCACAAAGCTGTGGCCCCTCATTCCCTCCCACCAGCACAGCCCCGAGACTGCTGACGGGGCAGAGAATATGGAGTCAGGCACAGCTTCAGGGGCTATTGCTGCCTGGAGCGCTGTTTATATTGACCTCAACGAGGCACACCTGGGGAGGGCGGGCCGGCAGGTTAAGGCTGCCCAGGTCAGCTAATCCACAACCCTCATGGAATCACATTGTTGAAAATGGACCCCGCTAAGGCAGAAGAGAAGCCAAGGGAGAAAAGGACACAATGCCATTTGCAGCACCGTAGATGAGTCCAGAAGTAATCACGTGACTTGTAGTAAGTCAGAAAGTGGAAGACACATATCATATCATATCACTTATAGGTGTTACCTAAAAATGGATACCAGGGCAGATATTTCCACGGAGAAGGGCAATCACAGATTCATTAAACAAACTTATGGTTCACCAATGGAAAGGTGTGAGGATTGGTTTCATTACGATATCGGGGTTAACAGACATATACAAACACAGGTGACATATATAATCCCCAAAGACCTACAGAATACCAAGAGAGGACTACTCAACATTCTGTCATAACGTACATGGGAAAAGGATCCCAGGAAGAACAGACATCTGTATATGTGTAAAAGAACCACATCTTCCACACCTACAAGAAGCCAAACATTGTAATCAAACTTGCTGTAATAAAAAATAAAAAATTAAATTAAAAACACGAACAAGAAGTAGTGAGACAAACGTGAGGGGCTTTCTCCTGGGACATTCCATTCTAAACTCCAATCTAGAACACCACTTCCACTGAGGCTCTCTTGCCCTAGTAACCAGGTTTGGTAAGGGTGAACTGCTGCCACCTTGTGGCCGTTTCACACAACAGCAGCTTTAATCCCAACGCTAATGGTCAGTTGATATTCAAAATCATTGCAGGCCTGTAAATGACACCTGCCCTGAAAACAAATCCTGGGGTCACATATCGACCAAAATATTCAAAGGACGTCCATATTTCAAAACGACCGTTTCAAAAGGCATATTTTAGGAACATTAGTGTTCTCTTCTTTTCCTTTCTTTCCTTTTTTGTTAAAAAAAACGGGAATGGAAAAAAGCATCCCTCAGAATGGGCGAAAATCGTTGCAGACGAATCAATGGACAGAGGTTTAATCTCCAATATATATAAACAGCTCATGCAGCATAATATTAAAAAAACAAACAACCCAAAAAAAAATGGGCAGAAGATCTAAAGAGACGTTTCATCAAAGGAGACACAGAGATGGCCAAGACGCACATGAAAAGCTGCTCAACAGCACTAATTATTAGAGAAATGCAAATCAAAACTACAATGAGGTTTCACCTCACACCTGTTAGAATCGGCATCATCACAAAATCTACAAACAACCAATTCTGGGGAGGGTGTGGACAAAAGGAGCCCTCTTCCACTATTGGTGGGAATGTAAATTGATACAGTCACTATGGAGAACAGTATGGAGTTTCCTTAAAAAAGCTAGAAATAGAATTACCATCTGATCCAGCAATCCCACTTCTGGGCATATACCCAGAGAAAACCGTATTTCAAAAAGGCACATTCACCACAATGTTCGTTGCAGCACTATTTACAATAGCCAGGTAATGGAAGCAACCTAAATGCCCACAGACAGATGAGTGGATAAAGATGTGGTACATATATAAAATGGAATATTACTCGGCCATAAAAAGGAATGAAACTGGGTCATTTGTAGAGACATCGATGGATCGAGAGACTGTCATACAGAATGAAGTAAGTCAGAAAGAGGAAAACAAATATTGTATATTAATGCATATATGTGGAGCCTAAAAATGGTACAGATGAACTGGTTTGCAGGGAAGAAATAGAGACACAGAGGTAGAGAACAAACGTATGGACACCAAGTGTGGGAAGCCATGGGGTGGTGGTGGTGGAATGAGTTGGGAGATTGGGATTGACCTGTATACATGTATATGCATAAAATACATAACTAATAATAACGTGGTGTATAAAAAAAATAAATAAAATTAAATTTCAAAATTTTAAAAAATAAAATTTAATAATAAAACAGAAAAAAGTTCTTCCCGTCACACAGATGTATTTATAGGAGTGAATTATTTCCATGCTTATATCTATAAATACATAAAAGAGGAATAAAATCTAACTTGAACCATAAAAGAAAAAAAAACCCTGAACCCACGAGTTATACAGAGGAAAACCCTATCAGGGCACTTGCTCCAGTGGTAAACAATTCTGAAATTGGTCAGAGGTGGGGAACCATCTCCCATACAGCCATCAACCCACCCCCCACGCAAGGAGCGTCCTCATTGCAAAGCTGGGGGACCGTGCCGAGGCATCTGTGAGTAAACGTGAGCTGAGCCCCAGGCCAGCTACTGCTGAACTGTTCCCACCCTTTCCAGGTAAAACACCTAAATATATACAAGGGCTTGAAAGCCTAGAGGAAGGACCGTGGAGCCACACCAGCGACAGCACACAGGCCAACTTGGTGCCTGCAGGGCAGCCAGGGTGGTCCTGGCCCCGGAAGCTCTTCCAGAAGCTTTCCATTGCCCTGCCTGAGATACCCCTCCTGTCCCGGCCCCCACTGCTTTTTTCCTTCCTCACCTCTGTCCGAAGAGAAATTCCAGCGGAAAGTATGGGTGACACAACCTCTTCTTTACAGGCGGCAGCCTGGCAACTCCTGCAGAAAGGCCAGCAGAACCCCACTCACACCGGGCCACCCACAAAGCTGAGGCCCCTCACTCCCTCCCACCAGCACAGCCCCGAGACTGCTGACGGGGCAGAGAATATGGAGTCAGGCACAGCTTCAGGGGCTATTGCTGCCTGGAGCGCTGTTTATATTGACCTCAACGAGGCACACCTGGGGAGGGCGGGCCGGCAGGTTAAGGCTGCCCAGGTCAGCTAATCCACAACCCTCATGGAATCACATTGTTGAAAATGGACCCCGCTAAGGCAGAAGAGAAGCCAAGGGAAAAAAGGACACAATGCCATTTGCAGCACTGTAGATGAGTCCAGAAGTAATCACGTGACTTGTAGTAAGTCAGAAAGTGGAAGACACATATCATATCATATCACTTATAGGTGTTACCTAAAAATGGATACCAGGGCAGATATTGCCACGGAGAAGGGCAATCACAGATTCATTAAACAAACTTATGGTTCACCAATGGAAAGGTGTGAGGATTGGTTTCATTACGATATCGGGGTTAACAGACATATACAAACACAGGTGACATATATAATCCCCAAAGACCTACAGAATACCAAGAGAGGACTACTCAACATTCTGTCATAATGTACATGGGAAAAGGATCCCAGGAAGAACAGACATCTGTATATGTGTAAAAGAACCACATCTTCCACACCTACAAGAAGCCAAACATTGTAATCAAACTTGCTGTAATAAAAAATAAAAAATTAAATTAAAAACACGAACAAGAAGTAGTGAGACAAACGTGAGGGGCTTTCTCCTGGGACATTCCATTCTAAACTCCAATCTAGAACACCACTTCCACTGAGGCTCTCTTGCCCTAGTAACCAGGTTTGGTAAGGGTGAACTGCTGCCACCTTGTGGCCGTTTCACACAACAGCAGCTTTAATCCCAACGCTAATGGTCAGTTGATATTCAAAATCATTGCAGGCCTGTAAATGACACCTGCCCTGAAAACAAATCCTGGGGTCACATATCGACCAAAAAATTCAAAGGACGTCCATATTTCAAAACGACCGTTTCAAAAGGCATATTTTAGGCACATTAGTGTTCTGCTTCTTTTCCTTTCTTTCCTTTTTTGTTAAAAAAAACGGGAATGGAAAAAAGCATCCCTCAGAATGGGCGAAAATCGTTGCAGACGAATCAATGGACAGAGGTTTAATCTCCAATATATATAAACAGCTCATGCAGCTTAATATTAAAAAACAAACAACCCAAAAAAAAATGGGCAGAAGATCTAAAGAGACGTTTCTTCAAAGGAGACACAGAGATGGCCAAGACGCACATGAAAAGCTGCTCAACAGCACTAATTATTAGAGAAATGCAAATCAAAACTACAATGAGGTTTCACCTCACACCTGTTAGAATCGGCATCATCAGAAAATCTACAAACAACCAATTCTGGGGAGGGTGTGGACAAAAGGAGCCCTCTTCCACTATTGGTGGGAATGTAAATTGATACAGTCACTATGGAGAACAGTATGGAGTTTCCTTAAAAAAGCTAGAAATAGAATTACCATCTGATCCAGCAATCCCACTTCTGGGCATATACCCAGAGAAAACCGTATTTCAAAAAGGCACATTCACCACAATGTTCGTTGCAGCACTATTTACAATAGCCAGGTAATGGAAGCAACCTAAATGCCCACAGACAGATGAGTGGATAAAGATGTGGTACATATATAAAATGGAATATTACTCGGCCATAAAAAGGAATGAAACTGGGTCATTTGTAGAGACATCGATGGATCGAGAGACTGTCATACAGAATGAAGTAAGTCAGAAAGAGGAAAACAAATATTGTATATTAATGCATATATGTGGAGCCTAAAAATGGTACAGATGAACTGGTTTGCAGGGAAGAAATAGAGACACAGAGGTAGAGAACAAACGTATGGACACCAAGTGTGGGAAGCCATGGGGTGGTGGTGGTGGAATGAGTTGGGATATTGGGATTGACCTGTATACATGTATATGCATAAAATACATAACTAATAATAACGTGGTGTATAAAGAAAATAAATAAAATTAAATTTCAAAATTTTAAAAAATAAAATTTAATAATAAAACAGAAAAAAGTTCTTCCCGTCACACAGATGTATTTATAGGAGTGAATTATTTCCATGCTTATATCTATAAATACATAAAAGAGGAATAAAATCTAACTTGAACCATAAAAGAAAAAAAAACCCTGATCCCACGAGTTATACAGAGGAAAACCCTATCAGGGCACTTGCTCCAGTGGTAAACAATTCTGAAATTGGTCAGAGGTGGGGAACCATCTCCCATACAGCCATCAACCCACCCCCCACGCAAGGAGCGTCCTCATTGCAAAGCTGGGGGACCGTGCCGAGGCATCTGTGAGTAAACGTGAGCTGAGCCCCAGGCCAGCTACTGCTGAACTGTTCCCACCCTTTCCAGGTAAAACACCTGAATATATACAAGGGCTTAAAGCCTAGAGGAAGGACCGTGGAGCCACACCAGCGACAGCACGCAGGCCAACTTGGTGCCTGCAGGGCAGCCAGGGTGGTCCTGGCCCCGGAAGCTCTTCCAGAAGCTTTCCATTGCCCTGGCTGAGATACCCCTCATGTCCCGGCCCCCACTGCTTTTTTCCTTCCTCACCTCTGTCTGAAGAGAAATTCCAGCGGAAAGTATGGGTGACACAACCTCTACTTTACAGGCGGCAGCCTGGCAACTCCTGCAGAAAGGCCAGCAGAACCCCACTCACACCGGGCCACCCACAAAGCTGTGGCCCCTCACTCCCGCCCACCAGCACAGCCCCGAGACTGCTGACGGGGCAGAGAATATGGAGTCAGGCACAGCTTCAGGGGCTATTGCTGCCTGGAGCGCTGTTTATATTGACCTCAACGAGGCACACCTGGGGAGGGCGGGCCGGCAGGTTAAGGCTGCCCAGGTCAGCTAATCCACAACCCTCATGGAATCACATTGTTGAAAATGGACCCCGCTAAGGCAGAAGAGAAGCCAAGGGAAAAAAGGACACAATGCCATTTGCAGCACCGTAGATGAGTCCAGAAGTAATCACGTGACTTGTAGTAAGTCAGAAAGTGGAAGACACATATCATATCATATCACTTATAGGTGTTACCTAAAAATGGATACCAGGGCAGATATTTCCACGGAGAAGGGCAATCACAGATTCATTAAACAAACTTATGGTTCACCAATGGAAAGGTGTGAGGATTGGTTTCATTACGATATCGGGGTTAACAGACATATACAAACACAGGTGACATATATAATCCCCAAAGACCTACAGAATACCAAGAGAGGACTACTCAACATTCTGTCATAACGTACATGGGAAAAGGATCCCAGGAAGAACAGACATCTGTATATGTGTAAAAGAACCACATCTTCCACACCTACAAGAAGCCAAACATTGTAATCAAACTTGCTGTAATAAAAAATAAAAAATTAAATTAAAAACACGAACAAGAAGTAGTGAGACAAACGTGAGGGGCTTTCTCCTGGGACATTCCATTCTAAATTCCAATCTAGAACACCACTTCCACTGAGGCTCTCTTGCCCTAGTAACCAGGTTTGGTAAGGGTGAACTGCTGCCACCTTGTGGCCGTTTCACACAACAGCAGCTTTAATCCCAACGCTAATGGTCAGTTGATATTCAAAATCATTGCAGGCCTGTAAATGACACCTGCCCTGAAAACAAATCCTGGGGTCACATATCGACCAAAAAATTCAAAGGACGTCCATATTTCAAAACGACCGTTTCAAAAGGCATATTTTAGGCATATTAGTGTTCTGCTTCTTTTCCTTTCTTTCCTTTTTTGTTAAAAAAAAACGGGAATGGAAAAAAGCATCCCTCAGAATGGGCGAAAATCGTTGCAGACGAATCAATGGACAGAGGTTTAATCTCCAATATATATAAACAGCTCATGCAGCTTAATATTAAAAAAACAAACAACCCAAAAAAAAATGGGCAGAAGATCTAAAGAGACGTTTCTTCAAAGGAGACACAGAGATGGCCAAGACGCACATGAAAAGCTGCTCAACAGCACTAATTATTAGAGAAATGCAAATCAAAAGTACAATGAGGTTTCACCTCACACCTGTTAGAATCGGCATCATCAGAAAATCTACAAACAACCAATTCTGGGGAGGGTGTGGACAAAAGGAGCCCTCTTCCACTATTGGTGGGAATGTAAATTGATACAGTCACTATGGAGAACAGTATGGAGTTTCCTTAAAAAAGCTAGAAATAGAATTACCATCTGATCCAGCAATCCCACTTCTGGGCATATACCCAGAGAAAACCGTATTTCAAAAAGGCACATTCACCACAATGTTCGTTGCAGCACTATTTACAATAGCCAGGTAATGGAAGCAACCTAAATGCCCACAGACAGATGAGTGGATAAAGCTGTGGTACATATATAAAATGGAATATTACTCGGCCATAAAAAGGAATGAAACTGGGTCATTTGTAGAGACATCGATGGATCGAGAGACTGTCATACAGAATGAAGTAAGTCAGAAAGAGGAAAACAAATATTGTATATTAATGCATATATGTGGAGCCTAAAAATGGTACAGATGAACTGGTTTGCAGGGAAGAAATAGAGACACAGAGGTAGAGAACAAATGTATGGACACCAAGTGTGGGAAGCCATGGGGTGGTGGTGGTGGAATGAGTTGGGAGATTGGGATTGACCTGTATACATGTATATGCATAAAATACATAACTAATAATAACGTGGTGTATAAAAAAAATAAATAAAATTAAATTTCAAAATTTTAAAAAATAAAATTTAAAAATAAAACAGAAAAAAGTTCTTCCCGTCACACAGATGTATTTATAGGAGTGAATTATTTCCATGCTTATATCTATAAATACATAAAAGAGGAATAAAATCTAACTTGAACCATAAAAGAAAAAAAAACCCTGATCCCACGAGTTATACAGAGGAAAACCCTATCAGGGCACTTGCTCCAGTGGTAAACAATTCTGAAATTGGTCAGAGGTGGGGAACCATCTCCCATACAGCCATCAACCCACCCCCCACGCAAGGAGCGTCCTCATTGCAAAGCTGGGGGACCGTGCCGAGGCATCTGTGAGTAAACGTGAGCTGAGCCCCAGGCCAGCTACTGCTGAACTGTTCCCACCCTTTCCAGGTGAAACACCTGAATATATACAAGGGCTTAAAGCCTAGAGGAAGGACCGTGGAGCCACACCAGCGACAGCACGCAGGCCAACTTGGTGCCTGCAGGGCAGCCAGGGTGGTCCTGGCCCCGGAAGCTCTTCCAGAAGCTTTCCATTGCCCTGGCTGAGATACCCCTCATGTCCCGGCCCCCACTGCTTTTTTCCTTCCTCACCTCTGTCTGAAGAGAAATTCCAGCGGAAAGTATGGGTGACACAACCTCTTCTTTACAGGCGGCAGCCTGGCAACTCCTGCAGAAAGGCCAGCAGAACCCCACTCACACCGGGCCACCCACAAAGCTGTGGCCCCTCACTCCCTCCCACCAGCACAGCCCCGAGACTGCTGACGGGGCAGAGAATATGGAGTCAGGCACAGCTTCAGGGGCTATTGCTGCCTGGAGCGCTGTTTATATTGACCTCAACGAGGCACACCTGGGGAGGGCGGGCCGGCAGGTTAAGGCTGCCCAGGTCAGCTAATCCACAACCCTCATGGAATCACATTGTTGAAAATGGACCCCGCTAAGGCAGAAGAGAAGCCAAGGGAAAAAAGGACACAATGCCATTTGCAGCACTGTAGATGAGTCCAGAAGTAATCACGTGACTTGTAGTAAGTCAGAAAGTGGAAGACACATATCATATCATATCACTTATAGGTGTTACCTAAAAATGGATACCAGGGCAGATATTGCCACGGAGAAGGGCAATCACAGATTCATTAAACAAACTTATGGTTCACCAATGGAAAGGTGTGAGGATTGGTTTCATTACGATATCGGGGTTAACAGACATATACAAACACAGGTGACATATATAATCACCAAAGACCTACAGAATACCAAGAGAGGACTACTCAACATTCTGTCATAACGTACATGGGAAAAGGATCCCAGGAAGAACAGACATCTGTATATGTGTAAAAGAACCACATCTTCCACACCTACAAGAAGCCAAATATTGTAATCAAACTTGCTGTAATAAAAAATAAAAAATTAAATTAAAAACACGAACAAGAAGTAGTGAGACAAACGTGAGGGGCTTTCTCCTGGGACATTCCATTCTAAACTCCAATCTAGAACACCACATCCACTGAGGCTCTCTTGCCCTAGTAACCAGGTTTGGTAAGGGTGAACTGCTGCCACCTTGTGGCCGTTTCACACAACAGCAGCTTTAATCCCAACGCTAATGGTCAGTTGATATTCAAAATCATTGCAGGCCTGTAAATGACACCTGCCCTGAAAACAAATCCTGGGGTCACATATCAACCAAAATATTCAAAGGACATCCATATTTCAAAACGACCGTTTCAAAAGGCATATTTTAGGCACATTAGTGTTCTGCTTCTTTTCCTTTCTTTCCTTTTTTGTTAAAAAAAACGGGAATGGAAAAAAGCATCCCTCAGAATGGGCGAAAATCGTTGCAGACGAATCAATGGACAGAGGTTTAATCTCCAATATATATAAACAGCTCATGCAGCATAATATTAAAAAAACAAACAACCCAAAAAAAAATGGGCAGAAGATCTAAAGAGACGTTTCATCAAAGGAGACACAGAGATGGCCAAGACGCACATGAAAAGCTGCTCAACAGCACTAATTATTAGAGAAATGCAAATCAAAACTACAATGAGGTTTCACCTCACACCTGTTAGAATCGGCATCATCAGAAAATCTACAAACAACCAATTCTGGGGAGGGTGTGGACAAAAGGAGCCCTCTTCCACTATTGGTGGGAATGTAAATTGATACAGTCACTATGGAGAACAGTATGGAGTTTCCTTAAAAAAGCTAGAAATAGAATTACCATCTGATCCAGCAATCCCACTTCTGGGCATATACCCAGAGAAAACCGTATTTCAAAAAGGCACATTCACCACAATGTTCGTTGCAGCACTATTTACAATAGCCAGGTAATGGAAGCAACCTAAATGCCCACAGACAGATGAGTGGATAAAGATGTGGTACATATATAAAATGGAATATTACTCGGCCATAAAAAGGAATGAAACTGGGTCATTTGTAGAGACATCGATGGATCGAGAGACTGTCATACAGAATGAAGTAAGTCAGAAAGAGGAAAACAAATATTGTATATTAATGCATATATGTGGAGCCTAAAAATGGTACAGATGAACTGGTTTGCAGGGAAGAAATAGAGACACAGAGGTAGAGAACAAACGTATGGACACCAAGTGTGGGAAGCCATGGGGTGGTGGTGGTGGAATGAGTTGGGAGATTGGGATTGACCTGTATACATGTATATGCATAAAATACATAACTAATAATAACGTGGTGTATAAAAAAATAAATAAAATTAAATTTCAAAATTTTAAAAAATAAAATTTAATAATAAAACAGAAAAAAGTTCTTCCCGTCACACAGATGTATTTATAGGAGGGAATTATTTCCATGCTTATATCTATAAATACATAAAAGAGGAATAAAATCTAACTTGAACCATAAAAGAAAAAAAAAACCCTGAACCCACGAGTTATACAGAGGAAAACCCTATCAGGGCACTTGCTCCAGTGGTAAACAATTCTGAAATTGGTCAGAGGTGGGGAACCATCTCCCATACAGCCATCAACCCACCCCCCACGCAAGGAGCGTCCTCATTGCAAAGCTGTGGAACCGTGCCGAGGCATCTGTGAGTAAACGTGAGCTGAGCCCCAGGCCAGCTACTGCTGAACTGTTCCCACCCTTTCCAGGTAAAACACCTAAATATATACAAGGGCTTGAAAGCCTAGAGAAAGGACCGTGGAGCCACACCAGTGACAGCATGCAGGCCAACTTGGTGCCTGCAGGGCAGCCAGGGTGGTCCTGGCCCCGGAAGCTCTTCCAGAAGCTTTCCATTGCCCTGGCTGAGATACCCCTCATGTCCCGGCCCCCACTGCTTTTTTCCTTCCTCACCTCTGTCCGAAGAGATATTCCAGCGGAAAGTATGGGTGACACAACCTCTTCTTTACAGGCGGCAGCCTGGCAACTCCTGCAGAAAGGCCAGCAGAACCCCACTCACACCGGGCCACCCACAAAGCTGAGACCCCTCACTCCCTCCCACCAGCACAGCCCCGAGACTGCTGACGGGGCAGAGAATATGGAGTCAGGCACAGCTTCAGGGGCTATTGCTGCCTGGAGCGCTGTTTATATTGACCTCAACGAGGCACACCTGGGGAGGGCGGGCCGGCAGGTTAAGGCTGCCCAGGTCAGCTAATCCACAACCCTCATGGAATCACATTGTTGAAAATGGACCCCGCTAAGGCAGAAGAGAAGCCAAGGGAAAAAAGGACACAATGCCATTTGCAGCACCGTAAATGAGTCCAGAAGTAATCACGTGACTTGTAGTAAGTCAGAAAGTGGAAGACACATATCATATCATATCACTTATAGGTGTTACCTAAAAATGGATACCAGGGCAGATATTTCCACGGAGAAGGGCAATCACAGATTCATTAAACAAACTTATGGTTCACCAATGGAAAGGTGTGAGGATTGGTTTCATTACGATATCGGGGTTAACAGACATATACAAACACAGGTGACATATATAATCCCCAAAGACCTACAGAATACCAAGAGAGGACTACTCAACATTCTGTCATAACGTACATGGGAAAAGGATCCCAGGAAGAACAGACATCTGTATATGTGTAAAAGAACCACATCTTCCACACCTACAAGAAGCCAAACATTGTAATCAAACTTGCTGTAATAAAAAATAAAAAATTAAATTAAAAACACGAACAAGAAGTAGTGAGACAAACGTGAGGGGCTTTCTCCTGGGACATTCCATTCTAAACTCCAATCTAGAACACCACTTCCACTGAGGCTCTCTTGCCCTAGTAACCAGGTTTGGTAAGGGTGAACTGCTGCCACCTTGTGGCCATTTCACACAACAGCAGCTTTAATCCCAACGCTAATGGTCAGTTGATATTCAAAATCATTGCAGGCCTGTAAATGACACCTGCCCTGAAAACAAATCCTGGGGTCACATATCGACCAAAATATTCAAAGGACGTCCATATTTCAAAACGACCGTTTCAAAAGGCATATTTTAGGAACATTAGTGTTCTCTTCTTTTCCTTTCTTTCCTTTTTTGTTAAAAAAAACGGGAATGGAAAAAAGCATCCCTCAGAATGGGCGAAAATCGTTGCAGACGAATCAATGGACAGAGGTTTAATCTCCAATATATATAAACAGCTCATGCAGCATAATATTAAAAAAACAAACAACCCAAAAAAAAATGGGCAGAAGATCTAAAGAGACGTTTCATCAAAGGAGACACAGAGATGGCCAAGACGCACATGAAAAGCTGCTCAACAGCACTAATTATTAGAGAAATGCAAATCAAAACTACAATGAGGTTTCACCTCACACCTGTTAGAATCGGCATCATCACAAAATCTACAAACAACCAATTCTGGGGAGGGTGTGGACAAAAGGAGCCCTCTTCCACTATTGGTGGGAATGTAAATTGATACAGTCACTATGGAGAACAGTATGGAGTTTCCTTAAAAAAGCTAGAAATAGAATTACCATCTGATCCAGCAATCCCACTTCTGGGCATATACCCAGAGAAAACCGTATTTCAAAAAGGCACATTCACCACAATGTTCGTTGCAGCACTATTTAAAATAGCCAGGTAATGGAAGCAACCTAAATGCCCACAGACAGATGAGTGGATAAAGATGTGGTACATATAGAAAATGGAATATTACTCGGCCATAAAAAGGAATGAAACTGGGTCATTTGTAGAGACATCGATGGATCGAGAGACTGTCATACAGAATGAAGTAAGTCAGAAAGAGGAAAACAAATATTGTATATTAATGCATATATGTGGAGCCTAAAAATGGTACAGATGAACTGGTTTGCAGGGAAGAAATAGAGACACAGAGGTAGAGAACAAACGTATGGACACCAAGTGTGGGAAGCCATGGGGTGGTGGTGGTGGAATGAGTTGGGAGATTGGGATTGACCTGTATACATGTATATGCATAAAATACATAACTAATAATAACGTGGTGTATAAAAAAATAAATAAAATTAAATTTCAAAATTTTAAAAAATAAAATTTAATAATAAAACAGAAAAAAGTTCTTCCCGTCACACAGATGTATTTATAGGAGTGAATTATTTCCATGCTTATATCTATAAATACATAAAAGAGGAATAAAATCTAACTTGAACCATAAAAGAAAAAAAAACCCTGAACCCACGAGTTATACAGAGGAAAACCCTATCAGGGCACTTGCTCCAGTGGTAAACAATTCTGAAATTGGTCAGAGGTGGGGAACCATCTCCCATACAGCCATCAACCCACCCCCCACGCAAGGAGCGTCCTCATTGCAAAGCTGGGGGACCGTGCCGAGGCATCTGTGAGTAAACGTGAGCTGAGCCCCAGGCCAGCTACTGCTGAACTGTTCCCACCCTTTCCAGGTAAAACACCTAAATATATACAAGGGCTTGAAAGCCTAGAGGAAGGACCGTGGAGCCACACCAGCGACAGCACACAGGCCAACTTGGTGCCTGCAGGGCAGCCACGGTGGTCCTGGCCCCGGAAGCTCTTCCAGAAGCTTTCCATTGCCCTGCCTGAGATACCCCTCCTGTCCCGGCCCCCACTGCTTTTTTCCTTCCTCACCTCTGTCCGAAGAGAAATTCCAGCGGAAAGTATGGGTGACACAACCTCTTCTTTACAGGCGGCAGCCTGGCAACTCCTGCAGAAAGGCCAGCAGAACCCCACTCACACCGGGCCACCCACAAAGCTGAGGCCCCTCACTCCCTCCCACCAGCACAGCCCCGAGACTGCTGACGGGGCAGAGAATATGGAGTCAGGCACAGCTTCAGGGGCTATTGCTGCCTGGAGCGCTGTTTATATTGACCTCAACGAGGCACACCTGGGGAGGGCGGGCCGGCAGGTTAAGGCTGCCCAGGTCAGCTAATCCACAACCCTCATGGAATCACATTGTTGAAAATGGACCCCGCTAAGGCAGAAGAGAAGCCAAGGGAAAAAAGGACACAATGCCATTTGCAGCACTGTAGATGAGTCCAGAAGTAATCACGTGACTTGTAGTAAGTCAGAAAGTGGAAGACACATATCATATCATATCACTTATAGGTGTTACCTAAAAATGGATACCAGGGCAGATATTGCCACGGAGAAGGGCAATCACAGATTCATTAAACAAACTTATGGTTCACCAATGGAAAGGTGTGAGGATTGGTTTCATTACGATATCGGGGTTAACAGACATATACAAACACAGGTGACATATATAATCCCCAAAGACCTACAGAATACCAAGAGAGGACTACTCAACATTCTGTCATAATGTACATGGGAAAAGGATCCCAGGAAGAACAGACATCTGTATATGTGTAAAAGAACCACATCTTCCACACCTACAAGAAGCCAAACATTGTAATCAAACTTGCTGTAATAAAAAATAAAAAATTAAATTAAAAACACGAACAAGAAGTAGTGAGACAAACGTGAGGGGCTTTCTCCTGGGACATTCCATTCTAAACTCCAATCTAGAACACCACTTCCACTGAGGCTCTCTTGCCCTAGTAACCAGGTTTGGTAAGGGTGAACTGCTGCCACCTTGTGGCCGTTTCACACAACAGCAGCTTTAATCCCAACGCTAATGGTCAGTTGATATTCAAAATCATTGCAGGCCTGTAAATGACACCTGCCCTGAAAACAAATCCTGGGGTCACATATCGACCAAAAAATTCAAAGGACGTCCATATTTCAAAACGACCGTTTCAAAAGGCATATTTTAGGCACATTAGTGTTCTGCTTCTTTTCCTTTCTTTCCTTTTTTGTTAAAAAAAACGGGAATGGAAAAAAGCATCCCTCAGAATGGGCGAAAATCGTTGCAGACGAATCAATGGACAGAGGTTTAATCTCCAATATATATAAACAGCTCATGCAGCTTAATATTAAAAAACAAACAACCCAAAAAAAAATGGGCAGAAGATCTAAAGAGACGTTTCTTCAAAGGAGACACAGAGATGGCCAAGACGCACATGAAAAGCTGCTCAACAGCACTAATTATTAGAGAAATGCAAATCAAAACTACAATGAGGTTTCACCTCACACCTGTTAGAATCGGCATCATCAGAAAATCTACAAACAACCAATTCTGGGGAGGGTGTGGACAAAAGGAGCCCTCTTCCACTATTGGTGGGAATGTAAATTGATACAGTCACTATGGAGAACAGTATGGAGTTTCCTTAAAAAAGCTAGAAATAGAATTACCATCTGATCCAGCAATCCCACTTCTGGGCATATACCCAGAGAAAACCGTATTTCAAAAAGGCACATTCACCACAATGTTCGTTGCAGCACTATTTACAATAGCCAGGTAATGGAAGCAACCTAAATGCCCACAGACAGATGAGTGGATAAAGATGTGGTACATATATAAAATGGAATATTACTCGGCCATAAAAAGGAATGAAACTGGGTCATTTGTAGAGACATCGATGGATCGAGAGACTGTCATACAGAATGAAGTAAGTCAGAAAGAGGAAAACAAATATTGTATATTAATGCATATATGTGGAGCCTAAAAATGGTACAGATGAACTGGTTTGCAGGGAAGAAATAGAGACACAGAGGTAGAGAACAAACGTATGGACACCAAGTGTGGGAAGCCATGGGGTGGTGGTGGTGGAATGAGTTGGGATATTGGGATTGACCTGTATACATGTATATGCATAAAATACATAACTAATAATAACGTGGTGTATAAAGAAAATAAATAAAATTAAATTTCAAAATTTTAAAAAATAAAATTTAATAATAAAACAGAAAAAAGTTCTTCCCGTCACACAGATGTATTTATAGGAGTGAATTATTTCCATGCTTATATCTATAAATACATAAAAGAGGAATAAAATCTAACTTGAACCATAAAAGAAAAAAAAACCCTGAACCCACGAGTTATACAGAGGAAAACCCTATCAGGGCACTTGCTCCAGTGGTAAACAATTCTGAAATTGGTCAGAGGTGGGGAACCATCTCCCATACAGCCATCAACCCAACCCCCACGCAAGGAGCGTCCTCATTGCAAAGCTGGGGGACCGTGCCGAGGCATCTGTGAGTAAACGTGAGCTGAGCCCCAGGCCAGCTACTGCTGAACTGTTCCCACCCTTTCCAGGTAAAACACCTAAATATATACAAGGGCTTGAAAGCCTAGAGGAAGGACCGTGGAGCCACACCAGCGACAGCACGCAGGCCAACTTGGTGCCTGCAGGGCAGCCAGGGTGGTCCTGGCCCCGGAAGCTCTTCCAGAAGCTTTCCATGGCCCTGCCTGAGATACCCCTCCTGTCCCGGCCCCCACTGCTTTTTTCCTTCCTCACCTCTGTCCGAAGAGAAATTCCAGCGGAAAGTATGGGTGACACAACCTCTTCTTTACAGGCGGCAGCCTGGCAACTCCTGCAGAAAGGCCAGCAGAACCCCACTCACACCGGGCCACCCACAAAGCTGTGGCCCCTCATTCCCTCCCACCAGCACAGCCCCGAGACTGCTGACGGGGCAGAGAATATGGAGTCAGGCACAGCTTCAGGGGCTATTGCTGCCTGGAGCGCTGTTTATATTGACCTCAACGAGGCACACCTGGGGAGGGCGGGCCGGCAGGTTAAGGCTGCCCAGGTCAGCTAATCCACAACCCTCATGGAATCACATTGTTGAAAATGGACCCCGCTAAGGCAGAAGAGAAGCCAAGGGAGAAAAGGACACAATGCCATTTGCAGCACCGTAGATGAGTCCAGAAGTAATCACGTGACTTGTAGTAAGTCAGAAAGTGGAAGACACATATCATATCATATCACTTATAGGTGTTACCTAAAAATGGATACCAGGGCAGATATTTCCACGGAGAAGGGCAATCACAGATTCATTAAACAAACTTATGGTTCACCAATGGAAAGGTGTGAGGATTGGTTTCATTACGATATCGGGGTTAACAGACATATACAAACACAGGTGACATATATAATCCCCAAAGACCTACAGAATACCAAGAGAGGACTACTCAACATTCTGTCATAACGTACATGGGAAAAGGATCCCAGGAAGAACAGACATCTGTATATGTGTAAAAGAACCACATCTTCCACACCTACAAGAAGCCAAACATTGTAATCAAACTTGCTGTAATAAAAAATAAAAAATTAAATTAAAAACACGAACAAGAAGTAGTGAGACAAACGTGAGGGGCTTTCTCCTGGGACATTCCATTCTAAACTCCAATCTAGAACACCACTTCCACTGAGGCTCTCTTGCCCTAGTAACCAGGTTTGGTAAGGGTGAACTGCTGCCACCTTGTGGCCGTTTCACACAACAGCAGCTTTAATCCCAACGCTAATGGTCAGTTGATATTCAAAATCATTGCAGGCCTGTAAATGACACCTGCCCTGAAAACAAATCCTGGGGTCACATATCGACCAAAATATTCAAAGGACGTCCATATTTCAAAACGACCGTTTCAAAAGGCATATTTTAGGAACATTAGTGTTCTCTTCTTTTCCTTTCTTTCCTTTTTTGTTAAAAAAAACGGGAATGGAAAAAAGCATCCCTCAGAATGGGCGAAAATCGTTGCAGACGAATCAATGGACAGAGGTTTAATCTCCAATATATATAAACAGCTCATGCAGCATAATATTAAAAAAACAAACAACCCAAAAAAAAATGGGCAGAAGATCTAAAGAGACGTTTCATCAAAGGAGACACAGAGATGGCCAAGACGCACATGAAAAGCTGCTCAACAGCACTAATTATTAGAGAAATGCAAATCAAAACTACAATGAGGTTTCACCTCACACCTGTTAGAATCGGCATCATCACAAAATCTACAAACAACCAATTCTGGGGAGGGTGTGGACAAAAGGAGCCCTCTTCCACTATTGGTGGGAATGTAAATTGATACAGTCACTATGGAGAACAGTATGGAGTTTCCTTAAAAAAGCTAGAAATAGAATTACCATCTGATCCAGCAATCCCACTTCTGGGCATATACCCAGAGAAAACCGTATTTCAAAAAGGCACATTCACCACAATGTTCGTTGCAGCACTATTTACAATAGCCAGGTAATGGAAGCAACCTAAATGCCCACAGACAGATGAGTGGATAAAGATGTGGTACATATATAAAATGGAATATTACTCGGCCATAAAAAGGAATGAAACTGGGTCATTTGTAGAGACATCGATGGATCGAGAGACTGTCATACAGAATGAAGTAAGTCAGAAAGAGGAAAACAAATATTGTATATTAATGCATATATGTGGAGCCTAAAAATGGTACAGATGAACTGGTTTGCAGGGAAGAAATAGAGACACAGAGGTAGAGAACAAACGTATGGACACCAAGTGTGGGAAGCCATGGGGTGGTGGTGGTGGAATGAGTTGGGAGATTGGGATTGACCTGTATACATGTATATGCATAAAATACATAACTAATAATAACGTGGTGTATAAAAAAAATAAATAAAATTAAATTTCAAAATTTTAAAAAATAAAATTTAATAATAAAACAGAAAAAAGTTCTTCCCGTCACACAGATGTATTTATAGGAGTGAATTATTTCCATGCTTATATCTATAAATACATAAAAGAGGAATAAAATCTAACTTGAACCATAAAAGAAAAAAAAACCCTGAACCCACGAGTTATACAGAGGAAAACCCTATCAGGGCACTTGCTCCAGTGGTAAACAATTCTGAAATTGGTCAGAGGTGGGGAACCATCTCCCATACAGCCATCAACCCACCCCCCACGCAAGGAGCGTCCTCATTGCAAAGCTGGGGGACCGTGCCGAGGCATCTGTGAGTAAACGTGAGCTGAGCCCCAGGCCAGCTACTGCTGAACTGTTCCCACCCTTTCCAGGTAAAACACCTAAATATATACAAGGGCTTGAAAGCCTAGAGGAAGGACCGTGGAGCCACACCAGCGACAGCACACAGGCCAACTTGGTGCCTGCAGGGCAGCCAGGGTGGTCCTGGCCCCGGAAGCTCTTCCAGAAGCTTTCCATTGCCCTGCCTGAGATACCCCTCCTGTCCCGGCCCCCACTGCTTTTTTCCTTCCTCACCTCTGTCCGAAGAGAAATTCCAGCGGAAAGTATGGGTGACACAACCTCTTCTTTACAGGCGGCAGCCTGGCAACTCCTGCAGAAAGGCCAGCAGAACCCCACTCACACCGGGCCACCCACAAAGCTGAGGCCCCTCACTCCCTCCCACCAGCACAGCCCCGAGACTGCTGACGGGGCAGAGAATATGGAGTCAGGCACAGCTTCAGGGGCTATTGCTGCCTGGAGCGCTGTTTATATTGACCTCAACGAGGCACACCTGGGGAGGGCGGGCCGGCAGGTTAAGGCTGCCCAGGTCAGCTAATCCACAACCCTCATGGAATCACATTGTTGAAAATGGACCCCGCTAAGGCAGAAGAGAAGCCAAGGGAAAAAAGGACACAATGCCATTTGCAGCACTGTAGATGAGTCCAGAAGTAATCACGTGACTTGTAGTAAGTCAGAAAGTGGAAGACACATATCATATCATATCACTTATAGGTGTTACCTAAAAATGGATACCAGGGCAGATATTGCCACGGAGAAGGGCAATCACAGATTCATTAAACAAACTTATGGTTCACCAATGGAAAGGTGTGAGGATTGGTTTCATTACGATATCGGGGTTAACAGACATATACAAACACAGGTGACATATATAATCCCCAAAGACCTACAGAATACCAAGAGAGGACTACTCAACATTCTGTCATAATGTACATGGGAAAAGGATCCCAGGAAGAACAGACATCTGTATATGTGTAAAAGAACCACATCTTCCACACCTACAAGAAGCCAAACATTGTAATCAAACTTGCTGTAATAAAAAATAAAAAATTAAATTAAAAACACGAACAAGAAGTAGTGAGACAAACGTGAGGGGCTTTCTCCTGGGACATTCCATTCTAAACTCCAATCTAGAACACCACTTCCACTGAGGCTCTCTTGCCCTAGTAACCAGGTTTGGTAAGGGTGAACTGCTGCCACCTTGTGGCCGTTTCACACAACAGCAGCTTTAATCCCAACGCTAATGGTCAGTTGATATTCAAAATCATTGCAGGCCTGTAAATGACACCTGCCCTGAAAACAAATCCTGGGGTCACATATCGACCAAAAAATTCAAAGGACGTCCATATTTCAAAACGACCGTTTCAAAAGGCATATTTTAGGCACATTAGTGTTCTGCTTCTTTTCCTTTCTTTCCTTTTTTGTTAAAAAAAACGGGAATGGAAAAAAGCATCCCTCAGAATGGGCGAAAATCGTTGCAGACGAATCAATGGACAGAGGTTTAATCTCCAATATATATAAACAGCTCATGCAGCTTAATATTAAAAAACAAACAACCCAAAAAAAAATGGGCAGAAGATCTAAAGAGACGTTTCTTCAAAGGAGACACAGAGATGGCCAAGACGCACATGAAAAGCTGCTCAACAGCACTAATTATTAGAGAAATGCAAATCAAAACTACAATGAGGTTTCACCTCACACCTGTTAGAATCGGCATCATCAGAAAATCTACAAACAACCAATTCTGGGGAGGGTGTGGACAAAAGGAGCCCTCTTCCACTATTGGTGGGAATGTAAATTGATACAGTCACTATGGAGAACAGTATGGAGTTTCCTTAAAAAAGCTAGAAATAGAATTACCATCTGATCCAGCAATCCCACTTCTGGGCATATACCCAGAGAAAACCGTATTTCAAAAAGGCACATTCACCACAATGTTCGTTGCAGCACTATTTACAATAGCCAGGTAATGGAAGCAACCTAAATGCCCACAGACAGATGAGTGGATAAAGATGTGGTACATATATAAAATGGAATATTACTCGGCCATAAAAAGGAATGAAACTGGGTCATTTGTAGAGACATCGATGGATCGAGAGACTGTCATACAGAATGAAGTAAGTCAGAAAGAGGAAAACAAATATTGTATATTAATGCATATATGTGGAGCCTAAAAATGGTACAGATGAACTGGTTTGCAGGGAAGAAATAGAGACACAGAGGTAGAGAACAAACGTATGGACACCAAGTGTGGGAAGCCATGGGGTGGTGGTGGTGGAATGAGTTGGGATATTGGGATTGACCTGTATACATGTATATGCATAAAATACATAACTAATAATAACGTGGTGTATAAAGAAAATAAATAAAATTAAATTTCAAAATTTTAAAAAATAAAATTTAATAATAAAACAGAAAAAAGTTCTTCCCGTCACACAGATGTATTTATAGGAGTGAATTATTTCCATGCTTATATCTATAAATACATAAAAGAGGAATAAAATCTAACTTGAACCATAAAAGAAAAAAAAACCCTGATCCCACGAGTTATACAGAGGAAAACCCTATCAGGGCACTTGCTCCAGTGGTAAACAATTCTGAAATTGGTCAGAGGTGGGGAACCATCTCCCATACAGCCATCAACCCACCCCCCACGCAAGGAGCGTCCTCATTGCAAAGCTGGGGGACCGTGCCGAGGCATCTGTGAGTAAACGTGAGCTGAGCCCCAGGCCAGCTACTGCTGAACTGTTCCCACCCTTTCCAGGTAAAACACCTGAATATATACAAGGGCTTAAAGCCTAGAGGAAGGACCGTGGAGCCACACCAGCGACAGCACGCAGGCCAACTTGGTGCCTGCAGGGCAGCCAGGGTGGTCCTGGCCCCGGAAGCTCTTCCAGAAGCTTTCCATTGCCCTGGCTGAGATACCCCTCATGTCCCGGCCCCCACTGCTTTTTTCCTTCCTCACCTCTGTCTGAAGAGAAATTCCAGCGGAAAGTATGGGTGACACAACCTCTACTTTACAGGCGGCAGCCTGGCAACTCCTGCAGAAAGGCCAGCAGAACCCCACTCACACCGGGCCACCCACAAAGCTGTGGCCCCTCACTCCCGCCCACCAGCACAGCCCCGAGACTGCTGACGGGGCAGAGAATATGGAGTCAGGCACAGCTTCAGGGGCTATTGCTGCCTGGAGCGCTGTTTATATTGACCTCAACGAGGCACACCTGGGGAGGGCGGGCCGGCAGGTTAAGGCTGCCCAGGTCAGCTAATCCACAACCCTCATGGAATCACATTGTTGAAAATGGACCCCGCTAAGGCAGAAGAGAAGCCAAGGGAAAAAAGGACACAATGCCATTTGCAGCACCGTAGATGAGTCCAGAAGTAATCACGTGACTTGTAGTAAGTCAGAAAGTGGAAGACACATATCATATCATATCACTTATAGGTGTTACCTAAAAATGGATACCAGGGCAGATATTTCCACGGAGAAGGGCAATCACAGATTCATTAAACAAACTTATGGTTCACCAATGGAAAGGTGTGAGGATTGGTTTCATTACGATATCGGGGTTAACAGACATATACAAACACAGGTGACATATATAATCCCCAAAGACCTACAGAATACCAAGAGAGGACTACTCAACATTCTGTCATAACGTACATGGGAAAAGGATCCCAGGAAGAACAGACATCTGTATATGTGTAAAAGAACCACATCTTCCACACCTACAAGAAGCCAAACATTGTAATCAAACTTGCTGTAATAAAAAATAAAAAATTAAATTAAAAACACGAACAAGAAGTAGTGAGACAAACGTGAGGGGCTTTCTCCTGGGACATTCCATTCTAAATTCCAATCTAGAACACCACTTCCACTGAGGCTCTCTTGCCCTAGTAACCAGGTTTGGTAAGGGTGAACTGCTGCCACCTTGTGGCCGTTTCACACAACAGCAGCTTTAATCCCAACGCTAATGGTCAGTTGATATTCAAAATCATTGCAGGCCTGTAAATGACACCTGCCCTGAAAACAAATCCTGGGGTCACATATCGACCAAAAAATTCAAAGGACGTCCATATTTCAAAACGACCGTTTCAAAAGGCATATTTTAGGCATATTAGTGTTCTGCTTCTTTTCCTTTCTTTCCTTTTTTGTTAAAAAAAAACGGGAATGGAAAAAAGCATCCCTCAGAATGGGCGAAAATCGTTGCAGACGAATCAATGGACAGAGGTTTAATCTCCAATATATATAAACAGCTCATGCAGCTTAATATTAAAAAAACAAACAACCCAAAAAAAAATGGGCAGAAGATCTAAAGAGACGTTTCTTCAAAGGAGACACAGAGATGGCCAAGACGCACATGAAAAGCTGCTCAACAGCACTAATTATTAGAGAAATGCAAATCAAAAGTACAATGAGGTTTCACCTCACACCTGTTAGAATCGGCATCATCAGAAAATCTACAAACAACCAATTCTGGGGAGGGTGTGGACAAAAGGAGCCCTCTTCCACTATTGGTGGGAATGTAAATTGATACAGTCACTATGGAGAACAGTATGGAGTTTCCTTAAAAAAGCTAGAAATAGAATTACCATCTGATCCAGCAATCCCACTTCTGGGCATATACCCAGAGAAAACCGTATTTCAAAAAGGCACATTCACCACAATGTTCGTTGCAGCACTATTTACAATAGCCAGGTAATGGAAGCAACCTAAATGCCCACAGACAGATGAGTGGATAAAGCTGTGGTACATATATAAAATGGAATATTACTCGGCCATAAAAAGGAATGAAACTGGGTCATTTGTAGAGACATCGATGGATCGAGAGACTGTCATACAGAATGAAGTAAGTCAGAAAGAGGAAAACAAATATTGTATATTAATGCATATATGTGGAGCCTAAAAATGGTACAGATGAACTGGTTTGCAGGGAAGAAATAGAGACACAGAGGTAGAGAACAAATGTATGGACACCAAGTGTGGGAAGCCATGGGGTGGTGGTGGTGGAATGAGTTGGGAGATTGGGATTGACCTGTATACATGTATATGCATAAAATACATAACTAATAATAACGTGGTGTATAAAAAAAATAAATAAAATTAAATTTCAAAATTTTAAAAAATAAAATTTAAAAATAAAACAGAAAAAAGTTCTTCCCGTCACACAGATGTATTTATAGGAGTGAATTATTTCCATGCTTATATCTATAAATACATAAAAGAGGAATAAAATCTAACTTGAACCATAAAAGAAAAAAAAACCCTGATCCCACGAGTTATACAGAGGAAAACCCTATCAGGGCACTTGCTCCAGTGGTAAACAATTCTGAAATTGGTCAGAGGTGGGGAACCATCTCCCATACAGCCATCAACCCACCCCCCACGCAAGGAGCGTCCTCATTGCAAAGCTGGGGGACCGTGCCGAGGCATCTGTGAGTAAACGTGAGCTGAGCCCCAGGCCAGCTACTGCTGAACTGTTCCCACCCTTTCCAGGTGAAACACCTGAATATATACAAGGGCTTAAAGCCTAGAGGAAGGACCGTGGAGCCACACCAGCGACAGCACGCAGGCCAACTTGGTGCCTGCAGGGCAGCCAGGGTGGTCCTGGCCCTGGAAGCTCTTCCAGAAGCTTTCCATTGCCCTGGCTGAGATACCCCTCATGTCCCGGCCCCCACTGCTTTTTTCCTTCCTCACCTCTGTCTGAAGAGAAATTCCAGCGGAAAGTATGGGTGACACAACCTCTTCTTTACAGGCGGCAGCCTGGCAACTCCTGCAGAAAGGCCAGCAGAACCCCACTCACACCGGGCCACCCACAAAGCTGTGGCCCCTCACTCCCTCCCACCAGCACAGCCCCGAGACTGCTGACGGGGCAGAGAATATGGAGTCAGGCACAGCTTCAGGGGCTATTGCTGCCTGGAGCGCTGTTTATATTGACCTCAACGAGGCACACCTGGGGAGGGCGGGCCGGCAGGTTAAGGCTGCCCAGGTCAGCTAATCCACAACCCTCATGGAATCACATTGTTGAAAATGGACCCCGCTAAGGCAGAAGAGAAGCCAAGGGAAAAAAGGACACAATGCCATTTGCAGCACTGTAGATGAGTCCAGAAGTAATCACGTGACTTGTAGTAAGTCAGAAAGTGGAAGACACATATCATATCATATCACTTATAGGTGTTACCTAAAAATGGATACCAGGGCAGATATTGCCACGGAGAAGGGCAATCACAGATTCATTAAACAAACTTATGGTTCACCAATGGAAAGGTGTGAGGATTGGTTTCATTACGATATCGGGGTTAACAGACATATACAAACACAGGTGACATATATAATCACCAAAGACCTACAGAATACCAAGAGAGGACTACTCAACATTCTGTCATAACGTACATGGGAAAAGGATCCCAGGAAGAACAGACATCTGTATATGTGTAAAAGAACCACATCTTCCACACCTACAAGAAGCCAAATATTGTAATCAAACTTGCTGTAATAAAAAATAAAAAATTAAATTAAAAACACGAACAAGAAGTAGTGAGACAAACGTGAGGGGCTTTCTCCTGGGACATTCCATTCTAAACTCCAATCTAGAACACCACATCCACTGAGGCTCTCTTGCCCTAGTAACCAGGTTTGGTAAGGGTGAACTGCTGCCACCTTGTGGCCGTTTCACACAACAGCAGCTTTAATCCCAACGCTAATGGTCAGTTGATATTCAAAATCATTGCAGGCCTGTAAATGACACCTGCCCTGAAAACAAATCCTGGGGTCACATATCAACCAAAATATTCAAAGGACATCCATATTTCAAAACGACCGTTTCAAAAGGCATATTTTAGGCACATTAGTGTTCTGCTTCTTTTCCTTTCTTTCCTTTTTTGTTAAAAAAAACGGGAATGGAAAAAAGCATCCCTCAGAATGGGCGAAAATCGTTGCAGACGAATCAATGGACAGAGGTTTAATCTCCAATATATATAAACAGCTCATGCAGCATAATATTAAAAAAACAAACAACCCAAAAAAAAATGGGCAGAAGATCTAAAGAGACGTTTCATCAAAGGAGACACAGAGATGGCCAAGACGCACATGAAAAGCTGCTCAACAGCACTAATTATTAGAGAAATGCAAATCAAAACTACAATGAGGTTTCACCTCACACCTGTTAGAATCGGCATCATCAGAAAATCTACAAACAACCAATTCTGGGGAGGGTGTGGACAAAAGGAGCCCTCTTCCACTATTGGTGGGAATGTAAATTGATACAGTCACTATGGAGAACAGTATGGAGTTTCCTTAAAAAAGCTAGAAATAGAATTACCATCTGATCCAGCAATCCCACTTCTGGGCATATACCCAGAGAAAACCGTATTTCAAAAAGGCACATTCACCACAATGTTCGTTGCAGCACTATTTACAATAGCCAGGTAATGGAAGCAACCTAAATGCCCACAGACAGATGAGTGGATAAAGATGTGGTACATATATAAAATGGAATATTACTCGGCCATAAAAAGGAATGAAACTGGGTCATTTGTAGAGACATCGATGGATCGAGAGACTGTCATACAGAATGAAGTAAGTCAGAAAGAGGAAAACAAATATTGTATATTAATGCATATATGTGGAGCCTAAAAATGGTACAGATGAACTGGTTTGCAGGGAAGAAATAGAGACACAGAGGTAGAGAACAAACGTATGGACACCAAGTGTGGGAAGCCATGGGGTGGTGGTGGTGGAATGAGTTGGGAGATTGGGATTGACCTGTATACATGTATATGCATAAAATACATAACTAATAATAACGTGGTGTATAAAAAAATAAATAAAATTAAATTTCAAAATTTTAAAAAATAAAATTTAATAATAAAACAGAAAAAAGTTCTTCCCGTCACACAGATGTATTTATAGGAGGGAATTATTTCCATGCTTATATCTATAAATACATAAAAGAGGAATAAAATCTAACTTGAACCATAAAAGAAAAAAAAAACCCTGAACCCACGAGTTATACAGAGGAAAACCCTATCAGGGCACTTGCTCCAGTGGTAAACAATTCTGAAATTGGTCAGAGGTGGGGAACCATCTCCCATACAGCCATCAACCCACCCCCCACGCAAGGAGCGTCCTCATTGCAAAGCTGTGGAACCGTGCCGAGGCATCTGTGAGTAAACGTGAGCTGAGCCCCAGGCCAGCTACTGCTGAACTGTTCCCACCCTTTCCAGGTAAAACACCTAAATATATACAAGGGCTTGAAAGCCTAGAGAAAGGACCGTGGAGCCACACCAGTGACAGCATGCAGGCCAACTTGGTGCCTGCAGGGCAGCCAGGGTGGTCCTGGCCCCGGAAGCTCTTCCAGAAGCTTTCCATTGCCCTGGCTGAGATACCCCTCATGTCCCGGCCCCCACTGCTTTTTTCCTTCCTCACCTCTGTCCGAAGAGATATTCCAGCGGAAAGTATGGGTGACACAACCTCTTCTTTACAGGCGGCAGCCTGGCAACTCCTGCAGAAAGGCCAGCAGAACCCCACTCACACCGGGCCACCCACAAAGCTGAGACCCCTCACTCCCTCCCACCAGCACAGCCCCGAGACTGCTGACGGGGCAGAGAATATGGAGTCAGGCACAGCTTCAGGGGCTATTGCTGCCTGGAGCGCTGTTTATATTGACCTCAACGAGGCACACCTGGGGAGGGCGGGCCGGCAGGTTAAGGCTGCCCAGGTCAGCTAATCCACAACCCTCATGGAATCACATTGTTGAAAATGGACCCCGCTAAGGCAGAAGAGAAGCCAAGGGAAAAAAGGACACAATGCCATTTGCAGCACCGTAAATGAGTCCAGAAGTAATCACGTGACTTGTAGTAAGTCAGAAAGTGGAAGACACATATCATATCATATCACTTATAGGTGTTACCTAAAAATGGATACCAGGGCAGATATTTCCACGGAGAAGGGCAATCACAGATTCATTAAACAAACTTATGGTTCACCAATGGAAAGGTGTGAGGATTGGTTTCATTACGATATCGGGGTTAACAGACATATACAAACACAGGTGACATATATAATCCCCAAAGACCTACAGAATACCAAGAGAGGACTACTCAACATTCTGTCATAACGTACATGGGAAAAGGATCCCAGGAAGAACAGACATCTGTATATGTGTAAAAGAACCACATCTTCCACACCTACAAGAAGCCAAACATTGTAATCAAACTTGCTGTAATAAAAAATAAAAAATTAAATTAAAAACACGAACAAGAAGTAGTGAGACAAACGTGAGGGGCTTTCTCCTGGGACATTCCATTCTAAACTCCAATCTAGAACACCACTTCCACTGAGGCTCTCTTGCCCTAGTAACCAGGTTTGGTAAGGGTGAACTGCTGCCACCTTGTGGCCATTTCACACAACAGCAGCTTTAATCCCAACGCTAATGGTCAGTTGATATTCAAAATCATTGCAGGCCTGTAAATGACACCTGCCCTGAAAACAAATCCTGGGGTCACATATCGACCAAAATATTCAAAGGACGTCCATATTTCAAAACGACCGTTTCAAAAGGCATATTTTAGGAACATTAGTGTTCTCTTCTTTTCCTTTCTTTCCTTTTTTGTTAAAAAAAACGGGAATGGAAAAAAGCATCCCTCAGAATGGGCGAAAATCGTTGCAGACGAATCAATGGACAGAGGTTTAATCTCCAATATATATAAACAGCTCATGCAGCATAATATTAAAAAAACAAACAACCCAAAAAAAAATGGGCAGAAGATCTAAAGAGACGTTTCATCAAAGGAGACACAGAGATGGCCAAGACGCACATGAAAAGCTGCTCAACAGCACTAATTATTAGAGAAATGCAAATCAAAACTACAATGAGGTTTCACCTCACACCTGTTAGAATCGGCATCATCACAAAATCTACAAACAACCAATTCTGGGGAGGGTGTGGACAAAAGGAGCCCTCTTCCACTATTGGTGGGAATGTAAATTGATACAGTCACTATGGAGAACAGTATGGAGTTTCCTTAAAAAAGCTAGAAATAGAATTACCATCTGATCCAGCAATCCCACTTCTGGGCATATACCCAGAGAAAACCGTATTTCAAAAAGGCACATTCACCACAATGTTCGTTGCAGCACTATTTAAAATAGCCAGGTAATGGAAGCAACCTAAATGCCCACAGACAGATGAGTGGATAAAGATGTGGTACATATAGAAAATGGAATATTACTCGGCCATAAAAAGGAATGAAACTGGGTCATTTGTAGAGACATCGATGGATCGAGAGACTGTCATACAGAATGAAGTAAGTCAGAAAGAGGAAAACAAATATTGTATATTAATGCATATATGTGGAGCCTAAAAATGGTACAGATGAACTGGTTTGCAGGGAAGAAATAGAGACACAGAGGTAGAGAACAAACGTATGGACACCAAGTGTGGGAAGCCATGGGGTGGTGGTGGTGGAATGAGTTGGGAGATTGGGATTGACCTGTATACATGTATATGCATAAAATACATAACTAATAATAACGTGGTGTATAAAAAAATAAATAAAATTAAATTTCAAAATTTTAAAAAATAAAATTTAATAATAAAACAGAAAAAAGTTCTTCCCGTCACACAGATGTATTTATAGGAGTGAATTATTTCCATGCTTATATCTATAAATACATAAAAGAGGAATAAAATCTAACTTGAACCATAAAAGAAAAAAAAACCCTGAACCCACGAGTTATACAGAGGAAAACCCTATCAGGGCACTTGCTCCAGTGGTAAACAATTCTGAAATTGGTCAGAGGTGGGGAACCATCTCCCATACAGCCATCAACCCACCCCCCACGCAAGGAGCGTCCTCATTGCAAAGCTGGGGGACCGTGCCGAGGCATCTGTGAGTAAACGTGAGCTGAGCCCCAGGCCAGCTACTGCTGAACTGTTCCCACCCTTTCCAGGTAAAACACCTAAATATATACAAGGGCTTGAAAGCCTAGAGGAAGGACCGTGGAGCCACACCAGCGACAGCACACAGGCCAACTTGGTGCCTGCAGGGCAGCCACGGTGGTCCTGGCCCCGGAAGCTCTTCCAGAAGCTTTCCATTGCCCTGCCTGAGATACCCCTCCTGTCCCGGCCCCCACTGCTTTTTTCCTTCCTCACCTCTGTCCGAAGAGAAATTCCAGCGGAAAGTATGGGTGACACAACCTCTTCTTTACAGGCGGCAGCCTGGCAACTCCTGCAGAAAGGCCAGCAGAACCCCACTCACACCGGGCCACCCACAAAGCTGAGGCCCCTCACTCCCTCCCACCAGCACAGCCCCGAGACTGCTGACGGGGCAGAGAATATGGAGTCAGGCACAGCTTCAGGGGCTATTGCTGCCTGGAGCGCTGTTTATATTGACCTCAACGAGGCACACCTGGGGAGGGCGGGCCGGCAGGTTAAGGCTGCCCAGGTCAGCTAATCCACAACCCTCATGGAATCACATTGTTGAAAATGGACCCCGCTAAGGCAGAAGAGAAGCCAAGGGAAAAAAGGACACAATGCCATTTGCAGCACTGTAGATGAGTCCAGAAGTAATCACGTGACTTGTAGTAAGTCAGAAAGTGGAAGACACATATCATATCATATCACTTATAGGTGTTACCTAAAAATGGATACCAGGGCAGATATTGCCACGGAGAAGGGCAATCACAGATTCATTAAACAAACTTATGGTTCACCAATGGAAAGGTGTGAGGATTGGTTTCATTACGATATCGGGGTTAACAGACATATACAAACACAGGTGACATATATAATCCCCAAAGACCTACAGAATACCAAGAGAGGACTACTCAACATTCTGTCATAATGTACATGGGAAAAGGATCCCAGGAAGAACAGACATCTGTATATGTGTAAAAGAACCACATCTTCCACACCTACAAGAAGCCAAACATTGTAATCAAACTTGCTGTAATAAAAAATAAAAAATTAAATTAAAAACACGAACAAGAAGTAGTGAGACAAACGTGAGGGGCTTTCTCCTGGGACATTCCATTCTAAACTCCAATCTAGAACACCACTTCCACTGAGGCTCTCTTGCCCTAGTAACCAGGTTTGGTAAGGGTGAACTGCTGCCACCTTGTGGCCGTTTCACACAACAGCAGCTTTAATCCCAACGCTAATGGTCAGTTGATATTCAAAATCATTGCAGGCCTGTAAATGACACCTGCCCTGAAAACAAATCCTGGGGTCACATATCGACCAAAAAATTCAAAGGACGTCCATATTTCAAAACGACCGTTTCAAAAGGCATATTTTAGGCACATTAGTGTTCTGCTTCTTTTCCTTTCTTTCCTTTTTTGTTAAAAAAAACGGGAATGGAAAAAAGCATCCCTCAGAATGGGCGAAAATCGTTGCAGACGAATCAATGGACAGAGGTTTAATCTCCAATATATATAAACAGCTCATGCAGCTTAATATTAAAAAACAAACAACCCAAAAAAAAATGGGCAGAAGATCTAAAGAGACGTTTCTTCAAAGGAGACACAGAGATGGCCAAGACGCACATGAAAAGCTGCTCAACAGCACTAATTATTAGAGAAATGCAAATCAAAACTACAATGAGGTTTCACCTCACACCTGTTAGAATCGGCATCATCAGAAAATCTACAAACAACCAATTCTGGGGAGGGTGTGGACAAAAGGAGCCCTCTTCCACTATTGGTGGGAATGTAAATTGATACAGTCACTATGGAGAACAGTATGGAGTTTCCTTAAAAAAGCTAGAAATAGAATTACCATCTGATCCAGCAATCCCACTTCTGGGCATATACCCAGAGAAAACCGTATTTCAAAAAGGCACATTCACCACAATGTTCGTTGCAGCACTATTTACAATAGCCAGGTAATGGAAGCAACCTAAATGCCCACAGACAGATGAGTGGATAAAGATGTGGTACATATATAAAATGGAATATTACTCGGCCATAAAAAGGAATGAAACTGGGTCATTTGTAGAGACATCGATGGATCGAGAGACTGTCATACAGAATGAAGTAAGTCAGAAAGAGGAAAACAAATATTGTATATTAATGCATATATGTGGAGCCTAAAAATGGTACAGATGAACTGGTTTGCAGGGAAGAAATAGAGACACAGAGGTAGAGAACAAACGTATGGACACCAAGTGTGGGAAGCCATGGGGTGGTGGTGGTGGAATGAGTTGGGATATTGGGATTGACCTGTATACATGTATATGCATAAAATACATAACTAATAATAACGTGGTGTATAAAGAAAATAAATAAAATTAAATTTCAAAATTTTAAAAAATAAAATTTAATAATAAAACAGAAAAAAGTTCTTCCCGTCACACAGATGTATTTATAGGAGTGAATTATTTCCATGCTTATATCTATAAATACATAAAAGAGGAATAAAATCTAACTTGAACCATAAAAGAAAAAAAAACCCTGAACCCACGAGTTATACAGAGGAAAACCCTATCAGGGCACTTGCTCCAGTGGTAAACAATTCTGAAATTGGTCAGAGGTGGGGAACCATCTCCCATACAGCCATCAACCCAACCCCCACGCAAGGAGCGTCCTCATTGCAAAGCTGGGGGACCGTGCCGAGGCATCTGTGAGTAAACGTGAGCTGAGCCCCAGGCCAGCTACTGCTGAACTGTTCCCACCCTTTCCAGGTAAAACACCTAAATATATACAAGGGCTTGAAAGCCTAGAGGAAGGACCGTGGAGCCACACCAGCGACAGCACGCAGGCCAACTTGGTGCCTGCAGGGCAGCCAGGGTGGTCCTGGCCCCGGAAGCTCTTCCAGAAGCTTTCCATGGCCCTGCCTGAGATACCCCTCCTGTCCCGGCCCCCACTGCTTTTTTCCTTCCTCACCTCTGTCCGAAGAGAAATTCCAGCGGAAAGTATGGGTGACACAACCTCTTCTTTACAGGCGGCAGCCTGGCAACTCCTGCAGAAAGGCCAGCAGAACCCCACTCACACCGGGCCACCCACAAAGCTGTGGCCCCTCATTCCCTCCCACCAGCACAGCCCCGAGACTGCTGACGGGGCAGAGAATATGGAGTCAGGCACAGCTTCAGGGGCTATTGCTGCCTGGAGCGCTGTTTATATTGACCTCAACGAGGCACACCTGGGGAGGGCGGGCCGGCAGGTTAAGGCTGCCCAGGTCAGCTAATCCACAACCCTCATGGAATCACATTGTTGAAAATGGACCCCGCTAAGGCAGAAGAGAAGCCAAGGGAGAAAAGGACACAATGCCATTTGCAGCACCGTAGATGAGTCCAGAAGTAATCACGTGACTTGTAGTAAGTCAGAAAGTGGAAGACACATATCATATCATATCACTTATAGGTGTTACCTAAAAATGGATACCAGGGCAGATATTTCCACGGAGAAGGGCAATCACAGATTCATTAAACAAACTTATGGTTCACCAATGGAAAGGTGTGAGGATTGGTTTCATTACGATATCGGGGTTAACAGACATATACAAACACAGGTGACATATATAATCCCCAAAGACCTACAGAATACCAAGAGAGGACTACTCAACATTCTGTCATAACGTACATGGGAAAAGGATCCCAGGAAGAACAGACATCTGTATATGTGTAAAAGAACCACATCTTCCACACCTACAAGAAGCCAAACATTGTAATCAAACTTGCTGTAATAAAAAATAAAAAATTAAATTAAAAACACGAACAAGAAGTAGTGAGACAAACGTGAGGGGCTTTCTCCTGGGACATTCCATTCTAAACTCCAATCTAGAACACCACTTCCACTGAGGCTCTCTTGCCCTAGTAACCAGGTTTGGTAAGGGTGAACTGCTGCCACCTTGTGGCCGTTTCACACAACAGCAGCTTTAATCCCAACGCTAATGGTCAGTTGATATTCAAAATCATTGCAGGCCTGTAAATGACACCTGCCCTGAAAACAAATCCTGGGGTCACATATCGACCAAAATATTCAAAGGACGTCCATATTTCAAAACGACCGTTTCAAAAGGCATATTTTAGGAACATTAGTGTTCTCTTCTTTTCCTTTCTTTCCTTTTTTGTTAAAAAAAACGGGAATGGAAAAAAGCATCCCTCAGAATGGGCGAAAATCGTTGCAGACGAATCAATGGACAGAGGTTTAATCTCCAATATATATAAACAGCTCATGCAGCATAATATTAAAAAAACAAACAACCCAAAAAAAAATGGGCAGAAGATCTAAAGAGACGTTTCATCAAAGGAGACACAGAGATGGCCAAGACGCACATGAAAAGCTGCTCAACAGCACTAATTATTAGAGAAATGCAAATCAAAACTACAATGAGGTTTCACCTCACACCTGTTAGAATCGGCATCATCACAAAATCTACAAACAACCAATTCTGGGGAGGGTGTGGACAAAAGGAGCCCTCTTCCACTATTGGTGGGAATGTAAATTGATACAGTCACTATGGAGAACAGTATGGAGTTTCCTTAAAAAAGCTAGAAATAGAATTACCATCTGATCCAGCAATCCCACTTCTGGGCATATACCCAGAGAAAACCGTATTTCAAAAAGGCACATTCACCACAATGTTCGTTGCAGCACTATTTACAATAGCCAGGTAATGGAAGCAACCTAAATGCCCACAGACAGATGAGTGGATAAAGATGTGGTACATATATAAAATGGAATATTACTCGGCCATAAAAAGGAATGAAACTGGGTCATTTGTAGAGACATCGATGGATCGAGAGACTGTCATACAGAATGAAGTAAGTCAGAAAGAGGAAAACAAATATTGTATATTAATGCATATATGTGGAGCCTAAAAATGGTACAGATGAACTGGTTTGCAGGGAAGAAATAGAGACACAGAGGTAGAGAACAAACGTATGGACACCAAGTGTGGGAAGCCATGGGGTGGTGGTGGTGGAATGAGTTGGGAGATTGGGATTGACCTGTATACATGTATATGCATAAAATACATAACTAATAATAACGTGGTGTATAAAAAAAATAAATAAAATTAAATTTCAAAATTTTAAAAAATAAAATTTAATAATAAAACAGAAAAAAGTTCTTCCCGTCACACAGATGTATTTATAGGAGTGAATTATTTCCATGCTTATATCTATAAATACATAAAAGAGGAATAAAATCTAACTTGAACCATAAAAGAAAAAAAAACCCTGAACCCACGAGTTATACAGAGGAAAACCCTATCAGGGCACTTGCTCCAGTGGTAAACAATTCTGAAATTGGTCAGAGGTGGGGAACCATCTCCCATACAGCCATCAACCCACCCCCCACGCAAGGAGCGTCCTCATTGCAAAGCTGGGGGACCGTGCCGAGGCATCTGTGAGTAAACGTGAGCTGAGCCCCAGGCCAGCTACTGCTGAACTGTTCCCACCCTTTCCAGGTAAAACACCTAAATATATACAAGGGCTTGAAAGCCTAGAGGAAGGACCGTGGAGCCACACCAGCGACAGCACACAGGCCAACTTGGTGCCTGCAGGGCAGCCAGGGTGGTCCTGGCCCCGGAAGCTCTTCCAGAAGCTTTCCATTGCCCTGCCTGAGATACCCCTCCTGTCCCGGCCCCCACTGCTTTTTTCCTTCCTCACCTCTGTCCGAAGAGAAATTCCAGCGGAAAGTATGGGTGACACAACCTCTTCTTTACAGGCGGCAGCCTGGCAACTCCTGCAGAAAGGCCAGCAGAACCCCACTCACACCGGGCCACCCACAAAGCTGAGGCCCCTCACTCCCTCCCACCAGCACAGCCCCGAGACTGCTGACGGGGCAGAGAATATGGAGTCAGGCACAGCTTCAGGGGCTATTGCTGCCTGGAGCGCTGTTTATATTGACCTCAACGAGGCACACCTGGGGAGGGCGGGCCGGCAGGTTAAGGCTGCCCAGGTCAGCTAATCCACAACCCTCATGGAATCACATTGTTGAAAATGGACCCCGCTAAGGCAGAAGAGAAGCCAAGGGAAAAAAGGACACAATGCCATTTGCAGCACTGTAGATGAGTCCAGAAGTAATCACGTGACTTGTAGTAAGTCAGAAAGTGGAAGACACATATCATATCATATCACTTATAGGTGTTACCTAAAAATGGATACCAGGGCAGATATTGCCACGGAGAAGGGCAATCACAGATTCATTAAACAAACTTATGGTTCACCAATGGAAAGGTGTGAGGATTGGTTTCATTACGATATCGGGGTTAACAGACATATACAAACACAGGTGACATATATAATCCCCAAAGACCTACAGAATACCAAGAGAGGACTACTCAACATTCTGTCATAATGTACATGGGAAAAGGATCCCAGGAAGAACAGACATCTGTATATGTGTAAAAGAACCACATCTTCCACACCTACAAGAAGCCAAACATTGTAATCAAACTTGCTGTAATAAAAAATAAAAAATTAAATTAAAAACACGAACAAGAAGTAGTGAGACAAACGTGAGGGGCTTTCTCCTGGGACATTCCATTCTAAACTCCAATCTAGAACACCACTTCCACTGAGGCTCTCTTGCCCTAGTAACCAGGTTTGGTAAGGGTGAACTGCTGCCACCTTGTGGCCGTTTCACACAACAGCAGCTTTAATCCCAACGCTAATGGTCAGTTGATATTCAAAATCATTGCAGGCCTGTAAATGACACCTGCCCTGAAAACAAATCCTGGGGTCACATATCGACCAAAAAATTCAAAGGACGTCCATATTTCAAAACGACCGTTTCAAAAGGCATATTTTAGGCACATTAGTGTTCTGCTTCTTTTCCTTTCTTTCCTTTTTTGTTAAAAAAAACGGGAATGGAAAAAAGCATCCCTCAGAATGGGCGAAAATCGTTGCAGACGAATCAATGGACAGAGGTTTAATCTCCAATATATATAAACAGCTCATGCAGCTTAATATTAAAAAACAAACAACCCAAAAAAAAATGGGCAGAAGATCTAAAGAGACGTTTCTTCAAAGGAGACACAGAGATGGCCAAGACGCACATGAAAAGCTGCTCAACAGCACTAATTATTAGAGAAATGCAAATCAAAACTACAATGAGGTTTCACCTCACACCTGTTAGAATCGGCATCATCAGAAAATCTACAAACAACCAATTCTGGGGAGGGTGTGGACAAAAGGAGCCCTCTTCCACTATTGGTGGGAATGTAAATTGATACAGTCACTATGGAGAACAGTATGGAGTTTCCTTAAAAAAGCTAGAAATAGAATTACCATCTGATCCAGCAATCCCACTTCTGGGCATATACCCAGAGAAAACCGTATTTCAAAAAGGCACATTCACCACAATGTTCGTTGCAGCACTATTTACAATAGCCAGGTAATGGAAGCAACCTAAATGCCCACAGACAGATGAGTGGATAAAGATGTGGTACATATATAAAATGGAATATTACTCGGCCATAAAAAGGAATGAAACTGGGTCATTTGTAGAGACATCGATGGATCGAGAGACTGTCATACAGAATGAAGTAAGTCAGAAAGAGGAAAACAAATATTGTATATTAATGCATATATGTGGAGCCTAAAAATGGTACAGATGAACTGGTTTGCAGGGAAGAAATAGAGACACAGAGGTAGAGAACAAACGTATGGACACCAAGTGTGGGAAGCCATGGGGTGGTGGTGGTGGAATGAGTTGGGATATTGGGATTGACCTGTATACATGTATATGCATAAAATACATAACTAATAATAACGTGGTGTATAAAGAAAATAAATAAAATTAAATTTCAAAATTTTAAAAAATAAAATTTAATAATAAAACAGAAAAAAGTTCTTCCCGTCACACAGATGTATTTATAGGAGTGAATTATTTCCATGCTTATATCTATAAATACATAAAAGAGGAATAAAATCTAACTTGAACCATAAAAGAAAAAAAAACCCTGAACCCACGAGTTATACAGAGGAAAACCCTATCAGGGCACTTGCTCCAGTGGTAAACAATTCTGAAATTGGTCAGAGGTGGGGAACCATCTCCCATACAGCCATCAACCCAACCCCCACGCAAGGAGCGTCCTCATTGCAAAGCTGGGGGACCGTGCCGAGGCATCTGTGAGTAAACGTGAGCTGAGCCCCAGGCCAGCTACTGCTGAACTGTTCCCACCCTTTCCAGGTAAAACACCTAAATATATACAAGGGCTTGAAAGCCTAGAGGAAGGACCGTGGAGCCACATCAGCGACAGCACGCAGGCCAACTTGGTGCCTGCAGGGCAGCCAGGGTGGTCCTGGCCCCGGAAGCTCTTCCAGAAGCTTTCCATGGCCCTGCCTGAGATACCCCTCCTGTCCCGGCCCCCACTGCTTTTTTCCTTCCTCACCTCTGTCCGAAGAGAAATTCCAGCGGAAAGTATGGGTGACACAACCTCTTCTTTACAGGCGGCAGCCTGGCAACTCCTGCAGAAAGGCCAGCAGAACCCCACTCACACCGGGCCACCCACAAAGCTGTGGCCCCTCATTCCCTCCCACCAGCACAGCCCCGAGACTGCTGACGGGGCAGAGAATATGGAGTCAGGCACAGCTTCAGGGGCTATTGCTGCCTGGAGCGCTGTTTATATTGACCTCAACGAGGCACACCTGGGGAGGGCGGGCCGGCAGGTTAAGGCTGCCCAGGTCAGCTAATCCACAACCCTCATGGAATCACATTGTTGAAAATGGACCCCGCTAAGGCAGAAGAGAAGCCAAGGGAGAAAAGGACACAATGCCATTTGCAGCACCGTAGATGAGTCCAGAAGTAATCACGTGACTTGTAGTAAGTCAGAAAGTGGAAGACACATATCATATCATATCACTTATAGGTGTTACCTAAAAATGGATACCAGGGCAGATATTTCCACGGAGAAGGGCAATCACAGATTCATTAAACAAACTTATGGTTCACCAATGGAAAGGTGTGAGGATTGGTTTCATTACGATATCGGGGTTAACAGACATATACAAACACAGGTGACATATATAATCCCCAAAGACCTACAGAATACCAAGAGAGGACTACTCAACATTCTGTCATAACGTACATGGGAAAAGGATCCCAGGAAGAACAGACATCTGTATATGTGTAAAAGAACCACATCTTCCACACCTACAAGAAGCCAAACATTGTAATCAAACTTGCTGTAATAAAAAATAAAAAATTAAATTAAAAACACGAACAAGAAGTAGTGAGACAAACGTGAGGGGCTTTCTCCTGGGACATTCCATTCTAAACTCCAATCTAGAACACCACTTCCACTGAGGCTCTCTTGCCCTAGTAACCAGGTTTGGTAAGGGTGAACTGCTGCCACCTTGTGGCCGTTTCACACAACAGCAGCTTTAATCCCAACGCTAATGGTCAGTTGATATTCAAAATCATTGCAGGCCTGTAAATGACACCTGCCCTGAAAACAAATCCTGGGGTCACATATCGACCAAAATATTCAAAGGACGTCCATATTTCAAAACGACCGTTTCAAAAGGCATATTTTAGGAACATTAGTGTTCTCTTCTTTTCCTTTCTTTCCTTTTTTGTTAAAAAAAACGGGAATGGAAAAAAGCATCCCTCAGAATGGGCGAAAATCGTTGCAGACGAATCAATGGACAGAGGTTTAATCTCCAATATATATAAACAGCTCATGCAGCATAATATTAAAAAAACAAACAACCCAAAAAAAAATGGGCAGAAGATCTAAAGAGACGTTTCATCAAAGGAGACACAGAGATGGCCAAGACGCACATGAAAAGCTGCTCAACAGCACTAATTATTAGAGAAATGCAAATCAAAACTACAATGAGGTTTCACCTCACACCTGTTAGAATCGGCATCATCACAAAATCTACAAACAACCAATTCTGGGGAGGGTGTGGACAAAAGGAGCCCTCTTCCACTATTGGTGGGAATGTAAATTGATACAGTCACTATGGAGAACAGTATGGAGTTTCCTTAAAAAAGCTAGAAATAGAATTACCATCTGATCCAGCAATCCCACTTCTGGGCATATACCCAGAGAAAACCGTATTTCAAAAAGGCACATTCACCACAATGTTCGTTGCAGCACTATTTACAATAGCCAGGTAATGGAAGCAACCTAAATGCCCACAGACAGATGAGTGGATAAAGATGTGGTACATATATAAAATGGAATATTACTCGGCCATAAAAAGGAATGAAACTGGGTCATTTGTAGAGACATCGATGGATCGAGAGACTGTCATACAGAATGAAGTAAGTCAGAAAGAGGAAAACAAATATTGTATATTAATGCATATATGTGGAGCCTAAAAATGGTACAGATGAACTGGTTTGCAGGGAAGAAATAGAGACACAGAGGTAGAGAACAAACGTATGGACACCAAGTGTGGGAAGCCATGGGGTGGTGGTGGTGGAATGAGTTGGGAGATTGGGATTGACCTGTATACATGTATATGCATAAAATACATAACTAATAATAACGTGGTGTATAAAAAAAATAAATAAAATTAAATTTCAAAATTTTAAAAAATAAAATTTAATAATAAAACAGAAAAAAGTTCTTCCCGTCACACAGATGTATTTATAGGAGTGAATTATTTCCATGCTTATATCTATAAATACATAAAAGAGGAATAAAATCTAACTTGAACCATAAAAGAAAAAAAAACCCTGAACCCACGAGTTATACAGAGGAAAACCCTATCAGGGCACTTGCTCCAGTGGTAAACAATTCTGAAATTGGTCAGAGGTGGGGAACCATCTCCCATACAGCCATCAACCCACCCCCCACGCAAGGAGCGTCCTCATTGCAAAGCTGGGGGACCGTGCCGAGGCATCTGTGAGTAAACGTGAGCTGAGCCCCAGGCCAGCTACTGCTGAACTGTTCCCACCCTTTCCAGGTAAAACACCTAAATATATACAAGGGCTTGAAAGCCTAGAGGAAGGACCGTGGAGCCACACCAGCGACAGCACGCAGGCCAACTTGGTGCCTGCAGGGCAGCCAGGGTGGTCCTGGCCCCGGAAGCTCTTCCAGAAGCTTTCCATTGCCCTGCCTGAGATACCCCTCCTGTCCCGGCCCCCACTGCTTTTTTCCTTCCTCACCTCTGTCCGAAGAGAAATTCCAGCGGAAAGTATGGGTGACACAACCTCTTCTTTACAGGCGGCAGCCTGGCAACTCCTGCAGAAAGGCCAGCAGAACCCCACTCACACCGGGCCACCCACAAAGCTGAGGCCCCTCACTCCCTCCCACCAGCACAGCCCCGAGACTGCTGACGGGGCAGAGAATATGGAGTCAGGCACAGCTTCAGGGGCTATTGCTGCCTGGAGCGCTGTTTATATTGACCTCAACGAGGCACACCTGGGGAGGGCGGGCCGGCAGGTTAAGGCTGCCCAGGTCAGCTAATCCACAACCCTCATGGAATCACATTGTTGAAAATGGACCCCGCTAAGGCAGAAGAGAAGCCAAGGGAAAAAAGGACACAATGCCATTTGCAGCACTGTAGATGAGTCCAGAAGTAATCACGTGACTTGTAGTAAGTCAGAAAGTGGAAGACACATATCATATCATATCACTTATAGGTGTTACCTAAAAATGGATACCAGGGCAGATATTGCCACGGAGAAGGGCAATCACAGATTCATTAAACAAACTTATGGTTCACCAATGGAAAGGTGTGAGGATTGGTTTCATTACGATATCGGGGTTAACAGACATATACAAACACAGGTGACATATATAATCCCCAAAGACCTACAGAATACCAAGAGAGGACTACTCAACATTCTGTCATAATGTACATGGGAAAAGGATCCCAGGAAGAACAGACATCTGTATATGTGTAAAAGAACCACATCTTCCACACCTACAAGAAGCCAAACATTGTAATCAAACTTGCTGTAATAAAAAATAAAAAATTAAATTAAAAACACGAACAAGAAGTAGTGAGACAAACGTGAGGGGCTTTCTCCTGGGACATTCCATTCTAAACTCCAATCTAGAACACCACTTCCACTGAGGCTCTCTTGCCCTAGTAACCAGGTTTGGTAAGGGTGAACTGCTGCCACCTTGTGGCCGTTTCACACAACAGCAGCTTTAATCCCAACGCTAATGGTCAGTTGATATTCAAAATCATTGCAGGCCTGTAAATGACACCTGCCCTGAAAACAAATCCTGGGGTCACATATCGACCAAAAAATTCAAAGGACGTCCATATTTCAAAACGACCGTTTCAAAAGGCATATTTTAGGCACATTAGTGTTCTGCTTCTTTTCCTTTCTTTCCTTTTTTGTTAAAAAAAACGGGAATGGAAAAAAGCATCCCTCAGAATGGGCGAAAATCGTTGCAGACGAATCAATGGACAGAGGTTTAATCTCCAATATATATAAACAGCTCATGCAGCTTAATATTAAAAAACAAACAACCCAAAAAAAATGGGCAGAAGATCTAAAGAGACGTTTCTTCAAAGGAGACACAGAGATGGCCAAGACGCACATGAAAAGCTGCTCAACAGCACTAATTATTAGAGAAATGCAAATCAAAACTACAATGAGGTTTCACCTCACACCTGTTAGAATCGGCATCATCAGAAAATCTACAAACAACCAATTCTGGGGAGGGTGTGGACAAAAGGAGCCCTCTTCCACTATTGGTGGGAATGTAAATTGATACAGTCACTATGGAGAACAGTATGGAGTTTCCTTAAAAAAGCTAGAAATAGAATTACCATCTGATCCAGCAATCCCACTTCTGGGCATATACCCAGAGAAAACCATATTTCAAAAAGGCACATTCACCACAATGTTCGTTGCAGCACTATTTACAATAGCCAGGTAATGGAAGCAACCTAAATGCCCACAGACAGATGAGTGGATAAAGATGTGGTACATATATAAAATGGAATATTACTCGGCCATAAAAAGGAATGAAACTGGGTCATTTGTAGAGACATCGATGGATCGAGAGACTGTCATACAGAATGAAGTAAGTCAGAAAGAGGAAAACAAATATTGTATATTAATGCATATATGTGGAGCCTAAAAATGGTACAGATGAACTGGTTTGCAGGGAAGAAATAGAGACACAGAGGTAGAGAACAAACGTATGGACACCAAGTGTGGGAAGCCATGGGGTGGTGGTGGTGGAATGAGTTGGGAGATTGGGATTGACCTGTATACATGTATATGCATAAAATACATAACTAATAATAACGTGGTGTATAAAGAAAATAAATAAAATTAAATTTCAAAATTTTAAAAAATAAAATTTAATAATAAAACAGAAAAAAGTTCTTCCCGTCACACAGATGTATTTATAGGAGTGAATTATTTCCATGCTTATATCTATAAATACATAAAAGAGGAATAAAATCTAACTTGAACCATAAAAGAAAAAAAAACCCTGAACCCACGAGTTATACAGAGGAAAACCCTATCAGGGCACTTGCTCCAGTGGTAAACAATTCTGAAATTGGTCAGAGGTGGGGAACCATCTCCCATACAGCCATCAACCCAACCCCCACGCAAGGAGCGTCCTCATTGCAAAGCTGGGGGACCGTGCCGAGGCATCTGTGAGTAAACGTGAGCTGAGCCCCAGGCCAGCTACTGCTGAACTGTTCCCACCCTTTCCAGGTAAAACACCTAAATATATACAAGGGCTTGAAAGCCTAGAGGAAGGACCGTGGAGCCACACCAGCGACAGCACGCAGGCCAACTTGGTGCCTGCAGGGCAGCCAGGGTGGTCCTGGCCCCGGAAGCTCTTCCAGAAGCTTTCCATGGCCCTGCCTGAGATACCCCTCCTGTCCCGGCCCCCACTGCTTTTTTCCTTCCTCACCTCTGTCCGAAGAGAAATTCCAGCGGAAAGTATGGGTGACACAACCTCTTCTTTACAGGCGGCAGCCTGGCAACTCCTGCAGAAAGGCCAGCAGAACCCCACTCACACCGGGCCACCCACAAAGCTGTGGCCCCTCATTCCCTCCCACCAGCACAGCCCCGAGACTGCTGACGGGGCAGAGAATATGGAGTCAGGCACAGCTTCAGGGGCTATTGCTGCCTGGAGCGCTGTTTATATTGACCTCAACGAGGCACACCTGGTGAGGGCGGGCCGGCAGGTTAAGGCTGCCCAGGTCAGCTAATCCACAACCCTCATGGAATCACATTGTTGAAAATGGACCCCGCTAAGGCAGAAGAGAAGCCAAGGGAGAAAAGGACACAATGCCATTTGCAGCACCGTAGATGAGTCCAGAAGTAATCACGTGACTTGTAGTAAGTCAGAAAGTGGAAGACACATATCATATCATATCACTTATAGGTGTTACCTAAAAATGGATACCAGGGCAGATATTTCCACGGAGAAGGGCAATCACAGATTCATTAAACAAACTTATGGTTCACCAATGGAAAGGTGTGAGGATTGGTTTCATTACGATATCGGGGTTAACAGACATATACAAACACAGGTGACATATATAATCACCAAAGACCTACAGAATACCAAGAGAGGACTACTCAACATTCTGTCATAACGTACATGGGAAAAGGATCCCAGGAAGAACAGACATCTGTATATGTGTAAAAGAACCACATCTTCCACACCTACAAGAAGCCAAACATTGTAATCAAACTTGCTGTAATAAAAAATAAAAACTTAAATTAAAAACACGAACAAGAAGTAGTGAGACAAACGTGAGGGGCTTTCTCCTGGCACATTCCATTCTAAACTCCAATCTAGAACACCACTTCCACTGAGGCTCTCTTGCCCTAGTAACCAGGTTTGGTAAGGGTGAACTGCTGCCACCTTGTGGCCGTTTCACACAACAGCAGCTTTAATCCCAACGCTAATGGTCAGTTGATATTCAAAATCATTGCAGGCCTGTAAATGACACCTGCCCTGAAAACAAATCCTGGGGTCACATATCGACCAAAATATTCAAAGGACATCCATATTTCAAAACGACCGTTTCAAAAGGCATATTTTAGGCACATTAGTGTTCTGCTTCTTTTCCTTTCTTTCCTTTTTTGTTAAAAAAAACGGGAATGGAAAAAAGCATCCCTCAGAATGGGCGAATATCGTTGCAGACTAATCAATGGACAGAGGTTTAATCTCCAATATATATAAACAGCTCATGCAGCATAATATTAAAAAAACAAACAACCCAAAAAAAATGGGCAGAAGATCTAAAGAGACGTTTCATCAAAGGAGACACAGAGATGGCCAAGACGCACATGAAAAGCTGCTCAACAGCACTAATTATTAGAGAAATGCAAATCAAAACTACAATGAGGTTTCACCTCACACCTGTTAGAATCGGCATCATCAGAAAATCTACAAACAACCAATTCTGGGGAGGGTGTGGACAAAAGGAGCCCTCTTCCACTATTGGTGGGAATGTAAATTGATACAGTCACTATGGAGAACAGTATGGAGTTTCCTTAAAAAAGCTAGAAATAGAATTACCATCTGATCCAGCAATCCCACTTCTGGGCATATACCCAGAGAAAACCGTATTTCAAAAAGGCACATTCACCACAATGTTCGTTGCAGCACTATTTACAATAGCCAGGTAATGGAAGCAACCTAAATGCCCACAGACAGATGAGTGGATAAAGATGTGGTACATATATAAAATGGAATATTACTCGGCCATAAAAAGGAATGAAACTGGGTCATTTGTAGAGACATCGATGGATCGAGAGACTGTCATACAGAATGAAGTAAGTCAGAAAGAGGAAAACAAATATTGTATATTAATGCATATATGTGGAGCCTAAAAATGGTACAGATGAACTGGTTTGCAGGGAAGAAATAGAGACACAGAGGTAGAGAACAAACGTATGGACACCAAGTGTGGGAAGCCATGGGGTGGTGGTGGTGGAATGAGTTGGGAGATTGGGATTGACCTGTATACATGTATATGCATAAAATACATAACTAATAATAACGTGGTGTATAAAAAAATAAATAAAATTAAATTTCAAAATTTTAAAAAATAAAATTTAATAATAAAACAGAAAAAAGTTCTTCCCGTCACACAGATGTATTTATAGGAGTGAATTATTTCCATGCTTATATCTATAAATACATAAAAGAGGAATAAAATCTAACTTGAACCATAAAAGAAAAAAAAACCCTGAACCCACGAGTTATACAGAGGAAAACCCTATCAGGGCACTTGCTCCAGTGGTAAACAATTCTGAAATTGGTCAGAGGTGGGGAACCATCTCCCATACAGCCATCAACCCACCCCCCACGCAAGGAGCGTCCTCATTGCAAAGCTGGGGGACCGTGCCGAGGCATCTGTGAGTAAACGTGAGCTGAGCCCCAGGCCAGCTACTGCTGAACTGTTCCCACCCTTTCCAGGTAAAACACCTAAATATATACAAGGGCTTGAAAGCCTAGAGGAAGGACCGTGGAGCCACACCAGCGACAGCACGCAGGCCAACTTGGTGCCTGCAGGGCAGCCAGGGTGGTCCTGGCCCCGGAAGCTCTTCCAGAAGCTTTCCATTGCCCTGCCTGAGATACCCCTCCTGTCCCGGCCCCCACTGCTTTTTTCCTTCCTCACCTCTGTCCGAAGAGAAATTCCAGCGGAAAGTATGGGTGACACAACCTCTTCTTTACAGGCGGCAGCCTGGCAACTCCTGCAGAAAGGCCAGCAGAACCCCACTCACACCGGGCCACCCACAAAGCTGTGGCCCCTCACTCCCTCCCACCAGCACAGCCCCGAGACTGCTGACGGGGCAGAGAATATGGAGTCAGGCACAGCTTCAGGGGCTATTGCTGCCTGGAGCGCTGTTTATATTGACCTCAACGAGGCACACCTGGGGAGCGCGGGCCGGCAGGTTAAGGCTGCCCAGGTCAGCTAATCCACAACCCTCATGGAATCACATTGTTGAAAATGGACCCCGCTAAGGCAGAAGAGAAGCCAAGGGAGAAAAGGACACAATGCCATTTGCAGCACCGTAGATGAGTCCAGAAGTAATCACGTGACTTGTAGTAAGTCAGAAAGTGGAAGACACATATCATATCATATCACTTATAGGTGTTACCTAAAAATGGATACCAGGGCAGATATTTCCACGGAGAAGGGCAATCACAGATTCATTAAACAAACTTATGGTTCACCAATGGAAAGGTGTGAGGATTGGTTTCATTACGATATCGGGGTTAACAGACATCTACAAACACAGGTGACATATATAATCACCAAAGACCTACAGAATACCAAGAGAGGACTACTCAACATTCTGTCATAACGTACATGGGAAAAGGATCCCAGGAAGAACAGACATCTGTATATGTGTAAAAGAACCACATCTTCCACACCTACAAGAAGCCAAACATTGTAATCAAACTTGCTGTAATAAAAAATAAAAACTTAAATTAAAAACACGAACAAGAAGTAGTGAGACAAACGTGAGGGGCTTTCTCCTGGCACATTCCATTCTAAACTCCAATCTAGAACACCACTTCCACTGAGGCTCTCTTGCCCTAGTAACCAGGTTTGGTAAGGGTGAACTGCTGCCACCTTGTGGCCGTTTCACACAACAGCAGCTTTAATCCCAACGCTAATGGTCAGTTGATATTCAAAATCATTGCAGGCCTGTAAATGACACCTGCCCTGAAAACAAATCCTGGGGTCACATATCGACCAAAAAATTCAAAGGACGTCCATATTTCAAAACGACCGTTTCAAAAGGCATATTTTAGGCACATTAGTGTTCTGCTTCTTTTCCTTTCTTTCCTTTTTTGTTAAAAAAAACGGGAATGGAAAAAAGCATCCCTCAGAATGGGCGAAAATCGTTGCAGACGAATCAATGGACAGAGGTTTAATCTCCAATATATATAAACAGCTCATGCAGCTTAATATTAAAAAACAAACAACCCAAAAAAAATGGGCAGAAGATCTAAAGAGACGTTTCTTCAAAGGAGACACAGAGATGGCCAAGACGCACATGAAAAGCTGCTCAACAGCACTAATTATTAGAGAAATGCAAATCAAAACTACAATGAGGTTTCACCTCACACCTGTTAGAATCGGCATCATCAGAAAATCTACAAACAACCAATTCTGGGGAGGGTGTGGACAAAAGGAGCCCTCTTCCACTATTGGTGGGAATGTAAATTGATACAGTCACTATGGAGAACAGTATGGAGTTTCCTTAAAAAAGCTAGAAATAGAATTACCATCTGATCCAGCAATCCCACTTCTGGGCATATACCCAGAGAAAACCGTATTTCAAAAAGGCACATTCACCACAATGTTCGTTGCAGCACTATTTACAATAGCCAGGTAATGGAAGCAACCTAAATGCCCACAGACAGATGAGTGGATAAAGCTGTGGTACATATATAAAATGGAATATGACTCGGCCATAAAAAGGAATGAAACTGGGTCATTTGTAGAGACATCGATGGATCGAGAGACTGTCATACAGAATGAAGTAAGTCAGAAAGAGGAAAACAAATATTGTATATTAATGCATATATGTGGAGCCTAAAAATGGTACAGATGAACTGGTTTGCAGGGAAGAAATAGAGACACAGAGGTAGAGAACAAACGTATGGACACCAAGTGTGGGAAGCCATGGGGTGGTGGTGGTGGAATGAGTTGGGAGATTGGGATTGACCTGTATACATGTATATGCATAAAATACATAACTAATAATAACGTGGTGTATAAAAAAAATAAATAAAATTAAATTTCAAAATTTTAAAAAATAAAATTTAATAATAAAACAGAAAAAAGTTCTTCCCGTCACACAGATGTATTTATAGGAGGGAATTATTTCCATGCTTATATCTATAAATACATAAAAGAGGAATAAAATCTAACTTGAACCATAAAAGAAAAAAAAAACCCTGAACCCACGAGTTATACAGAGGAAAACCCTATCAGGGCACTTGCTCCAGTGGTAAACAATTCTGAAATTGGTCAGAGGTGGCGAACCATCTCCCATACAGCCATCAACCCACCCCCCACGCAAGCAGCGTCCTCATTGCAAAGCTGGGGGACCGTGCCGAGGCATCTGTGAGTAAACGTGAGCTGAGCCCCAGGCCAGCTACTGCTGAACTGTTCCCACCCTTTCCAGGTAAAACACCTAAATATATACAAGGGCTTGAAAGCCTAGAGGAAGGACCGTGGAGCCACACCAGCGACAGCACGCAGGCCAACTTGGTGCCTGCAGGGCAGCCAGGGTGGTCCTGGCCCCGGAAGCTCTTCCAGAAGCTTTCCATTGCCCTGCCTGAGATACCCCTCCTGTCCCGGCCCCCACTGCTTTTTTCCTTCCTCACCTCTGTCCGAAGAGAAATTCCAGCGGAAAGTATGGGTGACACAACCTCTTCTTTACAGGCGGCAGCCTGGCAACTCCTGCAGAAAGGCCAGCAGAACCCCACTCACACCGGGCCACCCACAAAGCTGTGGCCCCTCACTCCCTCCCACCAGCACAGCCCCGAGACTGCTGACAGGGCAGAGAATATGGAGTCAGGCACAGCTTCAGGGGCTATTGCTGCCTGGAGCGCTGTTTATATTGACCTCAACGAGGCACACCTGGGGAGGGCGGGCCGGCAGGTTAAGGCTGCCCAGGTCAGCTAATCCACAACCCTCATGGAATCACATTGTTGAAAATGGACCCCGCTAAGGCAGAAGAGAAGCCAAGGGAAAAAAGGACACAATGCCATTTGCAGCACCGTAGATGAGTCCAGAAGTAATCACGTGACTTGTAGTAAGTCAGAAAGTGGAAGACACATATCATATCATATCACTTATAGGTGTTACCTAAAAATGGATACCAGGGCAGATATTTCCACGGAGAAGGGCAATCACAGATTCATTAAACAAACTTATGGTTCACCAATGGAAAGGTGTGAGGATTGGTTTCATTACGATATCGGGGTTAACAGACATATACAAACACAGGTGACATATATAATCCCCAAAGACCTGCAGAATACCAAGAGAGGACTACTCAACATTCTGTCATAACGTACATGGGAAAAGGATCCCAGGAAGAACAGACATCTGTATATGTGTAAAAGAACCACATCTTCCACACCTACAAGAAGCCAAACATTGTAATCAAACTTGCTGTAATAAAAAATAAAAAATTAAATTAAAAACACGAACAAGAAGTCGTGAGACACACGTGAGGGGTTTTCTCCTGGGACATTCCATTCTAAACTCCAATCTAGAACACCACTTCCACTGAGGCTCTCTTGCCCTAGTAACCAGGTTTGGTAAGGGTGAACTGCTGCCACCTTGTGGCCGTTTCACACAACAGCAGCTTTAATCCCAACGCTAATGGTCAGTTGATATTCAAAATCATTGCAGGCCTGTAAATGACACCTGCCCTGAAAACAAATCCTGGGGTCACATATCGACCAAAATATTCAAAGGACGTCCATATTTAAAAACGACCGTTTCAAAAGGCATATTTTAGGCACATTAGTGTTCTGCTTCTTTTCCTTTCTTTCCTTTTTTGTTAAAAAAAACGGGAATGGAAAAAAGCATCCCTCAGAATGGGCGAAAATCGTTGCAGACGAATCAATGGACAGAGGTTTAATCTCCAATATATATAAACAGCTCATGCAGCTTAATATTAAAAAAACAAACAACCCAAAAAAAAAATGGGCAGAAGATCTAAAGAGACGTTTCTTCAAAGGAGACACAGAGATGGCCAAGACGCACATGAAAAGCTGCTCAACAGCACTAATTATTAGAGAAATGCAAATCAAAACTACAATGAGGTTTCACCTCACACCTGTTAGAATCGGCATCATCAGAAAATCTACAAACAACCAATTCTGGGGAGGGTGTGGACAAAAGGAGCCCTCTTCCACTATTGGTGGGAATGTAAATTGATACAGTCACTATGGAGAACAGTATGGAGTTTCCTTAAAAAAGCTAGAAATAGAATTACCATCTGATCCAGCAATCCCACTTCTGGGCATATACCCAGAGAAAACCGTATTTCAAAAAGGCACATTCACCACAATGTTCGTTGCAGCACTATTTACAATAGCCAGGTAATGGAAGCAACCTAAATGCCCACAGACAGATGAGTGGATAAAGCTGTGGTACATATATAAAATGGAATATTACTCGGCCATAAAAAGGAATGAAACTGGGTCATTTGTAGAGACATCGATGGATCGAGAGACTGTCATACAGAATGAAGTAAGTCAGAAAGAGGAAAACAAATATTGTATATTAATGCATATATGTGGAGCCTAAAAATGGTACAGATGAACTGGTTTGCAGGGAAGAAATAGAGACACAGAGGTAGAGAACAAACGTATGGACACCAAGTGTGGGAAGCCATGGGGTGGTGGTGGTGGAATGAGTTGGGAGATTGGGATTGACCTGTATACATGTATATGCATAAAATACATAACTAATAATAACGTGGTGTATAAAAAAAATAAATAAAATTAAATTTCAAAATTTTAAAAAATAAAATTTAATAATAAAACAGAAAAAAGTTCTTCCCGTCACACAGATGTATTTATAGGAGGGAATTATTTCCATGCTTATATCTATAAATACATAAAAGAGGAATAAAATCTAACTTGAACCATAAAAGAAAAAAAAAACCCTGAACCCACGAGTTATACAGAGGAAAACCCTATCAGGGCACTTGCTCCAGTGGTAAACAATTCTGAAATTGGTCAGAGGTGGCGAACCATCTCCCATACAGCCATCAACCCACCCCCCACGCAAGCAGCGTCCTCATTGCAAAGCTGGGGGACCGTGCCGAGGCATCTGTGAGTAAACGTGAGCTGAGCCCCAGGCCAGCTACTGCTGAACTGTTCCCACCCTTTCCAGGTAAAACACCTAAATATATACAAGGGCTTGAAAGCCTAGAGGAAGGACCGTGGAGCCACACCAGCGACAGCACGCAGGCCAACTTGGTGCCTGCAGGGCAGCCAGGGTGGTCCTGGCCCCGGAAGCTCTTCCAGAAGCTTTCCATTGCCCTGCCTGAGATACCCCTCCTGTCCCGGCCCCCACTGCTTTTTTCCTTCCTCACCTCTGTCCGAAGAGAAATTCCAGCGGAAAGTATGGGTGACACAACCTCTTCTTTACAGGCGGCAGCCTGGCAACTCCTGCAGAAAGGCCAGCAGAACCCCACTCACACCGGGCCACCCACAAAGCTGTGGCCCCTCACTCCCTCCCACCAGCACAGCCCCGAGACTGCTGACGGGGCAGAGAATATGGAGTCAGGCACAGCTTCAGGGGCTATTGCTGCCTGGAGCGCTGTTTATATTGACCTCAACGAGGCACACCTGGGGAGGGCGGGCCGGCAGGTTAAGGCTGCCCAGGTCAGCTAATCCACAACCCTCATGGAATCACATTGTTGAAAATGGACCCCGCTAAGGCAGAAGAGAAGCCAAGGGAAAAAAGGACACAATGCCATTTGCAGCACCGTAGATGAGTCCAGAAGTAATCACGTGACTTGTAGTAAGTCAGAAAGTGGAAGACACATATCATATCATATCACTTATAGGTGTTACCTAAAAATGGATACCAGGGCAGATATTTCCACGGAGAAGGGCAATCACAGATTCATTAAACAAACTTATGGTTCACCAATGGAAAGGTGTGAGGATTGGTTTCATTACGATATCGGGGTTAACAGACATATACAAACACAGGTGACATATATAATCCCCAAAGACCTGCAGAATACCAAGAGAGGACTACTCAACATTCTGTCATAACGTACATGGGAAAAGGATCCCAGGAAGAACAGACATCTGTATATGTGTAAAAGAACCACATCTTCCACACCTACAAGAAGCCAAACATTGTAATCAAACTTGCTGTAATAAAAAATAAAAAATTAAATTAAAAACACGAACAAGAAGTCGTGAGACACACGTGAGGGGTTTTCTCCTGGGACATTCCATTCTAAACTCCAATCTAGAACACCACTTCCACTGAGGCTCTCTTGCCCTAGTAACCAGGTTTGGTAAGGGTGAACTGCTGCCACCTTGTGGCCGTTTCACACAACAGCAGCTTTAATCCCAACGCTAATGGTCAGTTGATATTCAAAATCATTGCAGGCCTGTAAATGACACCTGCCCTGAAAACAAATCCTGGGGTCACATATCGACCAAAATATTCAAAGGACGTCCATATTTAAAAACGACCGTTTCAAAAGGCATATTTTAGGCACATTAGTGTTCTGCTTCTTTTCCTTTCTTTCCTTTTTTGTTAAAAAAAACGGGAATGGAAAAAAGCATCCCTCAGAATGGGCGAAAATCGTTGCAGACGAATCAATGGACAGAGGTTTAATCTCCAATATATATAAACAGCTCATGCAGCTTAATATTAAAAAAACAAACAACCCAAAAAAAAAATGGGCAGAAGATCTAAAGAGACGTTTCTTCAAAGGAGACACAGAGATGGCCAAGACGCACATGAAAAGCTGCTCAACAGCACTAATTATTAGAGAAATGCAAATCAAAACTACAATGAGGTTTCACCTCACACCTGTTAGAATCGGCATCATCAGAAAATCTACAAACAACCAATTCTGGGGAGGGTGTGGACAAAAGGAGCCCTCTTCCACTATTGGTGGGAATGTAAATTGATACAGTCACTATGGAGAACAGTATGGAGTTTCCTTAAAAAAGCTAGAAATAGAATTACCATCTGATCCAGCAATCCCACTTCTGGGCATATACCCAGAGAAAACCGTATTTCAAAAAGGCACATTCACCACAATGTTCGTTGCAGCACTATTTACAATAGCCAGGTAATGGAAGCAACCTAAATGCCCACAGACAGATGAGTGGATAAAGCTGTGGTACATATATAAAATGGAATATTACTCGGCCATAAAAAGGAATGAAACTGGGTCATTTGTAGAGACATCGATGGATCGAGAGACTGTCATACAGAATGAAGTAAGTCAGAAAGAGGAAAACAAATATTGTATATTAATGCATATATGTGGAGCCTAAAAATGGTACAGATGAACTGGTTTGCAGGGAAGAAATAGAGACACAGAGGTAGAGAACAAACGTATGGACACCAAGTGTGGGAAGCCATGGGGTGGTGGTGGTGGAATGAGTTGGGAGATTGGGATTGACCTGTATACATGTATATGCATAAAATACATAACTAATAATAACGTGGTGTATAAAAAAAATAAATAAAATTAAATTTCAAAATTTTAAAAAATAAAATTTAATAATAAAACAGAAAAAAGTTCTTCCCGTCACACAGATGTATTTATAGGAGGGAATTATTTCCATGCTTATATCTATAAATACATAAAAGAGGAATAAAATCTAACTTGAACCATAAAAGAAAAAAAAAACCCTGAACCCACGAGTTATACAGAGGAAAACCCTATCAGGGCACTTGCTCCAGTGGTAAACAATTCTGAAATTGGTCAGAGGTGGGGAACCATCTCCCATACAGCCATCAACCCACCCCCCACGCAAGCAGCGTCCTCATTGCAAAGCTGGGGGACCGTGCCGAGGCATCTGTGAGTAAACGTGAGCTGAGCCCCAGGCCAGCTACTGCTGAACTGTTCCCACCCTTTCCAGGTAAAACACCTAAATATATACAAGGGCTTGAAAGCCTAGAGGAAGGACCGTGGAGCCACACCAGCGACAGCACGCAGGCCAACTTGGTGCCTGCAGGGCAGCCAGGGTGGTCCTGGCCCCGGAAGCTCTTCCAGAAGCTTTCCATTGCCCTGCCTGAGATACCCCTCATGTCCCGGCCCCCACTGCTTTTTTCCTTCCTCACCTCTGTCCGAAGAGAAATTCCAGCGGAAAGTATGGGTGACACAACCTCTTCTTTACAGGCGGCAGCCTGGCAACTCCTGCAGAAAGGCCAGCAGAACCCCACTCACACCGGGCCACCCACAAAGCTGTGGCCCCTCACTCCCTCCCACCAGCACAGCCCCGAGACTGCTGACGGGGCAGAGAATATGGAGTCAGGCACAGCTTCAGGGGCTATTGCTGCCTGGAGCGCTGTTTATATTGACCTCAACGAGGCACACCTGGGGAGGGCGGGCCGGCAGGTTAAGGCTGCCCAGGTCAGCTAATCCACAACCCTCATGGAATCACATTGTTGAAAATGGACCCCGCTAAGGCAGAAGAGAAGCCAAGGGAGAAAAGGACACAATGCCATTTGCAGCACCGTAGCTGAGTCCAGAAGTAATCACGTGACTTGTAGTAAGTCAGAAAGTGGAAGACACATATCATATCATATCACTTATAGGTGTTACCTAAAAATGGATACCAGGGCAGATATTTCCACGGAGAAGGGCAATCACAGATTCATTAAACAAACTTATGGTTCACCAATGGAAAGGTGTGAGGATTGGTTTCATTACGATATCGGGGTTAACAGACATATACAAACACAGGTGACATATATAATCACCAAAGACCTACAGAATACCAAGAGAGGACTACTCAACATTCTGTCATAACGTACATGGGAAAAGGATCCCAGGAAGAACAGACATCTGTATATGTGTAAAAGAACCACATCTTCCACACCTACAAGAAGCCAAACATTGTAATCAAACTTGCTGTAATAAAAAATAAAAAATTAAATTAAAAACACGAACAAGAAGTCGTGAGACACACGTGAGGGGCTTTCTCCTGGGACATTCCATTCTAAACTCCAATCTAGAACACCACTTCCACTGAGGCTCTCTTGCCCTAGTAACCAGGTTTGGTAAGGGTGAACTGCTGCCACCTTGTGGCCGTTTCACACAACAGCAGCTTTAATCCCAACGCTAATGGTCAGTTGATATTCAAAATCATTGCAGGCCTGTAAATGACACCTGCCCTGAAAACAAATCCTGGGGTCACATATCGACCAAAATATTCAAAGGACGTCCATATTTAAAAACGACCGTTTCAAAAGGCATATTTTAGGCACATTAGTGTTCTGCTTCTTTTCCTTTCTTTCCTTTTTTGTTAAAAAAAAACCGGAATGGAAAAAAGCATCCCTCAGAATGGGCGAAAATCGTTGCAGACGAATCAATGGACAGAGGTTTAATCTCCAATATATATAAACAGCTCATGCAGCTTAATATTAAAAAAAACAAACAACCCAAAAAAAAAATGGGCAGAAGATCTAAAGAGACGTTTCTTCAAAGGAGACACAGAGATGGCCAAGACGCACATGAAAAGCTGCTCAACAGCACTAATTATTAGAGAAATGCAAATCAAAACTACAATGAGGTTTCACCTCACACCTGTTAGAATCGGCATCATCAGAAAATCTACAAACAACCAATTCTGGGGAGGGTGTGGACAAAAGGAGCCCTCTTCCACTATTGGTGGGAATGTAAATTGATACAGTCACTATGGAGAACAGTATGGAGTTTCCTTAAAAAAGCTAGAAATAGAATTACCATCTGATCCAGCAATCCCACTTCTGGGCATATACCCAGAGAAAACCGTATTTCAAAAAGGCACATTCACCACAATGTTCGTTGCAGCACTATTTACAATAGCCAGGTAATGGAAGCAACCTAAATGCCCACAGACAGATGAGTGGATAAAGCTGTGGTACATATATAAAATGGAATATTACTCGGCCATAAAAAGGAATGAAACTGGGTCATTTGTAGAGACATCGATGGATCGAGAGACTGTCATACAGAATGAAGTAAGTCAGAAAGAGGAAAACAAATATTGTATATTAATGCATATATGTGGAGCCTAAAAATGGTACAGATGAACTGGTTTGCAGGGAAGAAATAGAGACACAGAGGTAGAGAACAAACGTATGGACACCAAGTGTGGGAAGCCATGGGGTGGTGGTGGTGGAATGAGTTGGGAGATTGGGATTGACCTGTATACATGTATATGCATAAAATACATAACTAATAATAACGTGGTGTATAAAAAAAATAAATAAAATTAAATTTCAAAATTTTAAAAAATAAAATTTAATAATAAAACAGAAAAAAGTTCTTCCCGTCACACAGATGTATTTATAGGAGTGAATTATTTCCATGCTTATATCTATAAATACATAAAAGAGGAATAAAATCTAACTTGAACCATAAAAGAAAAAAAAAACCCTGAACCCACGAGTTATACAGAGGAAAACCCTATCAGGGCACTTGCTCCAGTGGTAAACAATTCTGAAATTGGTCAGAGGTGGCGAACCATCTCCCATACAGCCATCAACCCACCCCCCACGCAAGCAGCGTCCTCATTGCAAAGCTGGGGGACCATGCCGAGGCATCTGTGAGTAAACGTGAGCTGAGCCCCAGGCCAGCTACTGCTGAACTGTACCCACCCTTTCCAGGTAAAACACCTAAATATATTCAAGGGCTTGAAAGCCTAGAGGAAGGACCGTGGAGCCACACCAGCGACAGCACGCAGGCCAACTTGGTGCCTGCAGGGCAGCCAGGGTGGTCCTGGCCCCGGAAGCTCCTCCAGAAGCTTTCCATTGCCCTGCCTGAGATACCCCTCATGTCCCTGCCCCCACTGCTTTTTTCCTTCCTCACCTCTGTCCGAAGAGAAATTCCAGCGGAAAGTATGGGTGACACAACCTCTTCTTTACAGGCGGCAGCCTGGCAACTCCTGCAGAAAGGCCAGCAGAACCCCACTCACACCAGGCCACCCACAAAGCTGTGGCCCCTCACTCCCTCCCACCAGCACAGCCCCGAGACTGCTGACGGGGCAGAGAATATGGAGTCAGGCACAGCTTCAGGGGCTATTGCTGCCTGGAGCGCTGTTTATATTGACCTCAACGAGGCACACCTGGGGAGGGCGGGCCGGCAGGGTAAGGCTGCCCAGGTCAGCTAATCCACAACCCTCATGGAATCACATTGTTGAAAATGGACCCCGCTAAGGCAGAAGAGAAGCCAAGGGAGAAAAGGACACAATGCCATTTGCAGCACCGTAGCTGAGTCCAGAAGTAATCACGTGACTTGTAGTAAGTCAGAAAGTGGAAGACACATATCATATCATATCACTTATAGGTGTTACCTAAAAATGGATACCAGGGCAGATATTGCCACGGAGAAGGGCAATCACAGATTCTATAAACAAACTTATGGTTCACCAATGGAAAGGTGTGAGGATTGGTTTCATTACGATATCGGGGTTAACAGACATATACAAACAAAGGTGACATATATAATCCCCAAAGACCTACAGAATACCAAGAGAGGACTACTCAACATTCTGTCATAACGTACATGGGAAAAGGATCCCAGGAAGAACAGACATCTGTATATGTGTAAAAGAACCACATCTTCCACACCTACAAGAAGCCAAACATTGTAATCAAACTTGCTGTAATAAAAAATAAAAAATTAAATTAAAAACACGAACAAGAAGTCGTGAGACACACGTGAGGGGCTTTCTCCTGGGACATTCCATTCTAAACTCCAATCTAGAACACCACTTCCACTGAGGCTCTCTTGCCCTAGTAACCAGGTTTGGTAAGGGTGAACTGCTGCCACCTTGTGGCCGTTTCACACAACAGCAGCTTTAATCCCAACGCTAATGGTCAGTTGATATTCAAAATCATTGCAGGCCTGTAAATGACACCTGCCCTGAAAACAAATCCTGGGGTCACATATCGACCAAAATATTCAAAGGACGTCCATATTTCAAAACGACCGTTTCAAAAGGCATATTTTAGGCACATTAGTGTTCTGCTTCTTTTCCTTTCTTTCCTTTTTTGTTAAAAAAAAACGGGAATGGAAAAAAGCATCCCTCAGAATGGGCGAAAATCGTTGCAGACGAATCAATGGACAGAGGTTTAATCTCCAATATATATAAACAGCTCATGCAGCTTAATATTAAAAAAAACAAACAACCCAAAAAAAAATGGGCAGAAGATCTAAAGAGACGTTTCTTCAAAGGAGACACAGAGATGGCCAAGACGCACATGAAAAGCTGCTCAACAGCACTAATTATTAGAGAAATGCAAATCAAAACTACAATGAGGTTTCACCTCACACCTGTTAGAATCGGCATCATCAGAAAATCTACAAACAACCAATTCTGGGGAGGGTGTGGACAAAAGGAGCCCTCTTCCACTATTGGTGGGAATGTAAATTGATACAGTCACTATGGAGAACAGTATGGAGTTTCCTTAAAAAAGCTAGAAATAGAATTACCATCTGATCCAGCAATCCCACTTCTGGGCATATACCCAGAGAAAACCGTATTTCAAAAAGGCACATTCACCACAATGTTCGTTGCAGCACTATTTACAATAGCCAGGTAATGGAAGCAACCTAAATGCCCACAGACAGATGAGTGGATAAAGCTGTGGTACATATATAAAATGGAATATTACTCGGCCATAAAAAGGAATGAAACTGGGTCATTTGTAGAGACATCGATGGATCGAGAGACTGTCATACAGAATGAAGTAAGTCAGAAAGAGGAAAACAAATATTGTATATTAATGCATATATGTGGAGCCTAAAAATGGTACAGATGAACTGGTTTGCAGGGAAGAAATAGAGACACAGAGGTAGAGAACAAACGTATGGACACCAAGTGTGGGAAGCCATGGGGTGGTGGTGGTGGAATGAGTTGGGAGATTGGGATTGACCTGTATACATGTATATGCATAAAATACATAACTAATAATAACGTGGTGTATAAAAAAAATAAATAAAATTAAATTTCAAAATTTTAAAAAATAAAATTTAATAATAAAACAGAAAAAAGTTCTTCCCGTCACACAGATGTATTTATAGGAGGGAATTATTTCCATGCTTATATCTATAAATACATAAAAGAGGAATAAAATCTAACTTGAACCATAAAAGAAAAAAAAAACCCTGAACCCACGAGTTATACAGAGGAAAACCCTATCAGGGCACTTGCTCCAGTGGTAAACAATTCTGAAATTGGTCAGAGGTGGGGAACCATCTCCCATACAGCCATCAACCCACCCCCCACGCAAGGAGCGTCCTCATTGCAAAGCTGGGGGACCGTGCCGAGGCATCTGTGAGTAAACGTGAGCTGAGCCCCAGGCCAGCTACTGCTGAACTGTTCCCACCCTTTCCAGGTAAAACACCTGAATATATACAAGGGCTTGAAAGCCTAGAGGAAGGACCGTGGAGCCACACCAACGACAGCACGCAGGCCAACTTGGTGCCTGCAGGGCAGCCAGGGTGGTCCTGGCCCCGGAAGCTCTTCCAGAAGCTTTCCATTGCCCTGCCTGAGATACCCCTCATGTCCCGGCCCCCACTGCTTTTTTCTTTCCTCACCTCTGTCCGAAGAGAAATTCCAGCGGAAAGTATGGGTGACACAACCTCTTCTTTACAGGCGGCAGCCTGGCAACTCCTGCAGAAAGGCCAGCAGAACCCCACTCACACCGGGCCACCCACAAAGCTGTGGCCCCTCACTCCCTCCCACCAGCACAGCCCCGAGACTGCTGACGGGGCAGAGAATATGGAGTCAGGCACAGCTTCAGGGGCTATTGCTGCCTGGAGCGCTGTTTATATTGACCTCAACGAGGCACACCTGGGGAGGGCGGGCCGGCAGGTTAAGGCTGCCCAGGTCAGCTAATCCACAACCCTCAGGGAATCACATTGTTGAAAATGGACCCCGCTAAGGCAGAAGAGAAGCCAAGGGAGAAAAGGACACAATGCCATTTGCAGCACCGTAGCTGAGTCCAGAAGTAATCACGTGACTTGTAGTAAGTCAGAAAGTGGAAGACACATATCATATCATATCACTTATAGGTGTTACCTAAAAATGGATACCAGGGCAGATATTTCCACGGAGAAGGGCAATCACAGATTCATTAAACAAACTTATGGTTCACCAATGGAAAGGTGTGAGGATTGGTTTCATTACGATATCGGGGTTAACAGACATATACAAACACAGGTGACATATATAATCACCAAAGACCTACAGAATACCAAGAGAGGACTACTCAACATTCTGTCATAACGTACATGGGAAAAGGATCCCAGGAAGAACAGACATCTGTATATGTGTAAAAGAACCACATCTTCCACACCTACAAGAAGCCAAACATTGTAATCAAACTTGCTGTAATAAAAAATAAAAAATTAAATTAAAAACACGAACAAGAAGTAGTGAGACAAACGTGAGGGGCTTTCTCCTGGGACATTCCATTCTAAACTCCAATCTAGAACACCACTTCCACTGAGGCTCTCTTGCCCTAGTAACCAGGTTTGGTAAGGGTGAACTGCTGCCACCTTGTGGCCGTTTCACACAACAGCAGCTTTAATCCCAACGCTAATGGTCAGTTGATATTCAAAATCATTGCAGGCCTGTAAATGACACCTGCCCTGAAAACAAATCCTGGGGTCACATATCGACCAAAATATTCAAAGGACGTCCATATTTCAAAACGACCGTTTCAAAAGGCATATTTTAGGCACATTAGTGTTCTGCTTCTTTTCCTTTCTTTCCTTTTTTGTTAAAAAAAAACGGGAATGGAAAAAAGCATCCCTCAGAATGGGCGAAAATCGTTGCAGACGAATCAATGGACAGAGGTTTAATCTCCAATATATATAAACAGCTCATGCAGCTTAATATTAAAAAAAACAAACAACCCAAAAAAAAATGGGCAGAAGATCTAAAGAGACGTTTCTTCAAAGGAGACACAGAGATGGCCAAGACGCACATGAAAAGCTGCTCAACAGCACTAATTATTAGAGAAATGCAAATCAAAACTACAATGAGGTTTCACCTCACACCTGTTAGAATCGGCATCATCAGAAAATCTACAAACCACCAATTCTTGGGAGGGTGTGGACAAAAGGAGCCCTCTTCCACTATTGGTGGGAATGTAAATTGATACAGTCACTATGGAGAACAGTATGGAGTTTCCTTAAAAAAGCTAGAAATAGAATTACCATCTGATCCAGCAATCCCACTTCTGGGCATATACCCAGAGAAAACCGTATTTCAAAAAGGCACATTCACCACAATGTTCGTTGCAGCACTATTTACAATAGCCAGCTAATGGAAGCAACCTAAATGCCCACAGACAGATGAGTGGATAAAGCTGTGGTACATATATAAAATGGAATATTACTCGGCCATAAAAAGGAATGAAACTGGGTCATTTGTAGAGACATCGATGGATCGAGAGACTGTCATACAGAATGAAGTAAGTCAGAAAGAGGAAAACAAATATTGTATATTAATGCATATATGTGGAGCCTAAAAATGGTACAGATGAACTGGTTTGCAGGGAAGAAATAGAGACACAGAGGTAGAGAACAAACGTATGGACACCAAGTGTGGGAAGCCATGGGGTGGTGGTGGTGGAATGAGTTGGGAGATTGGGATTGACCTGTATACATGTATATGCATAAAATACATAACTAATAATAACGTGGTGTATAAAAAAAATAAATAAAATTAAATTTCAAAATTTTAAAAAATAAAATTTAATAATAAAACAGAAAAAAGTTCTTCCCGTCACACAGATGTATTTATAGGAGGGAATTATTTCCATGCTTATATCTATAAATACATAAAAGAGGAATAAAATCTAACTTGAACCATAAAAGAAAAAAAAAACCCTGAACCCACGAGTTATACAGAGGAAAACCCTATCAGGGCACTTGCTCCAGTGGTAAACAATTCTGATATTGGTCAGAGGTGGGGAACCATCTCCCATACAGCCATCAACCCACACCCCACGCAAGGAGCGTCCTCATTGCAAAGCTGGGGGACCGTGCCGAGGCATCTGTGAGTAAACGTGAGCTGAGCCCCAGGCCAGCTACTGCTGAACTGTTCCCACCCTTTCCAGGTAAAACACCTGAATATACACAAGGGCTTGAAAGCCTAGAGGAAGGACCGTGGAGCCACACCAGCGACAGCACGCAGGCCAACTTGGTGCCTGCAGGGCAGCCAGGGTGGTCCTGGCCCCGGAAGCTCTTCCAGAAGCTTTCCATTGCCCTGCCTGAGATACCCCTCATGTCCCGGCCCCCACTGCTTTTTTCTTTCCTCACCTCTGTCCGAAGAGAAATTCCAGCGGAAAGTATGGGTGACACAACCTCTTCTTTACAGGCGGCAGCCTGGCAACTCCTGCAGAAAGGCCAGCAGAACCCCACTCACACCGGGCCACCCACAAAGCTGAGGCCCCTCACTCCCTCCCACCAGCACAGCCCCGAGACTGCTGACGGGGCAGAGAATATGGAGTCAGGCACAGCTTCAGGGGCTATTGCTGCCTGGAGCGCTGTTTATATTGACCTCAACGAGGCACACCTGGGGAGGGCGGGCCGGCAGGTTAAGGCTGCCCAGGTCAGCTAATCCACAACCCTCATGGAATCACATTGTTGAAAATGGACCCCGCTAAGGCAGAAGAGAAGCCAAGGGAGAAAAGGACACAATGCCATTTGCAGCACCGTAGCTGAGTCCAGAAGTAATCACGTGACTTGTAGTAAGTCAGAAAGTGGAAGACACATATCATATCATATCACTTATAGGTGTTACCTAAACATGGATACCAGGGCAGATATTTCCACGGAGAAGGGCAATCACAGATTCATTAAACAAACTTATGGTTCACCAATGGAAAGGTGTGAGGATTGGTTTCATTACGATATCGGGGTTAACAGACATATACAAACACAGGTGACATATATAATCACCAAAGACCTACAGAATACCAAGAGAGGACTACTCAACATTCTGTCATAACGTACATGGGAAAAGGATCCCAGGAAGAACAGACATCTGTATATGTGTAAAAGAACCACATCTTCCACACCTACAAGAAGCCAAACATTGTAATCAAACTTGCTGTAATAAAAAATAAAAAATTAAATTAAAAACACGAACAAGAAGTAGTGAGACAAACGTGAGGGGCTTTCTCCTGGGACATTCCATTCTAAACTCCAATCTAGAACACCACTTCCACTGAGGCTCTCTTGCCCTAGTAACCAGGTTTGGTAAGGGTGAACTGCTGCCACCTTGTGGCCGTTTCACACAACAGCAGCTTTAATCCCAACGCTAATGGTCAGTTGATATTCAAAATCATTGCAGGCCTGTAAATGACACCTGCCCTGAAAACAAATCCTGGGGTCACATATCGACCAAAATATTCAAAGGACGTCCATATTTAAAAACGACCGTTTCAAAAGGCATATTTTAGGCACATTAGTGTTCTGCTTCTTTTCCTTTCTTTCCTTTTTTGTTAAAAAAAAACGGGAATGGAAAAAAGCATCCCTCAGAATGGGCGAAAATCGTTGCAGACGAATCAATGGACAGAGGTTTAATCTCCAATATATATAAACAGCTCATGCAGCTTAATATTAAAAAAAAACAAACAACCCAAAAAAAAAATGGGCAGAAGATCTAAAGAGACGTTTCTTCAAAGGAGACACAGAGATGGCCAAGACGCACATGAAAAGCTGCTCAACAGCACTAATTATTAGAGAAATGCAAATCAAAACTACAATGAGGTTTCACCTCACACCTGTTAGAATCGGCATCATCAGAAAATCTACAAACAACCAATTCTGGGGAGGGTGTGGACAAAAGGAGCCCTCTTCCACTATTGGTGGGAATGTAAATTGATACAGTCACTATGGAGAACAGTATGGAATTTCCTTAAAAAAGCTAGAAATAGAATTACCATCTGATCCAGCAATCCCACTTCTGGGCATATACCCAGAGAAAACCGTATTTCAAAAAGGCACATTCACCACAATGTTCGTTGCAGCACTATTTACAATAGCCAGCTAATGGAAGCAACCTAAATGCCCACAGACAGATGAGTGGATAAAGCTGTGGTACATATATAAAATGGAATATTACTCGGCCATAAAAAGGAATGAAACTGGGTCATTTGTAGAGACATCGATGGATCGAGAGACTGTCATACAGAATGAAGTAAGTCAGAAAGAGGAAAACAAATATTGTATATTAATGCATATATGTGGAGCCTAAAAATGGTACAGATGAACTGGTTTGCAGGGAAGAAATAGAGACACAGAGGTAGAGAACAAACGTATGGACACCAAGTGTGGGAAGCCATGGGGTGGTGGTGGTGGAATGAGTTGGGAGATTGGGATTGACCTGTATACATGTATATGCATAAAATACATAACTAATAATAACGTGGTGTATAAAAAAAATAAATAAAATTAAATTTCAAAATTTTAAAAAATAAAATTTAATAATAAAACAGAAAAAAGTTCTTCCCGTCACACAGATGTATTTATAGGAGTGAATTATTTCCATGCTTATATCTATAAATACATAAAAGAGGAATAAAATCTAACTTGAACCATAAAAGAAAAAAAAAACCCTGAACCCACGAGTTATACAGAGGAAAACCCTATCAGGGCACTTGCTCCAGTGGTAAACAATTCTGATATTGGTCAGAGGTGGGGAACCATCTCCCATACAGCCATCAACCCACACCCCACGCAAGGAGCGTCCTCATTGCAAAGCTGGGGGACCGTGCCGGGGCATCTGTGAGTAAACGTGAGCTGAGCCCCAGGCCAGCTACTGCTGAACTGTTCCCACCCTTTCCAGGTAAAACACCTGAATATATACAAGGGCTTGAAAGCCTAGAGGAAGGACCGTGGAGCCACACCAGCGACAGCACGCAGGCCAACTTGGTGCCTGCAGGGCAGCCAGGGTGGTCCTGGCCCCGGAAGCTCTTCCAGAAGCTTTCCATTGCCCTGCCTGAGATACCCCTCATGTCCCGGCCCCCACTGCTTTTTTCTTTCCTCACCTCTGTCCGAAGAGAAATTCCAGCGGAAAGTATGGGTGACACAACCTCTTCTTTACAGGCGGCAGCCTGGCAACTCCTGCAGAAAGGCCAGCAGAACCCCACTCACACCGGGCCACCCACAAAGCTGAGGCCCCTCACTCCCTCCCACCAGCACAGCCCCGAGACTGCTGACGGGGCAGAGAATATGGAGTCAGGCACAGCTTCAGGGGCTATTGCTGCCTGGAGCGCTGTTTATATTGACCTCAACGAGGCACACCTGGGGAGGGCGGGCCGGCAGGTTAAGGCTGCCCAGGTCAGCTAATCCACAACCCTCATGGAATCACATTGTTGAAAATGGACCCCGCTAAGGCAGAAGAGAAGCCAAGGGAGAAAAGGACACAATGCCATTTGCAGCACCGTAGCTGAGTCCAGAAGTAATCACGTGACTTGTAGTAAGTCAGAAAGTGGAAGACACATATCATATCATATCACTTATAGGTGTTACCTAAAAATGGATACCAGGGCAGATATTTCCACGGAGAAGGGCAATCACAGATTCATTAAACAAACTTATGGTTCACCAATGGAAAGGTGTGAGGATTGGTTTCATTACGATATCAGGGTTAACAGACATATACAAACACAGGTGACATATATAATCACCAAAGACCTACAGAATACCAAGAGAGGACTACTCAACATTCTGTCATAACGTACATGGGAAAAGGATCCCAGGAAGAACAGACATCTGTATATGTGTAAAAGAACCACATCTTCCACACCTACAAGAAGCCAAACATTGTAATCAAACTTGCTGTAATAAAAAATAAAAAATTAAATTAAAAACACGAACAAGAAGTAGTGAGACAAACGTGAGGGGCTTTCTCCTGGGACATTCCATTCTAAACTCCAATCTAGAACACCACTTCCACTGAGGCTCTCTTGCCCTAGTAACCAGGTTTGGTAAGGGTGAACTGCTGCCACCTTGTGGCCGTTTCACACAACAGCAGCTTTAATCCCAACGCTAATGGTCAGTTGATATTCAAAATCATTGCAGGCCTGTAAATGACACCTGCCCTGAAAACAAATCCTGGGGTCACATATCGACCAAAATATTCAAAGGACGTCCATATTTCAAAACGACCGTTTCAAAAGGCATATTTTAGGCACATTAGTGTTCTGCTTCTTTTCCTTTCTTTCCTTTTTTGTTAAAAAAAAACGGGAATGGAAAAAAGCATCCCTCAGAATGGGCGAAAATCGTTGCAGACGAATCAATGGACAGAGGTTTAATCTCCAATATATATAAACAGCTCATGCAGCTTAATATTAAAAAAAACAAACAACCCAAAAAAAAAATGGGCAGAAGATCTAAAGAGACGTTTCTTCAAAGGAGACACAGAGATGGCCAAGACGCACATGAAAAGCTGCTCAACAGCACTAATTATTAGAGAAATGCAAATCAAAACTACAATGAGGTTTCACCTCACACCTGTTAGAATCGGCATCATCAGAAAATCTACAAACAACCAATTCTGGGGAGGGTGTGGACAAAAGGAGCCCTCTTCCACTATTGGTGGGAATGTAAATTGATACAGTCACTATGGAGAACAGTATGGAGTTTCCTTAAAAAAGCTAGAAATAGAATTACCATCTGATCCAGCAATCCCACTTCTGGGCATATACCCAGAGAAAACCGTATTTCAAAAAGGCACATTCACCACAATGTTCGTTGCAGCACTATTTACAATAGCCAGGTAATGGAAGCAACCTAAATGCCCACAGACAGATGAGTGGATAAAGCTGTGGTACATATATAAAATGGAATATTACTCGGCCATAAAAAGGAATGAAACTGGGTCATTTGTAGAGACATCGATGGATCGAGAGACTGTCATACAGAATGAAGTAAGTCAGAAAGAGGAAAACAAATATTGTATATTAATGCATATATGTGGAGCCTAAAAATGGTACAGATGAACTGGTTTGCAGGGAAGAAATAGAGACACAGAGGTAGAGAACAAACGTATGGACACCAAGTGTGGGAAGCCATGGGGTGGTGGTGGTGGAATGAGTTGGGAGATTGGGATTGACCTGTATACATGTATATGCATAAAATACATAACTAATAATAACGTGGTGTATAAAAAAAATAAATAAAATTAAATTTCAAAATTTTAAAAAATAAAATTTAATAATAAAACAGAAAAAAGTTCTTCCCGTCACACAGATGTATTTATAGGAGGGAATTATTTCCATGCTTATATCTATAAATACATAAAAGAGGAATAAAATCTAACTTGAACCATAAAAGAAAAAAAAAACCCTGAACCCACGAGTTATACAGAGGAAAACCCTATCAGGGCACTTGCTCCAGTGGTAAACAATTCTGAAATTGGTCAGAGGTGGGGAACCATCTCCCATACAGCCATCAACCCACACCCCACGCAAGGAGCGTCCTCATTGCAAAGCTGGGGGACCGTGCCGAGGCATCTGTGAGTAAACGTGAGCTGAGCCCCAGGCCAGCTACTGCTGAACTGTTCCCACCCTTTCCAGGTAAAACACCTGAATATATACAAGGGCTTGAAAGCCTAGAGGAAGGACCGTGGAGCCACACCAGCGACAGCACGCAGGCCAACTTGGTGCCTGCAGGGCAGCCAGGGTGGTCCTGGCCCCGGAAGCTCTTCCAGAAGCTTTCCATTGCCCTGCCTGAGATACCCCTCATGTCCCGGCCCCCACTGCTTTTTTCCTTCCTCACCTCTGTCCGAAGAGAAATTCCAGCGGAAAGTATGGGTGACACAACCTCTTCTTTACAGGCGGCAGCCTGGCAACTCCTGCAGAAAGGCCAGCAGAACCCCACTCACACCGGGCCACCCACAAAGCTGTGGCCCCTCACTCCCTCCCACCAGCACAGCCCCGAGACTGCTGACGGGGCAGAGAATATGGAGTCAGGCACAGCTTCAGGGGCTATTGCTGCCTGGAGCGCTGTTTATATTGACCTCAACGAGGCACACCTGGGGAGGGCGGGCCGGCAGGGTAAGGCTGCCCAGGTCAGCTAATCCACAACCCTCATGGAATCACATTGTTGAAAATGGACCCCGCTAAGGCAGAAGAGAAGCCAAGGGAGAAAAGGACACAATGCCATTTGCAGCACCGTAGCTGAGTCCAGAAGTAATCACGTGACTTGTAGTAAGTCAGAAAGTGGAAGACACATATCATATCATATCACTTATAGGTGTTACCTAAACATGGATACCAGGGCAGATTTTTCCACGGAGAAGGGCAATCACAGATTCATTAAACAAACTTATGGTTCACCAATGGAAAGGTGTGAGGATTGGTTTCATTACGATATCGGGGTTAACAGACATATACAAACACAGGTGACATATATAATCCCCAAAGACCTACAGAATACCAAGAGAGGACTACTCAACATTCTGTCATAACGTACATGGGAAAAGGATCCCAGGAAGAACAGACATCTGTATATGTGTAAAAGAACCACATCTTCCACACCTACAAGAAGCCAAACATTGTAATCAAACTTGCTGTAATAAAAAATAAAAAATTAAATTAAAAACACGAACAAGAAGTCGTGAGACACACGTAAGGGGCTTTCTCCTGGGACATTCCATTCTAAACTCCAATCTAGAACACCACTTCCACTGAGGCTCTCTTGCCCTAGTAACCAGGTTTGGTAAGGGTGAACTACTGCCACCTTGTGGCCGTTTCACACAACAGCAGCTTTAATCCCAACGCTAATGGTCAGTTGATATTCAAAATCATTGCAGGCCTGTAAATGACACCTGCCCTGAAAACAAATCCTGGGGTCACATATCGACCAAAATATTCAAAGGACGTCCATATTTAAAAACGACCGTTTCAAAAGGCATATTTTAGGCACATTAGTGTTCTACTTCTTTTCCTTTCTTTCCTTTTTTGTTAAAAAAAACGGGAATGGAAAAAAGCATCCCTCAGAATGGGCGAAAATCGTTGCAGACGAATCAATGGACAGAGGTTTAATCTCCAATATATATAAACAGCTCATGCAGCTTAATATTAAAAAAACAAACAACCCCAAAAAAAATGGGCAGAAGATCTAAAGAGACGTTTCTTCAAAGGAGACACAGAGATGGCCAAGACGCACATGAAAAGCTGCTCAACAGCACTAATTATTAGAGAAATGCAAATCAAAACTACAATGAGGTTTCACCTCACACCTGTTAGAATCGGCATCATCAGAAAATCTACAAACAACCAATTCTGGGGAGGGTGTGGACAAAAGGAGCCCTCTTCCACTATTTGTGGGAATGTAAATTGATACAGTCACTATGGAGAACAGTATGGAGTTTCCTTAAAAAAGCTAGAAATAGAATTACCATCTGATCCAGCAATCCCACTTCTGGGCATATACCCAGAGAAAACCGTATTTCAAAAAGGCACATTCACCACAATGTTCGTTGCAGCACTATTTACAATAGCCAGGTAATGGAAGCAACCTAAATGCCCACAGACAGATGAGTGGATAAAGCTGTGGTACATATATAAAATGGAATATTACTCGGCCATAAAAAGGAATGAAACTGGGTCATTTGTAGAGACATCGATGGATCGAGAGACTGTCATACAGAATGAAGTAAGTCAGAAAGAGGAAAACAAATATTGTATATTAATGCATATATGTGGAGCCTAAAAATGGTACAGATGAACTGGTTTGCAGGGAAGAAATAGAGACACAGAGGTAGAGAACAAACGTATGGACACCAAGTGTGGGAAGCCATGGGGTGGTGGTGGTGGAATGAGTTGGGAGATTGGGATTGACCTGTATACATGTATATGCATAAAATACATAACTAATAATAACGTGGTGTATAAAAAAATAAATAAAATTAAATTTCAAAATTTTAAAAAATAAAATTTAATAATAAAACAGAAAAAAGTTCTTCCCGTCACACAGATGTATTTATAGGAGGGAATTATTTCCATGCTTATATCTATAAATACATAAAAGAGGAATAAAATCTAACTTGAACCATAAAAGAAAAAAAAAACCCTGAACCCACGAGTTATACAGAGGAAAACCCTATCAGGGCACTTGCTCCAGTGGTAAACAATTCTGAAATTGGTCAGAGGTGGGGAACCATCTCCCATACAGCCATCAACCCACCCCCCACGCAAGGAGCGTCCTCATTGCAAAGCTGGGGGACCGTGCCGAGGCATCTGTGAGTAAACGTGAGCTGAGCCCCAGGCCAGCTACTGCTGAACTGTTCCCACCCTTTCCAGGTAAAACACCTGAATATATACAAGGGCTTGAAAGACTAGAGGAAGGACCGTGGAGCCACACCAGCGACAGCACGCAGGCCAACTTGGTGCCTGCAGGGCAGCCAGGGTGGTCCTGGCCCCGGAAGCTCTTCCAGAAGCTTTCCATTGCCCTGCCTGAGATACCCCTCATGTCCCGGCCCCCACTGCTTTTTTCTTTCCTCACCTCTGTCCGAAGAGAAATTCCAGCGGAAAGTATGGGTGACACAACCTCTTCTTTACAGGCGGCAGCCTGGCAACTCCTGCAGAAAGGCCAGCAGAACCCCACTCACACCGGGCCACCCACAAAGCTGTGGCCCCTCACTCCCTCCCACCAGCACAGCCCCGAGACTGCTGACGGGGCAGAGAATATGGAGTCAGGCACAGCTTCAGGGGCTATTGCTGCCTGGAGCGCTGTTTATATTGACCTCAACGAGGCACACCTGGGGAGGGCGGGCCGGCAGGGTAAGGCTGCCCAGGTCAGCTAATCCACAACCCTCATGGAATCACATTGTTGAAAATGGACCCCGCTAAGGCAGAAGAGAAGCCAAGGGAGAAAAGGACACAATGCCATTTGCAGCACCGTAGCTGAGTCCAGAAGTAATCACGTGACTTGTAGTAAGTCAGAAAGTGGAAGACACATATCATATCATATCACTTATAGGTGTTACCTAAAAATGGATACCAGGGCAGATATTTCCACGGAGAAGGGCAATCACAGATTCATTAAACAAACTTATGGTTCACCAATGGAAAGGTGTGAGGATTGGTTTCATTACGATATCGGGGTTAACAGACATATACAAACACAGGTGACATATATAATCCCCAAAGACCTACAGAATACCAAGAGAGGACTACTCAACATTCTGTCATAACGTACATGGGAAAAGGATCCCAGGAAGAACAGACATCTGTATATGTGTAAAAGAACCACATCTTCCACACCTACAAGAAGCCAAACATTGTAATCAAACTTGCTGTAATAAAAAATAAAAAATTAAATTAAAAACACGAACAAGAAGTAGTGAGACAAACGTGAGGGGCTTTCTCCTGGGACATTCCATTCTAAACTCCAATCTAGAACACCACTTCCACTGAGGCTCTCTTGCCCTAGTAACCAGGTTTGGTAAGGGTGAACTGCTGCCACCTTGTGGCCGTTTCACACAACAGCAGCTTTAATCCCAACGCTAATGGTCAGTTGATATTCAAAATCATTGCAGGCCTGTAAATGACACCTGCCCTGAAAACAAATCCTGGGGTCACATATCGACCAAAATATTCAAAGGACGTCCATATTTCAAAACGACCGTTTCAAAAGGCATATTTTAGGCACATTAGTGTTCTGCTTCTTTTCCTTTCTTTCCTTTTTTGTTAAAAAAAACGGGAATGGAAAAAAGCATCCCTCAGAATGGGCGAAAATCGTTGCAGACGAATCAATGGACAGAGGTTTAATCTCCAATATATATAAACAGCTCATGCAGCTTAATATTAAAAAAAACAAACAACCCCCAAAAAAATGGGCAGAAGATCTAAAGAGACGTTTCTTCAAAGGAGACACAGAGATGGCCAAGACGCACATGAAAAGCTGCTCAACAGCACTAATTATTAGAGAAATGCAAATCAAAACTACAATGAGGTTTCACCTCACACCTGTTAGAATCGGCATCATCAGAAAATCTACAAACAACCAATTCTGGGGAGGGTGTGGACAAAAGGAGCCCTCTTCCACTATTGGTGGGAATGTAAATTGATACAGTCACTATGGAGAACAGTATGGAGTTTCCTTAAAAAAGCTAGAAATAGAATTACCATCTGATCCAGCAATCCCACTTCTGGGCATATACCCAGAGAAAACCGTATTTCAAAAAGGCACATTCACCACAATGTTCGTTGCAGCACTATTTACAATAGCCAGGTAATGGAAGCAACCTAAATGCCCACAGACAGATGAGTGGATAAAGCTGTGGTACATATATAAAATGGAATATGACTCGGCCATAAAAAGGAATGAAACTGGGTCATTTGTAGAGACATCGATGGATCGAGAGACTGTCATACAGAATGAAGTAAGTCAGAAAGAGGAAAACAAATATTGTATATTAATGCATATATGTGGAGCCTAAAAATGGTACAGATGAACTGGTTTGCAGGGAAGAAATAGAGACACAGAGGTAGAGAACAAACGTATGGACACCAAGTGTGGGAAGCCATGGGGTGGTGGTGGTGGAATGAGTTGGGAGATTGGGATTGACCTGTATACATGTATATGCATAAAATACATAACTAATAATAACGTGGTGTATAAAAAAATAAATAAAATTAAATTTCAAAATTTTAAAAAATAAAATTTAATAATAAAACAGAAAAAAGTTCTTCCCGTCACACAGATGTATTTATAGGAGGGAATTATTTCCATGCTTATATCTATAAATACATAAAAGAGGAATAAAATCTAACTTGAACCATAAAAGAAAAAAAAAACCCTGAACCCATGAGTTATACAGAGGAAAACCCTATCAGGGCACTTGCTCCAGTGGTAAACAATTCTGAAATTGGTCAGAGGTGGGGAACCATCTCCCATACAGCCATCAACCCACCCCCCACGCAAGGAGCGTCCTCATTGCAAAGCTGGGGGACCGTGCCGAGGCATCTGTGAGTAAACGTGAGCTGAGCCCCAGGCCAGCTACTGCTGAACTGTTCCCACCCTTTCCAGGTAAAACACCTGAATATATACAAGGGCTTGAAAGACTAGAGGAAGGACCGTGGAGCCACACCAGCGACAGCACGCAGGCCAACTTGGTGCCTGCAGGGCAGCCAGGGTGGTCCTGGCCCCGGAAGCTCTTCCAGAAGCTTTCCATTGCCCTGCCTGAGATACCCCTCATGTCCCGGCCCCCACTGCTTTTTTCTTTCCTCACCTCTGTCCGAAGAGAAATTCCAGCGGAAAGTATGGGTGACACAACCTCTTCTTTACAGGCGGCAGCCTGGCAACTCCTGCAGAAAGGCCAGCAGAACCCCACTCACACCGGGCCAACCACAAAGCTGTGGCCCCTCACTCCCTCCCACCAGCACAGCCCCGAGACTGCTGACGGGGCAGAGAATATGGAGTCAGGCACAGCTTCAGGGGCTATTGCTGCCTGGAGCGCTGTTTATATTGATCTCAACGAGGCACACCTGGGGAGGGCGGGCCGGCAGGTTAAGGCTGCCCAGGTCAGCTAATCCACAACCCTCATGGAATCACATTGTTGAAAATGGACCCCGCTAAGGCAGAAGAGAAGCCAAGGGAGAAAAGGACACAATGCCATTTGCAGCACCGTAGCTGAGTCCAGAAGTAATCACGTGACTTGTAGTAAGTCAGAAAGTGGAAGACACATATCATATCATATCACTTATAGGTGTTACCTAAAAATGGATACCAGGGCAGATATTTCCACGGAGAAGGGCAATCACAGATTCATTAAACAAACTTATGGTTCACCAATGGAAAGGTGTGAGGATTGGTTTCATTACGATATCGGGGTTAACAGACATATACAAACACAGGTGACATATATAATCCCCAAAGACCTACAGAATACCAAGAGAGGACTACTCAACATTCTGTCATAACGTACATGGGAAAAGGATCCCAGGAAGAACAGACATCTGTATATGTGTAAAAGAACCACATCTTCCACACCTACAAGAAGCCAAACATTGTAATCAAACTTGCTGTAATAAAAAATAAAAAATTAAATTAAAAACACGAACAAGAAGTCGTGAGACACACGTAAGGGGCTTTCTCCTGGGACATTCCATTCTAAACTCCAATCTAGAACACCACTTCCACTGAGGCTCTCTTGCCCTAGTAACCAGGTTTGGTAAGGGTGAACTGCTGCCACCTTGTGGCCGTTTCACACAACAGCAGCTTTAATCCCAACGCTAATGGTCAGTTGATATTCAAAATCATTGCAGGCCTGTAAATGACACCTGCCCTGAAAACAAATCCTGGGGTCACATATCGACCAAAATATTCAAAGGACGTCCATATTTAAAAACGACCGTTTCAAAAGGCATATTTTAGGCACATTAGTGTTCTACTTCTTTTCCTTTCTTTCCTTTTTTGTTAAAAAAAACGGGAATGGAAAAAAGCATCCCTCAGAATGGGCGAAAATCGTTGCAGACGAATCAATGGACAGAGGTTTAATCTCCAATATATATAAACAGCTCATGCAGCTTAATATTAAAAAAAACAAACAACCCCAAAAAAAATGGGCAGAAGATCTAAAGAGACGTTTCTTCAAAGGAGACACAGAGATGGCCAAGACGCACATGAAAAGCTGCTCAACAGCACTAATTATTAGAGAAATGCAAATCAAAACTACAATGAGGTTTCACCTCACACCTGTTAGAATCGGCATCATCAGAAAATCTACAAACAACCAATTCTGGGGAGGGTGTGGACAAAAGGAGCCCTCTTCCACTATTGGTGGGAATGTAAATTGATACAGTCACTATGGAGAACAGTATGGAGTTTCCTTAAAAAAGCTAGAAATAGAATTACCATCTGATCCAGCAATCCCACTTCTGGGCATATACCCAGAGAAAACCGTATTTCAAAAAGGCACATTCACCACAATGTTCGTTGCAGCACTATTTACAATAGCCAGGTAATGGAAGCAACCTAAATGCCCACAGACAGATGAGTGGATAAAGCTGTGGTACATATATAAAATGGAATATGACTCGGCCATAAAAAGGAATGAAACTGGGTCATTTGTAGAGACATCGATGGATCGAGAGACTGTCATACAGAATGAAGTAAGTCAGAAAGAGGAAAACAAATATTGTATATTAATGCATATATGTGGAGCCTAAAAATGGTACAGATGAACTGGTTTGCAGGGAAGAAATAGAGACACAGAGGTAGAGAACAAACGTATGGACACCAAGTGTGGGAAGCCATGGGGTGGTGGTGGTGGAATGAGTTGGGAGATTGGGATTGACCTGTATACATGTATATGCATAAAATACATAACTAATAATAACGTGGTGTATAAAAAAAATAAATAAAATTAAATTTCAAAATTTTAAAAAATAAAATTTAATAATAAAACAGAAAAAAGTTCTTCCCGTCACACAGATGTATTTATAGGAGGGAATTATTTCCATGCTTATATCTATAAATACATAAAAGAGGAATAAAATCTAACTTGAACCATAAAAGAAAAAAAAAAACCCTGAACCCACGAGTTATACAGAGGAAAACCCTATCAGGGCACTTGCTCCAGTGGTAAACAATTCTGAAATTGGTCAGAGGTGGGGAACCATCTCCCATACAGCCATCAACCCACCCCCCACGCAAGGAGCGTCCTCATTGCAAAGCTGGGGGACCGTGCCGAGGCATCTGTGAGTAAACGTGAGCTGAGCCCCAGGCCAGCTACTGCTGAACTGTTCCCACCCTTTCCAGGTAAAACACCTGAATATATACAAGGGCTTGAAAGCCTAGAGGAAGGACCGTGGAGCCACACCAGCGACAGCACGCAGGCCAACTTGGTGCCTGCAGGGCAGCCAGGGTGGTCCTGGCCCCGGAAGCTCTTCCAGAAGCTTTCCATTGCCCTGCCTGAGATACCCCTCATGTCCCGGCCCCCACTGCTTTTTTCTTTCCTCACCTCTGTCCGAAGAGAAATTCCAGCGGAAAGTATGGGTGACACAACCTCTTCTTTACAGGCGGCAGCCTGGCAACTCCTGCAGAAAGGCCAGCAGAACCCCACTCACACCGGGCCACCCACAAAGCTGTGGCCCCTCACTCCCTCCCACCAGCACAGCCCCGAGACTGCTGACGGGGCAGAGAATATGGAGTCAGGCACAGCTTCAGGGGCTATTGCTGCCTGGAGCGCTGTTTATATTGACCTCAACGAGGCACACCTGGGGAGGGCGGGCCGGCAGGTTAAGGCTGCCCAGGTCAGCTAATCCACAACCCTCATGGAATCACATTGTTGAAAATGGACCCCGCTAAGGCAGAAGAGAAGCCAAGGGAGAAAAGGACACAATGCCATTTGCAGCACCGTAGCTGAGTCCAGAAGTAATCACGTGACTTGTAGTAAGTCAGAAAGTGGAAGACACATATCATATCATATCACTTATAGGTGTTACCTAAAAATGGATACCAGGGCAGATATTTCCACGGAGAAGGGCAATCACAGATTCATTAAACAAACTTATGGTTCACCAATGGAAAGGTGTGAGGATTGGTTTCATTACGATATCGGGGTTAACAGACATATACAAACACAGGTGACATATATAATCCCCAAAGACCTACAGAATACCAAGAGAGGACTACTCAACATTCTGTCATAACGTACATGGGAAAAGGATCCCAGGAAGAACAGACATCTGTATATGTGTAAAAGAACCACATCTTCCACACCTACAAGAAGCCAAACATTGTAATCAAACTTGCTGTAATAAAAAATAAAAAATTAAATTAAAAACACGAACAAGAAGTCGTGAGACACACGTAAGGGGCTTTCTCCTGGGACATTCCATTCTAAACTCCAATCTAGAACACCACTTCCACTGAGGCTCTCTTGCCCTAGTAACCAGGTTTGGTAAGGGTGAACTGCTGCCACCTTGTGGCCGTTTCACACAACAGCAGCTTTAATCCCAACGCTAATGGTCAGTTGATATTCAAAATCATTGCAGGCCTGTAAATGACACCTGCCCTGAAAACAAATCCTGGGGTCACATATCGACCAAAATATTCAAAGGACGTCCATATTTAAAAACGACCGTTTCAAAAGGCATATTTTAGGCACATTAGTGTTCTACTTCTTTTCCTTTCTTTCCTTTTTTGTTAAAAAAAACGGGAATGGAAAAAAGCATCCCTCAGAATGGGCGAAAATCGTTGCAGACGAATCAATGGACAGAGGTTTAATCTCCAATATATATAAACAGCTCATGCAGCTTAATATTAAAAAAACAAACAACCCAAAAAAAATGGGCAGAAGATCTAAAGAGACGTTTCTTCAAAGGAGACACAGAGATGGCCAAGACGCACATGAAAAGCTGCTCAACAGCACTAATTATTAGAGAAATGCAAATCAAAACTACAATGAGGTTTCACCTCACACCTGTTAGAATCGGCATCATCAGAAAATCTACAAACAACCAATTCTGGGGAGGGTGTGGACAAAAGGAGCCCTCTTCCACTATTGGTGGGAATGTAAATTGATACAGTCACTATGGAGAACAGTATGGAGTTTCCTTAAAAAAGCTAGAAATAGAATTACCATCTGATCCAGCAATCCCACTTCTGGGCATATACCCAGAGAAAACCGTATTTCAAAAAGGCACATTCACCACAATGTTCGTTGCAGCACTATTTACAATAGCCAGGTAATGGAAGCAACCTAAATGCCCACAGACAGATGAGTGGATAAAGCTGTGGTACATATATAAAATGGAATATGACTCGGCCATAAAAAGGAATGAAACTGGGTCATTTGTAGAGACATCGATGGATCGAGAGACTGTCATACAGAATGAAGTAAGTCAGAAAGAGGAAAACAAATATTGTATATTAATGCATATATGTGGAGCCTAAAAATGGTACAGATGAACTGGTTTGCAGGGAAGAAATAGAGACACAGAGGTAGAGAACAAACGTATGGACACCAAGTGTGGGAAGCCATGGGGTGGTGGTGGTGGAATGAGTTGGGAGATTGGGATTGACCTGTATACATGTATATGCATAAAATACATAACTAATAATAACGTGGTGTATAAAAAAAATAAATAAAATTAAATTTCAAAATTTTAAAAAATAAAATTTAATAATAAAACAGAAAAAAGTTCTTCCCGTCACACAGATGTATTTATAGGAGGGAATTATTTCCATGCTTATATCTATAAATACATAAAAGAGGAATAAAATCTAACTTGAACCATAAAAGAAAAAAAAAACCCTGAACCCACGAGTTATACAGAGGAAAACCCTATCAGGGCACTTGCTCCAGTGGTAAACAATTCTGAAATTGGTCAGAGGTGGGGAACCATCTCCCATACAGCCATCAACCCACCCCCCACGCAAGGAGCGTCCTCATTGCAAAGCTGGGGGACCGTGCCGAGGCATCTGTGAGTAAACGTGAGCTGAGTCCCAGGCCAGCTACTGCTGAACTGTTCCCACCCTTTCCAGGTAAAACACCTGAATATATACAAGGGCTTGAAAGCCTAGAGGAAGGACCGTGGAGCCACACCAGCGACAGCACGCAGGCCAACTTGGTGCCTGCAGGGCAGCCAGGGTGGTCCTGGCCCCGGAAGCTCTTCCAGAAGCTTTCCATTGCCCTGCCTGAGATACCCCTCATGTCCCGGCCCCCACTGCTTTTTTCTTTCCTCACCTCTGTCCGAAGAGAAATTCCAGCGGAAAGTATGGGTGACACAACCTCTTCTTTACAGGCGGCAGCCTGGCAACTCCTGCAGAAAGGCCAGCAGAACCCCACTCACACCGGGCCACCCACAAAGCTGTGGCCCCTCACTCCCTCCCACCAGCACAGCCCCGAGACTGCTGACGGGGCAGAGAATATGGAGTCAGGCACAGCTTCAGGGGCTATTGCTGCCTGGAGCGCTGTTTATATTGACCTCAACGAGGCACACCTGGGGAGGGCGGGCCGGCAGGTTAAGGCTGCCCAGGTCAGCTAATCCACAACCCTCAGGGAATCACATTGTTGAAAATGGACCCCGCTAAGGCAGAAGAGAAGCCAAGGGAGAAAAGGACACAATGCCATTTGCAGCACCGTAGCTGAGTCCAGAAGTAATCACGTGACTTGTAGTAAGTCAGAAAGTGGAAGACACATATCATATCATATCACTTATAGGTGTTACCTAAAAATGGATACCAGGGCAGATATTTCCACGGAGAAGGGCAATCACAGATTCATTAAACAAACTTATGGTTCACCAATGGAAAGGTGTGAGGATTGGTTTCATTACGATATCGGGGTTAACAGACATATACAAACACAGGTGACATATATAATCCCCAAAGACCTACAGAATACCAAGAGAGGACTACTCAACATTCTGTCATAACGTACATGGGAAAAGGATCCCAGGAAGAACAGACATCTGTATATGTGTAAAAGAACCACATCTTCCACACCTACAAGAAGCCAAACATTGTAATCAAACTTGCTGTAATAAAAAATAAAAAATTAAATTAAAAACACGAACAAGAAGTCGTGAGACACACGTAAGGGGCTTTCTCCTGGGACATTCCATTCTAAACTCCAATCTAGAACACCACTTCCACTGAGGCTCTCTTGCCCTAGTAACCAGGTTTGGTAAGGGTGAACTGCTGCCACCTTGTGGCCGTTTCACACAACAGCAGCTTTAATCCCAACGCTAATGGTCAGTTGATATTCAAAATCATTGCAGGCCTGTAAATGACACCTGCCCTGAAAACAAATCCTGGGGTCACATATCGACCAAAATATTCAAAGGACGTCCATATTTAAAAACGACCGTTTCAAAAGGCATATTTTAGGCACATTAGTGTTCTACTTCTTTTCCTTTCTTTCCTTTTTTGTTAAAAAAAACGGGAATGGAAAAAAGCATCCCTCAGAATGGGCGAAAATCGTTGCAGACGAATCAATGGACAGAGGTTTAATCTCCAATATATATAAACAGCTCATGCAGCTTAATATTAAAAAAAACAAACAACCCCCAAAAAAATGGGCAGAAGATCTAAAGAGACGTTTCTTCAAAGGAGACACAGAGATGGCCAAGACGCACATGAAAAGCTGCTCAACAGCACTAATTATTAGAGAAATGCAAATCAAAACTACAATGAGGTTTCACCTCACACCTGTTAGAATCGGCATCATCAGAAAATCTACAAACAACCAATTCTGGGGAGGGTGTGGACAAAAGGAGCCCTCTTCCACTATTGGTGGGAATGTAAATTGATACAGTCACTATGGAGAACAGTATGGAGTTTCCTTAAAAAAGCTAGAAATAGAATTACCATCTGATCCAGCAATCCCACTTCTGGGCATATACCCAGAGAAAACCGTATTTCAAAAAGGCACATTCACCACAATGTTCGTTGCAGCACTATTTACAATAGCCAGGTAATGGAAGCAACCTAAATGCCCACAGACAGATGAGTGGATAAAGCTGTGGTACATATATAAAATGGAATATGACTCGGCCATAAAAAGGAATGAAACTGGGTCATTTGTAGAGACATCGATGGATCGAGAGACTGTCATACAGAATGAAGTAAGTCAGAAAGAGGAAAACAAATATTGTATATTAATGCATATATGTGGAGCCTAAAAATGGTACAGATGAACTGGTTTGCAGGGAAGAAATAGAGACACAGAGGTAGAGAACAAACGTATGGACACCAAGTGTGGGAAGCCATGGGGTGGTGGTGGTGGAATGAGTTGGGAGATTGGGATTGACCTGTATACATGTATATGCATAAAATACATAACTAATAATAACGTGGTGTATAAAAAAAATAAATAAAATTAAATTTCAAAATTTTAAAAAATAAAATTTAATAATAAAACAGAAAAAAGTTCTTCCCGTCACACAGATGTATTTATAGGAGGGAATTATTTCCATGCTTATATCTATAAATACATAAAAGAGGAATAAAATCTAACTTGAACCATAAAAGAAAAAAAAAAACCCTGAACCCACGAGTTATACAGAGGAAAACCCTATCAGGGCACTTGCTCCAGTGGTAAACAATTCTGAAATTGGTCAGAGGTGGGGAACCATCTCCCATACAGCCATCAACCCACCCCCCACGCAAGGAGCGTCCTCATTGCAAAGCTGGGGGACCGTGCCGAGGCATCTGTGAGTAAACGTGAGCTGAGTCCCAGGCCAGCTACTGCTGAACTGTTCCCACCCTTTCCAGGTAAAACACCTGAATATATACAAGGGCTTGAAAGCCTAGAGGAAGGACCGTGGAGCCACACCAGCGACAGCACGCAGGCCAACTTGGTGCCTGCAGGGCAGCCAGGGTGGTCCTGGCCCCGGAAGCTCTTCCAGAAGCTTTCCATTGCCCTGCCTGAGATACCCCTCATGTCCCGGCCCCCACTGCTTTTTTCTTTCCTCACCTCTGTCCGAAGAGAAATTCCAGCGGAAAGTATGGGTGACACAACCTCTTCTTTACAGGCGGCAGCCTGGCAACTCCTGCAGAAAGGCCAGCAGAACCCCACTCACACCGGGCCACCCACAAAGCTGTGGCCCCTCACTCCCTCCCACCAGCACAGCCCCGAGACTGCTGACGGGGCAGAGAATATGGAGTCAGGCACAGCTTCAGGGGCTATTGCTGCCTGGAGCGCTGTTTATATTGACCTCAACGAGGCACACCTGGGGAGGGCGGGCCGGCAGGTTAAGGCTGCCCAGGTCAGCTAATCCACAACCCTCATGGAATCACATTGTTGAAAATGGACCCCGCTAAGGCAGAAGAGAAGCCAAGGGAGAAAAGGACACAATGCCATTTGCAGCACCGTAGCTGAGTCCAGAAGTAATCACGTGACTTGTAGTAAGTCAGAAAGTGGAAGACACATATCATATCATATCACTTATAGGTGTTACCTAAAAATGGATACCAGGGCAGATATTTCCACGGAGAAGGGCAATCACAGATTCATTAAACAAACTTATGGTTCACCAATGGAAAGGTGTGAGGATTGGTTTCATTACGATATCGGGGTTAACAGACATATACAAACACAGGTGACATATATAATCCCCAAAGACCTACAGAATACCAAGAGAGGACTACTCAACATTCTGTCATAACGTACATGGGAAAAGGATCCCAGGAAGAACAGACATCTGTATATGTGTAAAAGAACCACATCTTCCACACCTACAAGAAGCCAAACATTGTAATCAAACTTGCTGTAATAAAAAATAAAAAATTAAATTAAAAACACGAACAAGAAGTCGTGAGACACACGTAAGGGGCTTTCTCCTGGGACATTCCATTCTAAACTCCAATCTAGAACACCACTTCCACTGAGGCTCTCTTGCCCTAGTAACCAGGTTTGGTAAGGGTGAACTGCTGCCACCTTGTGGCCGTTTCACACAACAGCAGCTTTAATCCCAACGCTAATGGTCAGTTGATATTCAAAATCATTGCAGGCCTGTAAATGACACCTGCCCTGAAAACAAATCCTGGGGTCACATATCGACCAAAATATTCAAAGGACGTCCATATTTAAAAACGACCGTTTCAAAAGGCATATTTTAGGCACATTAGTGTTCTGCTTCTTTTCCTTTCTTTCCTTTTTTGTTAAAAAAAACGGGAATGGAAAAAAGCATCCCTCAGAATGGGCGAAAATCGTTGCAGACGAATCAATGGACAGAGGTTTAATCTCCAATATATATAAACAGCTCATGCAGCTTAATATTAAAAAAAACAAACAACCCCAAAAAAAATGGGCAGAAGATCTAAAGAGACGTTTCTTCAAAGGAGACACAGAGATGGCCAAGACGCACATGAAAAGCTGCTCAACAGCACTAATTATTAGAGAAATGCAAATCAAAACTACAATGAGGTTTCACCTCACACCTGTTAGAATCGGCATCATCAGAAAATCTACAAACAACCAATTCTGGGGAGGGTGTGGACAAAAGGAGCCCTCTTCCACTATTGGTGGGAATGTAAATTGATACAGTCACTATGGAGAACAGTATGGAGTTTCCTTAAAAAAGCTAGAAATAGAATTACCATCTGATCCAGCAATCCCACTTCTGGGCATATACCCAGAGAAAACCGTATTTCAAAAAGGCACATTCACCACAATGTTCGTTGCAGCACTATTTACAATAGCCAGGTAATGGAAGCAACCTAAATGCCCACAGACAGATGAGTGGATAAAGCTGTGGTACATATATAAAATGGAATATTACTCGGCCATAAAAAGGAATGAAACTGGGTCATTTGTAGAGACATCGATGGATCGAGAGACTGTCATACAGAATGAAGTAAGTCAGAAAGAGGAAAACAAATATTGTATATTAATGCATATATGTGGAGCCTAAAAATGGTACAGATGAACTGGTTTGCAGGGAAGAAATAGAGACACAGAGGTAGAGAACAAACGTATGGACACCAAGTGTGGGAAGCCATGGGGTGGTGGTGGTGGAATGAGTTGGGAGATTGGGATTGACCTGTATACATGTATATGCATAAAATACATAACTAATAATAACGAGGTGTATAAAAAAATAAATAAAATTAAATTTCAAAATTTTAAAAAATAAAATTTAATAATAAAACAGAAAAAAGTTCTTCCCGTCACACAGATGTATTTATAGGAGGGAATTATTTCCATGCTTATATCTATAAATACATAAAAGAGGAATAAAATCTAACTTGAACCATAAAAGAAAAAAAAAACCCTGAACCCACGAGTTATACAGAGGAAAACCCTATCAGGGCACTTGCTCCAGTGGTAAACAATTCTGAAATTGGTCAGAGGTGGGGAACCATCTCCCATACAGCCATCAACCCACACCACACGCAAGGAGCGTCCTCATTGCAAAGCTGGGGGACCGTGCCGAGGCATCTGTGAGTAAACGTGAGCTGAGCCCCAGGCCAGCTACTGCTGAACTGTTCCCACCCTTTCCAGGTAAAACACCTGAATATATACAAGGGCTTGAAAGCCTAGAGGAAGGACCGTGGAGCCACACCAGCGACAGCACGCAGGCCAACTTGGTGCCTGCAGGGCAGCCAGGGTGGTCCTGGCCCCGGAAGCTCTTTCAGAAGCTTTCCATTGCCCTGCCTGAGATACCCCTCATGTCCCGGCCCCCACTGCTTTTTTCTTTCCTCACCTCTGTCCGAAGAGAAATTCCAGCGGAAAGTATGGGTGACACAACCTCTTCTTTACAGGCGGCAGCCTGGCAACTCCTGCAGAAAGGCCAGCAGAACCCCACTCACACCGGGCCACCCACAAAGCTGTGGCCCCTCACTCCCTCCCACCAGCACAGCCCCGAGACTGCTGACGGGGCAGAGAATATGGAGTCAGGCACAGCTTCAGGGGCTATTGCTGCCTGGAGCGCTGTTTATATTGACCTCAACGAGGCACACCTGGGGAGGGCGGGCCGGCAGGTTAAGGCTGCCCAGGTCAGCTAATCCACAACCCTCATGGAATCACATTGTTGAAAATGGACCCCGCTAAGGCAGAAGAGAAGCCAAGGGAGAAAAGGACACAATGCCATTTGCAGCACCGTAGCTGAGTCCAGAAGTAATCACGTGACTTGTAGTAAGTCAGAAAGTGGAAGACACATATCATATCATATCACTTATAGGTGTTACCTAAAAATGGATACCAGGGCAGATATTTCCACGGAGAAGGGCAATCACAGATTCATTAAACAAACTTATGGTTCACCAATGGAAAGGTGTGAGGATTGGTTTCATTACGATATCGGGGTTAACAGACATATACAAACACAGGTGACATATATAATCCCCAAAGACCTACAGAATACCAAGAGAGGACTACTCAACATTCTGTCATAACGTACATGGGAAAAGGATCCCAGGAAGAACAGACATCTGTATATGTGTAAAAGAACCACATCTTCCACACCTACAAGAAGCCAAACATTGTAATCAAACTTGCTGTAATAAAAAATAAAAAATTAAATTAAAAACACGAACAAGAAGTCGTGAGACACACGTAAGGGGCTTTCTCCTGGGACATTCCATTCTAAACTCCAATCTAGAACACCACTTCCACTGAGGCTCTCTTGCCCTAGTAACCAGGTTTGGTAAGGGTGAACTGCTGCCACCTTGTGGCCGTTTCACACAACAGCAGCTTTAATCCCAACGCTAATGGTCAGTTGATATTCAAAATCATTGCAGGCCTGTAAATGACACCTGCCCTGAAAACAAATCCTGGGGTCACATATCGACCAAAATATTCAAAGGACGTCCATATTTAAAAACGACCGTTTCAAAAGGCATATTTTAGGCACATTAGTGTTCTACTTCTTTTCCTTTCTTTCCTTTTTTGTTAAAAAAAACGGGAATGGAAAAAAGCATCCCTCAGAATGGGCGAAAATCGTTGCAGACGAATCAATGGACAGAGGTTTAATCTCCAATATATATAAACAGCTCATGCAGCTTAATATTAAAAAAAACAAACAACCCCAAAAAAAATGGGCAGAAGATCTAAAGAGACGTTTCTTCAAAGGAGACACAGAGATGGCCAAGACGCACATGAAAAGCTGCTCAACAGCACTAATTATTAGAGAAATGCAAATCAAAACTACAATGAGGTTTCACCTCACACCTGTTAGAATCGGCATCATCAGAAAATCTACAAACAACCAATTCTGGGGAGGGTGTGGACAAAAGGAGCCCTCTTCCACTATTGGTGGGAATGTAAATTGATACAGTCACTATGGAGAACAGTATGGAGTTTCCTTAAAAAAGCTAGAAATAGAATTACCATCTGATCCAGCAATCCCACTTCTGGGCATATACCCAGAGAAAACCGTATTTCAAAAAGGCACATTCACCACAATGTTCGTTGCAGCACTATTTACAATAGCCAGGTAATGGAAGCAACCTAAATGCCCACAGACAGATGAGTGGATAAAGCTGTGGTACATATATAAAATGGAATATGACTCGGCCATAAAAAGGAATGAAACTGGGTCATTTGTAGAGACATCGATGGATCGAGAGACTGTCATACAGAATGAAGTAAGTCAGAAAGAGGAAAACAAATATTGTATATTAATGCATATATGTGGAGCCTAAAAATGGTACAGATGAACTGGTTTGCAGGGAAGAAATAGAGACACAGAGGTAGAGAACAAACGTATGGACACCAAGTGTGGGAAGCCATGGGGTGGTGGTGGTGGAATGAGTTGGGAGATTGGGATTGACCTGTATACATGTATATGCATAAAATACATAACTAATAATAACGTGGTGTATAAAAAAAATAAATAAAATTAAATTTCAAAATTTTAAAAAATAAAATTTAATAATAAAACAGAAAAAAGTTCTTCCCGTCACACAGATGTATTTATAGGAGGGAATTATTTCCATGCTTATATCTATAAATACATAAAAGAGGAATAAAATCTAACTTGAACCATAAAAGAAAAAAAAAAACCCTGAACCCACGAGTTATACAGAGGAAAACCCTATCAGGGCACTTGCTCCAGTGGTAAACAATTCTGAAATTGGTCAGAGGTGGGGAACCATCTCCCATACAGCCATCAACCCACCCCCCACGCAAGGAGCGTCCTCATTGCAAAGCTGGGGGACCGTGCCGAGGCATCTGTGAGTAAACGTGAGCTGAGCCCCAGGCCAGCTACTGCTGAACTGTTCCCACCCTTTCCAGGTAAAACACCTGAATATATACAAGGGCTTGAAAGCCTAGAGGAAGGACCGTGGAGCCACACCAGCGACAGCACGCAGGCCAACTTGGTGCCTGCAGGGCAGCCAGGGTGGTCCTGGCCCCGGAAGCTCTTTCAGAAGCTTTCCATTGCCCTGCCTGAGATACCCCTCATGTCCCGGCCCCCACTGCTTTTTTCTTTCCTCACCTCTGTCCGAAGAGAAATTCCAGCGGAAAGTATGGGTGACACAACCTCTTCTTTACAGGCGGCAGCCTGGCAACTCCTGCAGAAAGGCCAGCAGAACCCCACTCACACCGGGCCACCCACAAAGCTGTGGCCCCTCACTCCCTCCCACCAGCACAGCCCCGAGACTGCTGACGGGGCAGAGAATATGGAGTCAGGCACAGCTTCAGGGGCTATTGCTGCCTGGAGCGCTGTTTATATTGACCTCAACGAGGCACACCTGGGGAGGGCGGGCCGGCAGGTTAAGGCTGCCCAGGTCAGCTAATCCACAACCCTCATGGAATCACATTGTTGAAAATGGACCCCGCTAAGGCAGAAGAGAAGCCAAGGGAGAAAAGGACACAATGCCATTTGCAGCACCGTAGCTGAGTCCAGAAGTAATCACGTGACTTGTAGTAAGTCAGAAAGTGGAAGACACATATCATATCATATCACTTATAGGTGTTACCTAAAAATGGATACCAGGGCAGATATTTCCACGGAGAAGGGCAATCACAGATTCATTAAACAAACTTATGGTTCACCAATGGAAAGGTGTGAGGATTGGTTTCATTACGATATCGGGGTTAACAGACATATACAAACACAGGTGACATATATAATCCCCAAAGACCTACAGAATACCAAGAGAGGACTACTCAACATTCTGTCATAACGTACATGGGAAAAGGATCCCAGGAAGAACAGACATCTGTATATGTGTAAAAGAACCACATCTTCCACACCTACAAGAAGCCAAACATTGTAATCAAACTTGCTGTAATAAAAAATAAAAAATTAAATTAAAAACACGAACAAGAAGTCGTGAGACACACGTAAGGGGCTTTCTCCTGGGACATTCCATTCTAAACTCCAATCTAGAACACCACTTCCACTGAGGCTCTCTTGCCCTAGTAACCAGGTTTGGTAAGGGTGAACTGCTGCCACCTTGTGGCCGTTTCACACAACAGCAGCTTTAATCCCAACGCTAATGGTCAGTTGATATTCAAAATCATTGCAGGCCTGTAAATGACACCTGCCCTGAAAACAAATCCTGGGGTCACATATCGACCAAAATATTCAAAGGACGTCCATATTTAAAAACGACCGTTTCAAAAGGCATATTTTAGGCACATTAGTGTTCTACTTCTTTTCCTTTCTTTCCTTTTTTGTTAAAAAAAACGGGAATGGAAAAAAGCATCCCTCAGAATGGGCGAAAATCGTTGCAGACGAATCAATGGACAGAGGTTTAATCTCCAATATATATAAACAGCTCATGCAGCTTAATATTAAAAAAAACAAACAACCCCAAAAAAAATGGGCAGAAGATCTAAAGAGACGTTTCTTCAAAGGAGACACAGAGATGGCCAAGACGCACATGAAAAGCTGCTCAACAGCACTAATTATTAGAGAAATGCAAATCAAAACTACAATGAGGTTTCACCTCACACCTGTTAGAATCGGCATCATCAGAAAATCTACAAACAACCAATTCTGGGGAGGGTGTGGACAAAAGGAGCCCTCTTCCACTATTGGTGGGAATGTAAATTGATACAGTCACTATGGAGAACAGTATGGAGTTTCCTTAAAAAAGCTAGAAATAGAATTACCATCTGATCCAGCAATCCCACTTCTGGGCATATACCCAGAGAAAACCGTATTTCAAAAAGGCACATTCACCACAATGTTCGTTGCAGCACTATTTACAATAGCCAGGTAATGGAAGCAACCTAAATGCCCACAGACAGATGAGTGGATAAAGCTGTGGTACATATATAAAATGGAATATTACTCGGCCATAAAAAGGAATGAAACTGGGTCATTTGTAGAGACATCGATGGATCGAGAGACTGTCATACAGAATGAAGTAAGTCAGAAAGAGGAAAACAAATATTGTATATTAATGCATATATGTGGAGCCTAAAAATGGTACAGATGAACTGGTTTGCAGGGAAGAAATAGAGACACAGAGGTAGAGAACAAACGTATGGACACCAAGTGTGGGAAGCCATGGGGTGGTGGTGGTGGAATGAGTTGGGAGATTGGGATTGACCTGTATACATGTATATGCATAAAATACATAACTAATAATAACGTGGTGTATAAAAAAAATAAATAAAATTAAATTTCAAAATTTTAAAAAATAAAATTTAATAATAAAACAGAAAAAAGTTCTTCCCGTCACACAGATGTATTTATAGGAGGGAATTATTTCCATGCTTATATCTATAAATACATAAAAGAGGAATAAAATCTAACTTGAACCATAAAAGAAAAAAAAAAACCCTGAACCCACGAGTTATACAGAGGAAAACCCTATCAGGGCACTTGCTCCAGTGGTAAACAATTCTGAAATTGGTCAGAGGTGGGGAACCATCTCCCATACAGCCATCAACCCACCCCCCACGCAAGGAGCGTCCTCATTGCAAAGCTGGGGGACCGTGCCGAGGCATCTGTGAGTAAACGTGAGCTGAGCCCCAGGCCAGCTACTGCTGAACTGTTCCCACCCTTTCCAGGTAAAACACCTGAATATATACAAGGGCTTGAAAGCCTAGAGGAAGGACCGTGGAGCCACACCAGCGACAGCACGCAGGCCAACTTGGTGCCTGCAGGGCAGCCAGGGTGGTCCTGGCCCCGGAAGCTCTTCCAGAAGCTTTCCATTGCCCTGCCTGAGATACCCCTCATGTCCCGGCCCCCACTGCTTTTTTCTTTCCTCACCTCTGTCCGAAGAGAAATTCCAGCGGAAAGTATGGGTGACACAACCTCTTCTTTACAGGCGGCAGCCTGGCAACTCCTGCAGAAAGGCCAGCAGAACCCCACTCACACCGGGCCACCCACAAAGCTGTGGCCCCTCACTCCCTCCCACCAGCACAGCCCCGAGACTGCTGACGGGGCAGAGAATATGGAGTCAGGCACAGCTTCAGGGGCTATTGCTGCCTGGAGCGCTGTTTATATTGACCTCAACGAGGCACACCTGGGGAGGGCGGGCCGGCAGGTTAAGGCTGCCCAGGTCAGCTAATCCACAACCCTCATGGAATCACATTGTTGAAAATGGACCCCGCTAAGGCAGAAGAGAAGCCAAGGGAGAAAAGGACACAATGCCATTTGCAGCACCGTAGCTGAGTCCAGAAGTAATCACGTGACTTGTAGTAAGTCAGAAAGTGGAAGACACATATCATATCATATCACTTATAGGTGTTACCTAAAAATGGATACCAGGGCAGATATTTCCACGGAGAAGGGCAATCACAGATTCATTAAACAAACTTATGGTTCACCAATGGAAAGGTGTGAGGATTGGTTTCATTACGATATCGGGGTTAACAGACATATACAAACACAGGTGACATATATAATCCCCAAAGACCTACAGAATACCAAGAGAGGACTACTCAACATTCTGTCATAACGTACATGGGAAAAGGATCCCAGGAAGAACAGACATCTGTATATGTGTAAAAGAACCACATCTTCCACACCTACAAGAAGCCAAACATTGTAATCAAACTTGCTGTAATAAAAAATAAAAAATTAAATTAAAAACACGAACAAGAAGTCGTGAGACACACGTAAGGGGCTTTCTCCTGGGACATTCCATTCTAAACTCCAATCTAGAACACCACTTCCACTGAGGCTCTCTTGCCCTAGTAACCAGGTTTGGTAAGGGTGAACTGCTGCCACCTTGTGGCCGTTTCACACAACAGCAGCTTTAATCCCAACGCTAATGGTCAGTTGATATTCAAAATCATTGCAGGCCTGTAAATGACACCTGCCCTGAAAACAAATCCTGGGGTCACATATCGACCAAAATATTCAAAGGACGTCCATATTTAAAAACGACCGTTTCAAAAGGCATATTTTAGGCACATTAGTGTTCTACTTCTTTTCCTTTCTTTCCTTTTTTGTTAAAAAAAACGGGAATGGAAAAAAGCATCCCTCAGAATGGGCGAAAATCGTTGCAGACGAATCAATGGACAGAGGTTTAATCTCCAATATATATAAACAGCTCATGCAGCTTAATATTAAAAAAAACAAACAACCCCCAAAAAAATGGGCAGAAGATCTAAAGAGACGTTTCTTCAAAGGAGACACAGAGATGGCCAAGACGCACATGAAAAGCTGCTCAACAGCACTAATTATTAGAGAAATGCAAATCAAAACTACAATGAGGTTTCACCTCACACCTGTTAGAATCGGCATCATCAGAAAATCTACAAACAACCAATTCTGGGGAGGGTGTGGACAAAAGGAGCCCTCTTCCACTATTGGTGGGAATGTAAATTGATACAGTCACTATGGAGAACAGTATGGAGTTTCCTTAAAAAAGCTAGAAATAGAATTACCATCTGATCCAGCAATCCCACTTCTGGGCATATACCCAGAGAAAACCGTATTTCAAAAAGGCACATTCACCACAATGTTCGTTGCAGCACTATTTACAATAGCCAGGTAATGGAAGCAACCTAAATGCCCACAGACAGATGAGTGGATAAAGCTGTGGTACATATATAAAATGGAATATTACTCGGCCATAAAAAGGAATGAAACTGGGTCATTTGTAGAGACATCGATGGATCGAGAGACTGTCATACAGAATGAAGTAAGTCAGAAAGAGGAAAACAAATATTGTATATTAATGCATATATGTGGAGCCTAAAAATGGTACAGATGAACTGGTTTGCAGGGAAGAAATAGAGACACAGAGGTAGAGAACAAACGTATGGACACCAAGTGTGGGAAGCCATGGGGTGGTGGTGGTGGAATGAGTTGGGAGATTGGGATTGACCTGTATACATGTATATGCATAAAATACATAACTAATAATAACGTGGTGTATAAAAAAAATAAATAAAATTAAATTTCAAAATTTTAAAAAATAAAATTTAATAATAAAACAGAAAAAAGTTCTTCCCGTCACACAGATGTATTTATAGGAGGGAATTATTTCCATGCTTATATCTATAAATACATAAAAGAGGAATAAAATCTAACTTGAACCATAAAAGAAAAAAAAAAACCCTGAACCCACGAGTTATACAGAGGAAAACCCTATCAGGGCACTTGCTCCAGTGGTAAACAATTCTGAAATTGGTCAGAGGTGGGGAACCATCTCCCATACAGCCATCAACCCACCCCCCACGCAAGGAGCGTCCTCATTGCAAAGCTGGGGGACCGTGCCGAGGCATCTGTGAGTAAACGTGAGCTGAGCCCCAGGCCAGCTACTGCTGAACTGTTCCCACCCTTTCCAGGTAAAACACCTGAATATATACAAGGGCTTGAAAGCCTAGAGGAAGGACCGTGGAGCCACACCAGCGACAGCACGCAGGCCAACTTGGTGCCTGCAGGGCAGCCAGGGTGGTCCTGGCCCCGGAAGCTCTTCCAGAAGCTTTCCATTGCCCTGCCTGAGATACCCCTCATGTCCCGGCCCCCACTGCTTTTTTCTTTCCTCACCTCTGTCCGAAGAGAAATTCCAGCGGAAAGTATGGGTGACACAACCTCTTCTTTACAGGCGGCAGCCTGGCAACTCCTGCAGAAAGGCCAGCAGAACCCCACTCACACCGGGCCACCCACAAAGCTGTGGCCCCTCACTCCCTCCCACCAGCACAGCCCCGAGACTGCTGACGGGGCAGAGAATATGGAGTCAGGCACAGCTTCAGGGGCTATTGCTGCCTGGAGCGCTGTTTATATTGACCTCAACGAGGCACACCTGGGGAGGGCGGGCCGGCAGGTTAAGGCTGCCCAGGTCAGCTAATCCACAACCCTCATGGAATCACATTGTTGAAAATGGACCCCGCTAAGGCAGAAGAGAAGCCAAGGGAGAAAAGGACACAATGCCATTTGCAGCACCGTAGCTGAGTCCAGAAGTAATCACGTGACTTGTAGTAAGTCAGAAAGTGGAAGACACATATCATATCATATCACTTATAGGTGTTACCTAAAAATGGATACCAGGGCAGATATTTCCACGGAGAAGGGCAATCACAGATTCATTAAACAAACTTATGGTTCACCAATGGAAAGGTGTGAGGATTGGTTTCATTACGATATCGGGGTTAACAGACATATACAAACACAGGTGACATATATAATCCCCAAAGACCTACAGAATACCAAGAGAGGACTACTCAACATTCTGTCATAACGTACATGGGAAAAGGATCCCAGGAAGAACAGACATCTGTATATGTGTAAAAGAACCACATCTTCCACACCTACAAGAAGCCAAACATTGTAATCAAACTTGCTGTAATAAAAAATAAAAAATTAAATTAAAAACACGAACAAGAAGTCGTGAGACACACGTAAGGGGCTTTCTCCTGGGACATTCCATTCTAAACTCCAATCTAGAACACCACTTCCACTGAGGCTCTCTTGCCCTAGTAACCAGGTTTGGTAAGGGTGAACTGCTGCCACCTTGTGGCCGTTTCACACAACAGCAGCTTTAATCCCAACGCTAATGGTCAGTTGATATTCAAAATCATTGCAGGCCTGTAAATGACACCTGCCCTGAAAACAAATCCTGGGGTCACATATCGACCAAAATATTCAAAGGACGTCCATATTTAAAAACGACCGTTTCAAAAGGCATATTTTAGGCACATTAGTGTTCTACTTCTTTTCCTTTCTTTCCTTTTTTGTTAAAAAAAACGGGAATGGAAAAAAGCATCCCTCAGAATGGGCGAAAATCGTTGCAGACGAATCAATGGACAGAGGTTTAATCTCCAATATATATAAACAGCTCATGCAGCTTAATATTAAAAAAAACAAACAACCCCCAAAAAAATGGGCAGAAGATCTAAAGAGACGTTTCTTCAAAGGAGACACAGAGATGGCCAAGACGCACATGAAAAGCTGCTCAACAGCACTAATTATTAGAGAAATGCAAATCAAAACTACAATGAGGTTTCACCTCACACCTGTTAGAATCGGCATCATCAGAAAATCTACAAACAACCAATTCTGGGGAGGGTGTGGACAAAAGGAGCCCTCTTCCACTATTGGTGGGAATGTAAATTGATACAGTCACTATGGAGAACAGTATGGAGTTTCCTTAAAAAAGCTAGAAATAGAATTACCATCTGATCCAGCAATCCCACTTCTGGGCATATACCCAGAGAAAACCGTATTTCAAAAAGGCACATTCACCACAATGTTCGTTGCAGCACTATTTACAATAGCCAGGTAATGGAAGCAACATAAATGCCCACAGACAGATGAGTGGATAAAGATGTGGTACATATATAAAATGGAATATGACTCGGCCATAAAAAGGAATGAAACTGGGTCATTTGTAGAGACATCGATGGATCGAGAGACTGTCATACAGAATGAAGTAAGTCAGAAAGAGGAAAACAAATATTGTATATTAATGCATATATGTGGAGCCTAAAAATGGTACAGATGAACTGGTTTGCAGGGAAGAAATAGAGACACAGAGGTAGAGAACAAACGTATGGACACCAAGTGTGGGAAGCCATGGGGTGGTGGTGGTGGAATGAGTTGGGAGATTGGGATTGACCTGTATACATGTATATGCATAAAATACATAACTAATAATAACGTGGTGTATAAAGAAAATAAATAAAATTAAATTTCAAAATTTTAAAAAATAAAATTTAATAATAAAACAGAAAAAAGTTCTTCCCGTCACACAGATGTATTTATAGGAGGGAATTATTTCCATGCTTATATCTATAAATACATAAAAGAGGAATAAAATCTAACTTGAACCATAAATGAAAAAAAAAAAAACCCTGAACCCACGAGTTATACAGAGGAAAACCCTATCAGGGCACTTGCTCCAGTGGTAAACAATTCTGAAATTGGTCAGAGGTGGGGAACCATCTCCCATACAGCCATCAACCCACCCCCCACGCAAGGAGCGTCCTCATTGCAAAGCTGGGGGACCGTGCCGAGGCATCTGTGAGTAAACGTGAGCTGAGCCCCAGGCCAGCTACTGCTGAACTGTTCCCACCCTTTCCAGGTAAAACACCTGAATATATACAAGGGCTTGAAAGCCTAGAGGAAGGACCGTGGAGCCACACCAGCGACAGCACGCAGGCCAACTTGGTGCCTGCAGGGCAGCCAGGGTGGTCCTGGCCCCGGAAGCTCTTCCAGAAGCTTTCCATTGCCCTGCCTGAGATACCCCTCATGTCCCGGCCCCCACTGCTTTTTTCTTTCCTCACCTCTGTCCGAAGAGAAATTCCAGCGGAAAGTATGGGTGACACAACCTCTTCTTTACAGGCGGCAGCCTGGCAACTCCTGCAGAAAGGCCAGCAGAACCCCACTCACACCGGGCCACCCACAAAGCTGTGGCCCCTCACTCCCTCCCACCAGCACAGCCCCGAGACTGCTGACGGGGCAGAGAATATGGAGTCAGGCACAGCTTCAGGGGCTATTGCTGCCTGGAGCGCTGTTTATATTGACCTCAACGAGGCACACCTGGGGAGGGCGGGCCGGCAGGTTAAGGCTGCCCAGGTCAGCTAATCCACAACCCTCATGGAATCACATTGTTGAAAATGGACCCCGCTAAGGCAGAAGAGAAGCCAAGGGAGAAAAGGACACAATGCCATTTGCAGCACCGTAGCTGAGTCCAGAAGTAATCACGTGACTTGTAGTAAGTCAGAAAGTGGAAGACACATATCATATCATATCACTTATAGGTGTTACCTAAAAATGGATACCAGGGCAGATATTTCCACGGAGAAGGGCAATCACAGATTCATTAAACAAACTTATGGTTCACCAATGGAAAGGTGTGAGGATTGGTTTCATTACGATATCGGGGTTAACAGACATATACAAACACAGGTGACATATATAATCCCCAAAGACCTACAGAATACCAAGAGAGGACTACTCAACATTCTGTCATAACGTACATGGGAAAAGGATCCCAGGAAGAACAGACATCTGTATATGTGTAAAAGAACCACATCTTCCACACCTACAAGAAGCCAAACATTGTAATCAAACTTGCTGTAATAAAAAATAAAAAATTAAATTAAAAACACGAACAAGAAGTCGTGAGACACACGTAAGGGGCTTTCTCCTGGGACATTCCATTCTAAACTCCAATCTAGAACACCACTTCCACTGAGGCTCTCTTGCCCTAGTAACCAGGTTTGGTAAGGGTGAACTGCTGCCACCTTGTGGCCGTTTCACACAACAGCAGCTTTAATCCCAACGCTAATGGTCAGTTGATATTCAAAATCATTGCAGGCCTGTAAATGACACCTGCCCTGAAAACAAATCCTGGGGTCACATATCGACCAAAATATTCAAAGGACGTCCATATTTAAAAATGACCGTTTCAAAAGGCATATTTTAGGCACATTAGTGTTCTACTTCTTTTCCTTTCTTTCCTTTTTTGTTAAAAAAAACGGGAATGGAAAAAAGCATCCCTCAGAATGGGCGAAAATCGTTGCAGACGAATCAATGGACAGAGGTTTAATCTCCAATATATATAAACAGCTCATGCAGCTTAATATTAAAAAAAACAAACAACCCCCAAAAAAATGGGCAGAAGATCTAAAGAGACGTTTCTTCAAAGGAGACACAGAGATGGCCAAGACGCACATGAAAAGCTGCTCAACAGCACTAATTATTAGAGAAATGCAAATCAAAACTACAATGAGGTTTCACCTCACACCTGTTAGAATCGGCATCATCAGAAAATCTACAAACAACCAATTCTGGGGAGGGTGTGGACAAAAGGAGCCCTCTTCCACTATTGGTGGGAATGTAAATTGATACAGTCACTATGGAGAACAGTATGGAGTTTCCTTAAAAAAGCTAGAAATAGAATTACCATCTGATCCAGCAATCCCACTTCTGGGCATATACCCAGAGAAAACCGTATTTCAAAAAGGCACATTCACCACAATGTTCGTTGCAGCACTATTTACAATAGCCAGGTAATGGAAGCAACCTAAATGCCCACAGACAGATGAGTGGATAAAGCTGTGGTACATATATAAAATGGAATATGACTCGGCCATAAAAAGGAATGAAACTGGGTCATTTGTAGAGACATCGATGGATCGAGAGACTGTCATACAGAATGAAGTAAGTCAGAAAGAGGAAAACAAATATTGTATATTAATGAATATATGTGGAGCCTAAAAATGGTACAGATGAACTGGTTTGCAGGGAAGAAATAGAGACACAGAGGTAGAGAACAAACGTATGGACACCAAGTGTGGGAAGCCATGGGGTGGTGGTGGTGGAATGAGTTGGGAGATTGGGATTGACCTGTATACATGTATATGCATAAAATACATAACTAATAATAACGTGGTGTATAAAAAAAATAAATAAAATTAAATTTCAAAATTTTAAAAAATAAAATTTAATAATAAAACAGAAAAAAGTTCTTCCCGTCACACAGATGTATTTATAGGAGGGAATTATTTCCATGCTTATATCTATAAATACATAAAAGAGGAATAAAATCTAACTTGAACCATAAAAGAAAAAAAAAAACCCTGAACCCACGAGTTATACAGAGGAAAACCCTATCAGGGCACTTGCTCCAGTGGTAAACAATTCTGAAATTGGTCAGAGGTGGGGAACCATCTCCCATACAGCCATCAACCCACCCCCCACGCAAGGAGCGTCCTCATTGCAAAGCTGGGGGACCGTGCCGAGGCATCTGTGAGTAAACGTGAGCTGAGTCCCAGGCCAGCTACTGCTGAACTGTTCCCACCCTTTCCAGGTAAAACACCTGAATATATACAAGGGCTTGAAAGCCTAGAGGAAGGACCGTGGAGCCACACCAGCGACAGCACGCAGGCCAACTTGGTGCCTGCAGGGCAGCCAGGGTGGTCCTGGCCCCGGAAGCTCTTCCAGAAGCTTTCCATTGCCCTGCCTGAGATACCCCTCATGTCCCGGCCCCCACTGCTTTTTTCTTTCCTCACCTCTGTCCGAAGAGAAATTCCAGCGGAAAGTATGGGTGACACAACCTCTTCTTTACAGGCGGCAGCCTGGCAACTCCTGCAGAAAGGCCAGCAGAACCCCACTCACACCGGGCCACCCACAAAGCTGTGGCCCCTCACTCCCTCCCACCAGCACAGCCCCGAGACTGCTGACGGGGCAGAGAATATGGAGTCAGGCACAGCTTCAGGGGCTATTGCTGCCTGGAGCGCTGTTTATATTGACCTCAACGAGGCACACCTGGGGAGGGCGGGCCGGCAGGTTAAGGCTGCCCAGGTCAGCTAATCCACAACCCTCATGGAATCACATTGTTGAAAATGGACCCCGCTAAGGCAGAAGAGAAGCCAAGGGAGAAAAGGACACAATGCCATTTGCAGCACCGTAGCTGAGTCCAGAAGTAATCACGTGACTTGTAGTAAGTCAGAAAGTGGAAGACACATATCATATCATATCACTTATAGGTGTTACCTAAAAATGGATACCAGGGCAGATATTTCCACGGAGAAGGGCAATCACAGATTCATTAAACAAACTTATGGTTTACCAATGGAAAGGTGTGAGGATTGGTTTCATTACGATATCGGGGTTAACAGACATATACAAACACAGGTGACATATATAATCCCCAAAGACCTACAGAATACCAAGAGAGGACTACTCAACATTCTGTCATAACGTACATGGGAAAAGGATCCCAGGAAGAACAGACATCTGTATATGTGTAAAAGAACCACATCTTCCACACCTACAAGAAGCCAAACATTGTAATCAAACTTGCTGTAATAAAAAATAAAAAATTAAATTAAAAACACGAACAAGAAGTCGTGAGACACACGTAAGGGGCTTTCTCCTGGGACATTCCATTCTAAACTCCAATCTAGAACACCACTTCCACTGAGGCTCTCTTGCCCTAGTAACCAGGTTTGGTAAGGGTGAACTGCTGCCACCTTGTGGCCGTTTCACACAACAGCAGCTTTAATCCCAACGCTAATGGTCAGTTGATATTCAAAATCATTGCAGGCCTGTAAATGACACCTGCCCTGAAAACAAATCCTGGGGTCACATATCGACCAAAATATTCAAAGGACGTCCATATTTAAAAACGACCGTTTCAAAAGGCATATTTTAGGCACATTAGTGTTCTACTTCTTTTCCTTTCTTTCCTTTTTTGTTAAAAAAAACGGGAATGGAAAAAAGCATCCCTCAGAATGGGCGAAAATCGTTGCAGACGAATCAATGGACAGAGGTTTAATCTCCAATATATATAAACAGCTCATGCAGCTTAATATTAAAAAAACAAACAACCCAAAAAAAATGGGCAGAAGATCTAAAGAGACGTTTCTTCAAAGGAGACACAGAGATGGCCAAGACGCACATGAAAAGCTGCTCAACAGCACTAATTATTAGAGAAATGCAAATCAAAACTACAATGAGGTTTCACCTCACACCTGTTAGAATCGGCATCATCAGAAAATCTACAAACAACCAATTCTGGGGAGGGTGTGGACAAAAGGAGCCCTCTTCCACTATTGGTGGGAATGTAAATTGATACAGTCACTATGGAGAACAGTATGGAGTTTCCTTAAAAAAGCTAGAAATAGAATTACCATCTGATCCAGCAATCCCACTTCTGGGCATATACCCAGAGAAAACCGTATTTCAAAAAGGCACATTCACCACAATGTTCGTTGCAGCACTATTTACAATAGCCAGGTAATGGAAGCAACCTAAATGCCCACAGACAGATGAGTGGATAAAGCTGTGGTACATATATAAAATGGAATATGACTCGGCCATAAAAAGGAATGAAACTGGGTCATTTGTAGAGACATCGATGGATCGAGAGACTGTCATACAGAATGAAGTAAGTCAGAAAGAGGAAAACAAATATTGTATATTAATGCATATATGTGGAGCCTAAAAATGGTACAGATGAACTGGTTTGCAGGGAAGAAATAGAGACACAGAGGTAGAGAACAAACGTATGGACACCAAGTGTGGGAAGCCATGGGGTGGTGGTGGTGGAATGAGTTGGGAGATTGGGATTGACCTGTATACATGTATATGCATAAAATACATAACTAATAATAACGTGGTGTATAAAAAAAATAAATAAAATTAAATTTCAAAATTTTAAAAAATAAAATTTAATAATAAAACAGAAAAAAGTTCTTCCCGTCACACAGATGTATTTATAGGAGGGAATTATTTCCATGCTTATATCTATAAATACATAAAAGAGGAATAAAATCTAACTTGAACCATAAAAGAAAAAAAAAAACCCTGAACCCACGAGTTATACAGAGGAAAACCCTATCAGGGCACTTGCTCCAGTGGTAAACAATTCTGAAATTGGTCAGAGGTGGGGAACCATCTCCCATACAGCCATCAACCCACCCCCCACGCAAGGAGCGTCCTCATTGCAAAGCTGGGGGACCGTGCCGAGGCATCTGTGAGTAAACGTGAGCTGAGTCCCAGGCCAGCTACTGCTGAACTGTTCCCACCCTTTCCAGGTAAAACACCTGAATATATACAAGGGCTTGAAAGCCTAGAGGAAGGACCGTGGAGCCACACCAGCGACAGCACGCAGGCCAACTTGGTGCCTGCAGGGCAGCCAGGGTGGTCCTGGCCCCGGAAGCTCTTCCAGAAGCTTTCCATTGCCCTGCCTGAGATACCCCTCATGTCCCGGCCCCCACTGCTTTTTTCTTTCCTCACCTCTGTCCGAAGAGAAATTCCAGCGGAAAGTATGGGTGACACAACCTCTTCTTTACAGGCGGCAGCCTGGCAACTCCTGCAGAAAGGCCAGCAGAACCCCACTCACACCGGGCCACCCACAAAGCTGTGGCCCCTCACTCCCTCCCACCAGCACAGCCCCGAGACTGCTGACGGGGCAGAGAATATGGAGTCAGGCACAGCTTCAGGGGCTATTGCTGCCTGGAGCGCTGTTTATATTGACCTCAACGAGGCACACCTGGGGAGGGCGGGCCGGCAGGTTAAGGCTGCCCAGGTCAGCTAATCCACAACCCTCATGGAATCACATTGTTGAAAATGGACCCCGCTAAGGCAGAAGAGAAGCCAAGGGAGAAAAGGACACAATGCCATTTGCAGCACCGTAGCTGAGTCCAGAAGTAATCACGTGACTTGTAGTAAGTCAGAAAGTGGAAGACACATATCATATCATATCACTTATAGGTGTTACCTAAAAATGGATACCAGGGCAGATATTTCCACGGAGAAGGGCAATCACAGATTCATTAAACAAACTTATGGTTTACCAATGGAAAGGTGTGAGGATTGGTTTCATTACGATATCGGGGTTAACAGACATATACAAACACAGGTGACATATATAATCCCCAAAGACCTACAGAATACCAAGAGAGGACTACTCAACATTCTGTCATAACGTACATGGGAAAAGGATCCCAGGAAGAACAGACATCTGTATATGTGTAAAAGAACCACATCTTCCACACCTACAAGAAGCCAAACATTGTAATCAAACTTGCTGTAATAAAAAATAAAAAATTAAATTAAAAACACGAACAAGAAGTCGTGAGACACACGTAAGGGGCTTTCTCCTGGGACATTCCATTCTAAACTCCAATCTAGAACACCACTTCCACTGAGGCTCTCTTGCCCTAGTAACCAGGTTTGGTAAGGGTGAACTGCTGCCACCTTGTGGCCGTTTCACACAACAGCAGCTTTAATCCCAACGCTAATGGTCAGTTGATATTCAAAATCATTGCAGGCCTGTAAATGACACCTGCCCTGAAAACAAATCCTGGGGTCACATATCGACCAAAATATTCAAAGGACGTCCATATTTAAAAACGACCGTTTCAAAAGGCATATTTTAGGCACATTAGTGTTCTACTTCTTTTCCTTTCTTTCCTTTTTTGTTAAAAAAAACGGGAATGGAAAAAAGCATCCCTCAGAATGGGCGAAAATCGTTGCAGACGAATCAATGGACAGAGGTTTAATCTCCAATATATATAAACAGCTCATGCAGCTTAATATTAAAAAAAACAAACAACCCCAAAAAAAATGGGCAGAAGATCTAAAGAGACGTTTCTTCAAAGGAGACACAGAGATGGCCAAGACGCACATGAAAAGCTGCTCAACAGCACTAATTATTAGAGAAATGCAAATCAAAACTACAATGAGGTTTCACCTCACACCTGTTAGAATCGGCATCATCAGAAAATCTACAAACAACCAATTCTGGGGAGGGTGTGGACAAAAGGAGCCCTCTTCCACTATTGGTGGGAATGTAAATTGATACAGTCACTATGGAGAACAGTATGGAGTTTCCTTAAAAAAGCTAGAAATAGAATTACCATCTGATCCAGCAATCCCACTTCTGGGCATATACCCAGAGAAAACCGTATTTCAAAAAGGCACATTCACCACAATGTTCGTTGCAGCACTATTTACAATAGCCAGGTAATGGAAGCAACCTAAATGCCCACAGACAGATGAGTGGATAAAGCTGTGGTACTTATATAAAATGGAATATTACTCGGCCATAAAAAGGAATGAAACTGGGTCATTTGTAGAGACATCGATGGATCGAGAGACTGTCATACAGAATGAAGTAAGTCAGAAAGAGGAAAACAAATATTGTATATTAATGCATATATGTGGAGCCTAAAAATGGTACAGATGAACTGGTTTGCAGGGAAGAAATAGAGACACAGAGGTAGAGAACAAACGTATGGACACCAAGTGTGGGAAGCCATGGGGTGGTGGTGGTGGAATGAGTTGGGAGATTGGGATTGACCTGTATACATGTATATGCATAAAATACATAACTAATAATAACGTGGTGTATAAAAAAAATAAATAAAATTAAATTTCAAAATTTTAAAAAATAAAATTTAATAATAAAACAGAAAAAAGTTCTTCCCGTCACACAGATGTATTTATAGGAGGGAATTATTTCCATGCTTATATCTATAAATACATAAAAGAGGAATAAAATCTAACTTGAACCATAAAAGAAAAAAAAAAACCCTGAACCCACGAGTTATACAGAGGAAAACCCTATCAGGGCACTTGCTCCAGTGGTAAACAATTCTGAAATTGGTCAGAGGTGGGGAACCATCTCCCATACAGCCATCAACCCACCCCCCACGCAAGGAGCGTCCTCATTGCAAAGCTGGGGGACCGTGCCGAGGCATCTGTGAGTAAACGTGAGCTGAGTCCCAGGCCAGCTACTGCTGAACTGTTCCCACCCTTTCCAGGTAAAACACCTGAATATATACAAGGGCTTGAAAGCCTAGAGGAAGGACCGTGGAGCCACACCAGCGACAGCACGCAGGCCAACTTGGTGCCTGCAGGGCAGCCAGGGTGGTCCTGGCCCCGGAAGCTCTTCCAGAAGCTTTCCATTGCCCTGCCTGAGATACCCCTCATGTCCCGGCCCCCACTGCTTTTTTCTTTCCTCACCTCTGTCCGAAGAGAAATTCCAGCGGAAAGTATGGGTGACACAACCTCTTCTTTACAGGCGGCAGCCTGGCAACTCCTGCAGAAAGGCCAGCAGAACCCCACTCACACCGGGCCACCCACAAAGCTGTGGCCCCTCACTCCCTCCCACCAGCACAGCCCCGAGACTGCTGACGGGGCAGAGAATATGGAGTCAGGCACAGCTTCAGGGGCTATTGCTGCCTGGAGCGCTGTTTATATTGACCTCAACGAGGCACACCTGGGGAGGGCGGGCCGGCAGGTTAAGGCTGCCCAGGTCAGCTAATCCACAACCCTCATGGAATCACATTGTTGAAAATGGACCCCGCTAAGGCAGAAGAGAAGCCAAGGGAGAAAAGGACACAATGCCATTTGCAGCACCGTAGCTGAGTCCAGAAGTAATCACGTGACTTGTAGTAAGTCAGAAAGTGGAAGACACATATCATATCATATCACTTATAGGTGTTACCTAAAAATGGATACCAGGGCAGATATTTCCACGGAGAAGGGCAATCACAGATTCATTAAACAAACTTATGGTTCACCAATGGAAAGGTGTGAGGATTGGTTTCATTACGATATCGGGGTTAACAGACATATACAAACACAGGTGACATATATAATCCCCAAAGACCTACAGAATACCAAGAGAGGACTACTCAACATTCTGTCATAACGTACATGGGAAAAGGATCCCAGGAAGAACAGACATCTGTATATGTGTAAAAGAACCACATCTTCCACACCTACAAGAAGCCAAACATTGTAATCAAACTTGCTGTAATAAAAAATAAAAAATTAAATTAAAAACACGAACAAGAAGTCGTGAGACACACGTAAGGGGCTTTCTCCTGGGACATTCCATTCTAAACTCCAATCTAGAACACCACTTCCACTGAGGCTCTCTTGCCCTAGTAACCAGGTTTGGTAAGGGTGAACTGCTGCCACCTTGTGGCCGTTTCACACAACAGCAGCTTTAATCCCAACGCTAATGGTCAGTTGATATTCAAAATCATTGCAGGCCTGTAAATGACACCTGCCCTGAAAACAAATCCTGGGGTCACATATCGACCAAAATATTCAAAGGACGTCCATATTTAAAAACGACCGTTTCAAAAGGCATATTTTAGGCACATTAGTGTTCTACTTCTTTTCCTTTCTTTCCTTTTTTGTTAAAAAAAACGGGAATGGAAAAAAGCATCCCTCAGAATGGGCGAAAATCGTTGCAGACGAATCAATGGACAGAGGTTTAATCTCCAATATATATAAACAGCTCATGCAGCTTAATATTAAAAAAAACAAACAACCCCAAAAAAAATGGGCAGAAGATCTAAAGAGACGTTTCTTCAAAGGAGACACAGAGATGGCCAAGACGCACATGAAAAGCTGCTCAACAGCACTAATTATTAGAGAAATGCAAATCAAAACTACAATGAGGTTTCACCTCACACCTGTTAGAATCGGCATCATCAGAAAATCTACAAACAACCAATTCTGGGGAGGGTGTGGACAAAAGGAGCCCTCTTCCACTATTGGTGGGAATGTAAATTGATACAGTCACTATGGAGAACAGTATGGAGTTTCCTTAAAAAAGCTAGAAATAGAATTACCATCTGATCCAGCAATCCCACTTCTGGGCATATACCCAGAGAAAACCGTATTTCAAAAAGGCACATTCACCACAATGTTCGTTGCAGCACTATTTACAATAGCCAGGTAATGGAAGCAACCTAAATGCCCACAGACAGATGAGTGGATAAAGCTGTGGTACATATATAAAATGGAATATTACTCGGCCATAAAAAGGAATGAAACTGGGTCATTTGTAGAGACATCGATGGATCGAGAGACTGTCATACAGAATGAAGTAAGTCAGAAAGAGGAAAACAAATATTGTATATTAATGCATATATGTGGAGCCTAAAAATGGTACAGATGAACTGGTTTGCAGGGAAGAAATAGAGACACAGAGGTAGAGAACAAACGTATGGACACCAAGTGTGGGAAGCCATGGGGTGGTGGTGGTGGAATGAGTTGGGAGATTGGGATTGACCTGTATACATGTATATGCATAAAATACATAACTAATAATAACGAGGTGTATAAAAAAATAAATAAAATTAAATTTCAAAATTTTAAAAAATAAAATTTAATAATAAAACAGAAAAAAGTTCTTCCCGTCACACAGATGTATTTATAGGAGGGAATTATTTCCATGCTTATATCTATAAATACATAAAAGAGGAATAAAATCTAACTTGAACCATAAAAGAAAAAAAAAACCCTGAACCCACGAGTTATACAGAGGAAAACCCTATCAGGGCACTTGCTCCAGTGGTAAACAATTCTGAAATTGGTCAGAGGTGGGGAACCATCTCCCATACAGCCATCAACCCACCCCCCACGCAAGGAGCGTCCTCATTGCAAAGCTGGGGGACCGTGCCGAGGCATCTGTGAGTAAACGTGAGCTGAGCCCCAGGCCAGCTACTGCTGAACTGTTCCCACCCTTTCCAGGTAAAACACCTGAATATATACAAGGGCTTGAAAGCCTAGAGGAAGGACCGTGGAGCCACACCAGCGACAGCACGCAGGCCAACTTGGTGCCTGCAGGGCAGCCAGGGTGGTCCTGGCCCCGGAAGCTCTTCCAGAAGCTTTCCATTGCCCTGCCTGAGATACCCCTCATGTCCCGGCCCCCACTGCTTTTTTCTTTCCTCACCTCTGTCCGAAGAGAAATTCCAGCGGAAAGTATGGGTGACACAACCTCTTGTTTACAGGCGGCAGCCTGGCAACTCCTGCAGAAAGGCCAGCAGAACCCCACTCACACCGGGCCACCCACAAAGCTGTGGCCCCTCACTCCCTCCCACCAGCACAGCCCCGAGACTGCTGACGGGGCAGAGAATATGGAGTCAGGCACAGCTTCAGGGGCTATTGCTGCCTGGAGCGCTGTTTATATTGACCTCAACGAGGCACACCTGGGGAGGGCGGGCCGGCAGGTTAAGGCTGCCCAGGTCAGCTAATCCACAACCCTCATGGAATCACATTGTTGAAAATGGACCCCGCTAAGGCAGAAGAGAAGCCAAGGGAGAAAAGGACACAATGCCATTTGCAGCACCGTAGCTGAGTCCAGAAGTAATCACGTGACTTGTAGTAAGTCAGAAAGTGGAAGACACATATCATATCATATCACTTATAGGTGTTACCTAAAAATGGATACCAGGGCAGATATTTCCACGGAGAAGGGCAATCACAGATTCATTAAACAAACTTATGGTTCACCAATGGAAAGGTGTGAGGATTGGTTTCATTACGATATCGGGGTTAACAGACATATACAAACACAGGTGACATATATAATCCCCAAAGACCTACAGAATACCAAGAGAGGACTACTCAACATTCTGTCATAACGTACATGGGAAAAGGATCCCAGGAAGAACAGACATCTGTATATGTGTAAAAGAACCACATCTTCCACACCTACAAGAAGCCAAACATTGTAATCAAACTTGCTGTAATAAAAAATAAAAAATTAAATTAAAAACACGAGCAAGAAGTCGTGAGACAAACGTGAGGGGCTTTCTCCTGGGACATTCCATTCTAAACTCCAATCTAGAACACCACTTCCACTGAGGCTCTCTTGCCCTAGTAACCAGGTTTGGTAAGGGTGAACTGCTGCCACCTTGTGGCCGTTTCACACAACAGCAGCTTTAATCCCAACGCTAATGGTCAGTTGATATTCAAAATCATTGCAGGCCTGTAAATGACACCTGCCCTGAAAACAAATCCTGGGGTCACATATCGACCAAAATATTCAAAGGACGTCCATATTTCAAAACGACCGTTTCAAAAGGCATATTTTAGGCACATTAGTGTTCTGCTTCTTTTCCTTTCTTTCCTTTTTTGTTAAAAAAAACGGGAATGGAAAAAAGCATCCCTCAGAATGGGCGAAAATCGTTGCAGACGAATCAATGGACAGAGGTTTAATCTCCAATATATATAAACAGCTCATGCAGCTTAATATTAAAAAAAACAAACAACCCAAAAAAAATGGGCAGAAGATCTAAAGAGACGTTTCTTCAAAGGAGACACAGAGATGGCCAAGACGCACATGAAAAGCTGCTCAACAGCACTAATTATTAGAGAAATGCAAATCAAAACTACAATGAGGTTTCACCTCACACCTGTTAGAATCGGCATCATCAGAAAATCTACAAACAACCAATTCTGGGGAGGGTGTGGACAAAAGGAGCCCTCTTCCACTATTGGTGGGAATGTAAATTGATACAGTCACTATGGAGAACAGTATGGAGTTTCCTTAAAAAAGCTAGAAATAGAATTACCATCTGATCCAGCAATCCCACTTCTGGGCATATACCCAGAGAAAACCGTATTTCAAAAAGGCACATTCACCACAATGTTCGTTGCAGCACTATTTACAATAGCCAGGTAATGGAAGCAACCTAAATGCCCACAGACAGATGAGTGGATAAAGCTGTGGTACATATATAAAATGGAATATGACTCGGCCATAAAAAGGAATGAAACTGGGTCATTTGTAGAGACATCGATGGATCGAGAGACTGTCATACAGAATGAAGTAAGTCAGAAAGAGGAAAACAAATATTGTATATTAATGCATATATGTGGAGCCTAAAAATGGTACAGATGAACTGGTTTGCAGGGAAGAAATAGAGACACAGAGGTAGAGAACAAACGTATGGACACCAAGTGTGGGAAGCCATGGGGTGGTGGTGGTGGAATGAGTTGGGAGATTGGGATTGACCTGTATACATGTATATGCATAAAATACATAACTAATAATAACGTGGTGTATAAAAAAAATAAATAAAATTAAATTTCAAAATTTTAAAAAATAAAATTTAATAATAAAACAGAAAAAAGTTCTTCCCGTCACACAGATGTATTTATAGGAGGGAATTATTTCCATGCTTATATCTATAAATACATAAAAGAGGAATAAAATCTAACTTGAACCATAAAAGAAAAAAAAAAACCCTGAACCCACGAGTTATACAGAGGAAAACCCTATCAGGGCACTTGCTCCAGTGGTAAACAATTCTGAAATTGGTCAGAGGTGGGGAACCATCTCCCATACAGCCATCAACCCACCCCCCACGCAAGGAGCGTCCTCATTGCAAAGCTGGGGGACCGTGCCGAGGCATCTGTGAGTAAACGTGAGCTGAGCCCCAGGCCAGCTACTGCTGAACTGTTCCCACCCTTTCCAGGTAAAACACCTGAATATATACAAGGGCTTGAAAGCCTAGAGGAAGGACCGTGGAGCCACACCAGCGACAGCACGCAGGCCAACTTGGTGCCTGCAGGGCAGCCAGGGTGGTCCTGGCCCCGGAAGCTCTTCCAGAAGCTTTCCATTGCCCTGCCTGAGATACCCCTCATGTCCCGGCCCCCACTGCTTTTTTCTTTCCTCACCTCTGTCCGAAGAGAAATTCCAGCGGAAAGTATGGGTGACACAACCTCTTCTTTACAGGCGGCAGCCTGGCAACTCCTGCAGAAAGGCCAGCAGAACCCCACTCACACCGGGCCACCCACAAAGCTGTGGCCCCTCACTCCCTCCCACCAGCACAGCCCCGAGACTGCTGACGGGGCAGAGAATATGGAGTCAGGCACAGCTTCAGGGGCTATTGCTGCCTGGAGCGCTGTTTATATTGACCTCAACGAGGCACACCTGGGGAGGGCGGGCCGGCAGGTTAAGGCTGCCCAGGTCAGCTAATCCACAACCCTCATGGAATCACATTGTTGAAAATGGACCCCGCTAAGGCAGAAGAGAAGCCAAGGGAGAAAAGGACACAATGCCATTTGCAGCACCGTAGCTGAGTCCAGAAGTAATCACGTGACTTGTAGTAAGTCAGAAAGTGGAAGACACATATCATATCATATCACTTATAGGTGTTACCTAAAAATGGATACCAGGGCAGATATTTCCACGGAGAAGGGCAATCACAGATTCATTAAACAAACTTATGGTTCACCAATGGAAAGGTGTGAGGATTGGTTTCATTACGATATCGGGGTTAACAGACATATACAAACACAGGTGACATATATAATCCCCAAAGACCTACAGAATACCAAGAGAGGACTACTCAACATTCTGTCATAACGTACATGGGAAAAGGATCCCAGGAAGAACAGACATCTGTATATGTGTAAAAGAACCACATCTTCCACACCTACAAGAAGCCAAACATTGTAATCAAACTTGCTGTAATAAAAAATAAAAAATTAAATTAAAAACACGAACAAGAAGTCGTGAGACACACGTAAGGGGCTTTCTCCTGGGACATTCCATTCTAAACTCCAATCTAGAACACCACTTCCACTGAGGCTCTCTTGCCCTAGTAACCAGGTTTGGTAAGGGTGAACTGCTGCCACCTTGTGGCCGTTTCACACAACAGCAGCTTTAATCCCAACGCTAATGGTCAGTTGATATTCAAAATCATTGCAGGCCTGTAAATGACACCTGCCCTGAAAACAAATCCTGGGGTCACATATCGACCAAAATATTCAAAGGACGTCCATATTTCAAAACGACCGTTTCAAAAGGCATATTTTAGGCACATTAGTGTTCTGCTTCTTTTCCTTTCTTTCCTTTTTTGTTAAAAAAAACGGGAATGGAAAAAAGCATCCCTCAGAATGGGCGAAAATCGTTGCAGACGAATCAATGGACAGAGGTTTAATCTCCAATATATATAAACAGCTCATGCAGCTTAATATTAAAAAAACAAACAACCCAAAAAAAAATGGGCAGAAGATCTAAAGAGACGTTTCTTCAAAGGAGACACAGAGATGGCCAAGACGCACATGAAAAGCTGCTCAACAGCACTAATTATTAGAGAAATGCAAATCAAAACTACAATGAGGTTTCACCTCACACCTGTTAGAATCGGCATCATCAGAAAATCTACAAACAACCAATTCTGGGGAGGGTGTGGACAAAAGGAGCCCTCTTCCACTATTGGTGGGAATGTAAATTGATACAGTCACTATGGAGAACAGTATGGAGTTTCCTTAAAAAAGCTAGAAATAGAATTACCATCTGATCCAGCAATCCCACTTCTGGGCATATACCCAGAGAAAACCGTATTTCAAAAAGGCACATTCACCACAATGTTCGTTGCAGCACTATTTACAATAGCCAGGTAATGGAAGCAACCTAAATGCCCACAGACAGATGAGTGGATAAAGCTGTGGTACATATATAAAATGGAATATTACTCGGCCATAAAAAGGAATGAAACTGGGTCATTTGTAGAGACATCGATGGATCGAGAGACTGTCATACAGAATGAAGTAAGTCAGAAAGAGGAAAACAAATATTGTATATTAATGCATATATGTGGAGCCTAAAAATGGTACAGATGAACTGGTTTGCAGGGAAGAAATAGAGACACAGAGGTAGAGAACAAACGTATGGACACCAAGTGTGGGAAGCCATGGGGTGGTGGTGGTGGAATGAGTTGGGAGATTGGGATTGACCTGTATACATGTATATGCATAAAATACATAACTAATAATAACGTGGTGTATAAAAAAAATAAATAAAATTAAATTTCAAAATTTTAAAAAATAAAATTTAATAATAAAACAGAAAAAAGTTCTTCCCGTCACACAGATGTATTTATAGGAGGGAATTATTTCCATGCTTATATCTATAAATACATAAAAGAGGAATAAAATCTAACTTGAACCATAAAAGAAAAAAAAAACCCTGAACCCACGAGTTATACAGAGGAAAACCCTATCAGGGCACTTGCTCCAGTGGTAAACAATTCTGAAATTGGTCAGAGGTGGGGAACCATCTCCCATACAGCCATCAACCCACCCCCCACGCAAGGAGCGTCCTCATTGCAAAGCTGGGGGACCGTGCCGAGGCATCTGTGAGTAAACGTGAGCTGAGCCCCAGGCCAGCTACTGCTGAACTGTTCCCACCCTTTCCAGGTAAAACACCTGAATATATACAAGGGCTTGAAAGCCTAGAGGAAGGACTGTGGAGCCACACCAGCGACAACACGCAGGCCAACTTGGTGCCTGCAGGGCAGCCAGGGTGGTCCTGGCCCCGGAAGCTCTTCCAGAAGCTTTCCATTGCCCTGCCTGAGATACCCCTCATGTCCCGGCCCCCACTGCTTTTTTCCTTCCTCACCTCTGTCCGAAGAGAAATTCCAGCGGAAAGTATGGGTGACACAACCTCTTCTTTACAGGCGGCAGCCTGGCAACTCCTGCAGAAAGGCCAGCAGAACCCCACTCACACCGGGCCACCCACAAAGCTGTGGCCCCTCACTCCCTCCCACCAGCACAGCCCCGAGACTGCTGACGGGGCAGAGAATATGGAGTCAGGCACAGCTTCAGGGGCTATTGCTGCCTGGAGCGCTGTTTATATTGACCTCAACGAGGCACACCTGGGGAGGGCGGGCCGGCAGGGTAAGGCTGCCCAGGTCAGCTAATCCACAACCCTTATGGAATCACATTGTTGAAAATGGACCCCGCTAAGGCAGAAGAGAAGCCAAGGGAGAAAAGGACACAATGCCATTTGCAGCACCGTAGCTGAGTCCAGAAGTAATCACGTGACTTGTAGTAAGTCAGAAAGTGGAAGACACATATCATATCATATCACTTATAGGTGTTACCTAAAAATGGATACCAGGGCAGATATTTCCATGGAGAAGGGCAATCACAGATTCATTAAACAAACTTATGGTTCACCAATGGAAAGGTGTGAGGATTGGTTTCATTACGATATCGGGGTTAACAGACATATACAAACACAGGTGACATATATAATCCCCAAAGACCTACAGAATACCAAGAGAGGACTACTCAACATTCTGTCATAACGTACATGGGAAAAGGATCCCAGGAAGAACAGACATCTGTATATGTGTAAAAGAACCACATCTTCCACACCTACAAGAAGCCAAACATTGTAATCAAACTTGCTGTAATAAAAAATAAAAAATTAAATTAAAAACACGAACAAGAAGTCGTGAGACACACGTGAGGGGCTTTCTCCTGGGACATTCCATTCTAAACTCCAATCTAGAACACCACTTCCACTGAGGCTCTCTTGCCCTAGTAACCAGGTTTGGTAAGGGTGAACTGCTGCCACCTTGTGGCCGTTTCACACAACAGCAGCTTTAATCCCAACGCTAATGGTCAGTTGATATTCAAAATCATTGCAGGCCTGTAAATGACACCTGCCCTGAAAACAAATCCTGGGGTCACATATCGACCAAAATATTCAAAGGACGTCCATATTTCAAAACGACCGTTTCAAAAGGCATATTTTAGGCACATTAGTGTTCTGCTTCTTTTCCTTTCTTTCCTTTTTTGTTAAAAAAAACGGGAATGGAAAAAAGCATCCCTCAGAATGGGCGAAAATCGTTGCAGACGAATCAATGGACAGAGGTTTAATCTCCAATATATATAAACAGCTCATGCAGCTTAATATTAAAAAAACAAACAACCCAAAAAAAAATGGGCAGAAGATCTAAAGAGACGTTTCTTCAAAGGAGACACAGAGATGGCCAAGACGCACATGAAAAGCTGCTCAACAGCACTAATTATTAGAGAAATGCAAATCAAAACTACAATGAGGTTTCACCTCACACCTGTTAGAATCGGCATCATCAGAAAATCTACAAACAACCAATTCTGGGGAGGGTGTGGACAAAAGGAGCCCTCTTCCACTATTGGTGGGAATGTAAATTGATACAGTCACTATGGAGAACAGTATGGAGTTTCCTTAAAAAAGCTAGAAATAGAATTACCATCTGATCCAGCAATCCCACTTCTGGGCATATACCCAGAGAAAACCGTATTTCAAAAAGGCACATTCACCACAATGTTCGTTGCAGCACTATTTACAATAGCCAGGTAATGGAAGCAACCTAAATGCCCACAGACAGATGAGTGGATAAAGCTGTGGTACATATATAAAATGGAATATGACTCGGCCATAAAAAGGAATGAAACTGGGTCATTTGTAGAGACATCGATGGATCGAGAGACTGTCATACAGAATGAAGTAAGTCAGAAAGAGGAAAACAAATATTGTATATTAATGCATATATGTGGAGCCTAAAAATGGTACAGATGAACTGGTTTGCAGGGAAGAAATAGAGACACAGAGGTAGAGAACAAACGTATGGACACCAAGTGTGGGAAGCCATGGGGTGGTGGTGGTGGAATGAGTTGGGAGATTGGGATTGACCTGTATACATGTATATGCATAAAATACATAACTAATAATAACGTGGTGTATAAAAAAAATAAATAAAATTAAATTTCAAAATTTTAAAAAATAAAATTTAATAATAAAACAGAAAAAAGTTCTTCCCGTCACACAGATGTATTTATAGGAGGGAATTATTTCCATGCTTATATCTATAAATACATAAAAGAGGAATAAAATCTAACTTGAACCATAAAAGAAAAAAAAAACCCTGAACCCACGAGTTATACAGAGGAAAACCCTATCAGGGCACTTGCTCCAGTGGTAAACAATTCTGAAATTGGTCAGAGGTGGGGAACCATCTCCCATACAGCCATCAACCCACCCCCCACGCAAGGAGCGTCCTCATTGCAAAGCTGGGGGACCGTGCCGAGGCATCTGTGAGTAAACGTGAGCTGAGCCCCAGGCCAGCTACTGCTGAACTGTTCCCACCCTTTCCAGGTAAAACACCTGAATATATACAAGGGCTTGAAAGCCTAGAGGAAGGACCGTGGAGCCACACCAGCGACAGCACGCAGGCCAACTTGGTGCCTGCAGGGCAGCCAGGGTGGTCCTGGCCCCGGAAGCTCTTCGAGAAGCTTTCCATTGCCCTGCCTGAGATACCCCTCATGTCCCGGGTCCCACTGCTTTTTTCCTTCCTCACCTCTGTCCGAAGAGAAATTCCAGCGGAAAGTATGGGTGACACAACCTCTTCTTTACAGGCGGCAGCCTGGCAACTCCTGCAGAAAGGCCAGCAGAACCCCACTCACACCGGGCCACCCACAAAGCTGTGGCCCCTCACTCCCTCCCACCAGCACAGCCCCGAGACTGCTGACGGGGCAGAGAATATGGAGTCAGGCACAGCTTCAGGGGCTATTGCTGCCTGGAGCGCTGTTTATATTGACCTCAACGAGGCACACCTGGGGAGGGCGGGCCGGCAGGGTAAGGCTGCCCAGGTCAGCTAATCCACAACCCTTATGGAATCACATTGTTGAAAATGGACCCCGCTAAGGCAGAAGAGAAGCCAAGGGAGAAAAGGACACAATGCCATTTGCAGCACCGTAGCTGAGTCCAGAAGTAATCACGTGACTTGTAGTAAGTCAGAAAGTGGAAGACACATATCATATCATATCACTTATAGGTGTTACCTAAAAATGGATACCAGGGCAGATATTTCCACGGAGAAGGGCAATCACAGATTCATTAAACAAACTTATGGTTCACCAATGGAAAGGTGTGAGGATTGGTTTCATTACGATATCGGGGTTAACAGACATATACAAACACAGGTGACATATATAATCCCCAAAGACCTACAGAATACCAAGAGAGGACTACTCAACATTCTGTCATAACGTACATGGGAAAAGGATCCCAGGAAGAACAGACATCTGTATATGTGTAAAAGAACCACATCTTCCACACCTACAAGAAGCCAAACATTGTAATCAAACTTGCTGTAATAAAAAATAAAAAATTAAATTAAAAACACGAACAAGAAGTCGTGAGACACACGTGAGGGGCTTTCTCCTGGGACATTCCATTCTAAACTCCAATCTAGAACACCACTTCCACTGAGGCTCTCTTGCCCTAGTAACCAGGTTTGGTAAGGGTGAACTGCTGCCACCTTGTGGCCGTTTCACACAACAGCAGCTTTAATCCCAACGCTAATGGTCAGTTGATATTCAAAATCATTGCAGGCCTGTAAATGACACCTGCCCTGAAAACAAATCCTGGGGTCACATATCGACCAAAATATTCAAAGGACGTCCATATTTCAAAACGACCGTTTCAAAAGGCATATTTTAGGCACATTAGTGTTCTGCTTCTTTTCCTTTCTTTCCTTTTTTGTTAAAAAAAACGGGAATGGAAAAAAGCATCCCTCAGAATGGGCGAAAATCGTTGCAGACGAATCAATGGACAGAGGTTTAATCTCCAATATATATAAACAGCTCATGCAGCTTAATATTAAAAAAACAAACAACCCAAAAAAAATGGGCAGAAGATCTAAAGAGACGTTTCTTCAAAGGAGACACAGAGATGGCCAAGACGCACATGAAAAGCTGCTCAACAGCACTAATTATTAGAGAAATGCAAATCAAAACTACAATGAGGTTTCACCTCACACCTGTTAGAATCGGCATCATCAGAAAATCTACAAACAACCAATTCTGGGGAGGGTGTGGACAAAAGGAGCCCTCTTCCACTATTGGTGGGAATGTAAATTGATACAGTCACTATGGAGAACAGTATGGAGTTTCCTTAAAAAAGCTAGAAATAGAATTACCATCTGATCCAGCAATCCCACTTCTGGGCATATACCCAGAGAAAACCGTATTTCAAAAAGGCACATTCACCACAATGTTCGTTGCAGCACTATTTACAATAGCCAGGTAATGGAAGCAACCTAAATGCCCACAGACAGATGAGTGGATAAAGATGTGGTACATATATAAAATGGAATATTACTCGGCCATAAAAAGGAATGAAACTGGGTCATTTGTAGAGACATCGATGGATCGAGAGACTGTCATACAGAATGAAGTAAGTCAGAAAGAGGAAAACAAATATTGTATATTAATGCATATATGTGGAGCCTAAAAATGGTACAGATGAACTGGTTTGCAGGGAAGAAATAGAGACACAGAGGTAGAGAACAAACGTATGGACACCAAGTGTGGGAAGCCATGGGGTGGTGGTGGTGGAATGAGTTGGGAGATTGGGATTGACCTGTATACATGTATATGCATAAAATACATAACTAATAATAACGTGGTGTATAAAAAAATAAATAAAATTAAATTTCAAAATTTTAAAAAATAAAATTTAATAATAAAACAGAAAAAAGTTCTTCCCGTCACACAGATGTATTTATAGGAGGGAATTATTTCCATGCTTATATCTATAAATACATAAAAGAGGAATAAAATCTAACTTGAACCATAAAAGAAAAAAAAAAACCCTGAACCCACGAGTTATACAGAGGAAAACCCTATCAGGGCACTTGCTCCAGTGGTAAACAATTCTGAAATTGGTCAGAGGTGGGGAACCATCTCCCATACAGCCATCAACCCACCCCCCACGCAAGGAGCGTCCTCATTGCAAAGCTGGGGGACCGTGCCGAGGCATCTGTGAGTAAACGTGAGCTGAGCCCCAGGCCAGCTACTGCTGAACTGTTCCCACCCTTTCCAGGTAAAACACCTGAATATATACAAGGGCTTGAAAGCCTAGAGGAAGGACCGTGGAGCCACACCAGCGACAGCACGCAGGCCAACTTGGTGCCTGCAGGGCAGCCAGGGTGGTCCTGGCCCCGGAAGCTCTTCCAGAAGCTTTCCATTGCCCTGCCTGAGATACCCCTCATGTCCCGGCCCCCACTGCTTTTTTCTTTCCTCACCTCTGTCCGAAGAGAAATTCCAGCGGAAAGTATGGGTGACACAACCTCTTCTTTACAGGCGGCAGCCTGGCAACTCCTGCAGAAAGGCCAGCAGAACCCCACTCACACCGGGCCACCCACAAAGCTGTGGCCCCTCACTCCCTCCCACCAGCACAGCCCCGAGACTGCTGACGGGGCAGAGAATATGGAGTCAGGCACAGCTTCAGGGGCTATTGCTGCCTGGAGCGCTGTTTATATTGACCTCAACGAGGCACACCTGGGGAGGGCGGGCCGGCAGGTTAAGGCTGCCCAGGTCAGCTAATCCACAACCCTCATGGAATCACATTGTTGAAAATGGACCCCGCTAAGGCAGAAGAGATGCCAAGGAAAAAAAGGACCCAATGCCATTTGCAGCACCGTAGCTGAGTCCAGAAGTAATCACGTGACTTGTAGTAAGTCAGAAAGTGGAAGACACATATCATATCATATCACTTATAGGTGTTACCTAAAAATGGATACCAGGGCAGATATTTCCACGGAGAAGGGCAATCACAGATTCATTAAACAAACTTATGGTTCACCAATGGAAAGGTGTGAGGATTGGTTTCATTACGATATCGGGGTTAACAGACATATACAAACACAGGTGACATATATAATCACCAAAGACCTACAGAATACCAAGAGAGGACGACTCAACATTCTGTCATAACGTACATGGGAAAAGGATCCCAGGAAGAACAGTCATCTGTATATGTGTAAAAGAACCACATCTTCCACACCTACAACAAGCCAAACATTGTAATCAAACTTGCTGTAATAAAAAATAAAAAATTAAATTAAAAACACGAACAAGAAGTAGTGAGACAAACGTGAGGGGCTTTCTCCTGGCACATTCCATTCTAAACTCCAATCTAGAACACCACTTCCACTGAGGCTCTCTTGCCCTAGTAACCAGATTTGGTAAGGGTGAACTGCTGCCACCTTGTGGCCGTTTCACACAACAGCAGCTTTAATCCCAGCGCTAATGGTCAGTTGATATTCAAAATCATTGCAGGCCTGTAAATGACACCTGCCCTGAAAACAAATCCTGGGGTCACATATCGACCAAAAAATTCAAAGGACGTCCATATTTCAAAACGACCGTTTCAAAAGGCATATTTTACGCACATTAGTGTTCTGCTTCTTTTCCTTTCTTTCCTTTTTTGTTAAAAAACACGGGAATGGAAAAAGGCATCCCTCAGAATGGGCGAAAATCGTTGCAGACGAATCAATGGACAGACGTTTAATCTCCAATATATATAAACAGCTCATGCAGCTTAATATTAAAAAAACAAACAACCCAAAAAAAATGGGCAGAAGATCTAAAGAGACGTTTCTTCAAAGGAGACACAGAGATGGCCAAGACGCACATGAAAAGCTGCTCAAGAGCACTAATTATTAGAGAAATGCAAATCAAAATTACAATGAGTTATCACCTCACACCTGTTAGAATCGGCATCATCAGGAAATCTACAAACAACCAATTCTGGGGAGGGTGTGGACAAAAGGAGCCGTCTTCCACTATTGGTGGGAATGTAAATTGATACAGTCACTATGGAGAACAGTATGGAGTTTCCTTAAAAAAATTAGAAATAGAATTACCATCTGATCCAGCAATCCCACTTCTGGGCATATACCCAGAGAAAACCGTATTTCAAAAAGGCACATTCACCACAATGTTCGTTGCAGCACTATTTACAATAGCCAGGTAATGGAAGCAACCTAAATGCCCACAGACAGATGAATGGATAAAGATGTGGTACATATATAAAATGGAATATTACTCGGCCATAAAAAGGAATGAAACTGGGTCATTTGTAGAGACATCGATGGATCGAGAGACTGTCATACAGAATGAAGTAAGTCAGAAAGAGGAAAAGAAATATTGTATATTAATGCATATATGTGGAGCCTAAAAACGGTACAGATGAATTGGTTTGCAGGGAAGAAATAGAGACACAGAGGTAGAGAACAAACGTATGGACACCAAGTGTGGGAAGCCATGGGGTGGTGGTGGTGGGATGAGTTGGGAGTTTGGGATTGACCTGTATACATGCATATGCATAAAATACATAACTAATAATAACGTGCTGTATAAAAAAATAAATAAAATTAAATTTCAAAATTTAAAAAAATAAAATTTAAAAATAAAACAGAAAAAAGTTCTTCCCGTCACACAGATGTATTTATAGGAATGAATTATTTCCATGCTTATATCTATAAATACATAAAAGAGGAATAAAATCTAACTTGAACGATAAAAGAAAAAAAGAGTGAACCCACGAGTTATACAGAGGAAAACCCTATCACGGCACTTGCTCCAGCGGTCAACAATTCTGAAATTGGTCAGAGGTGGGGAACCATCTCCCATACAGCCAGCAACCCACCCCCCACGCAAGGAGCGTCCTCATTGCAAAGCTGGGGGACCGTGCCGAGGCATCTGTGAGTAAACGTGAGCTGAGCCCCAGGCCAGCTGCTGCTGAACTGTCCCCACCCTTTCCAGGTAAAACTCCTGAATATGTACAAGGGCTTGAAAGCCTAGAGGAAGGACCATGGAGCCACACCAGCGACAGCACGCAGGCCAACTTGGTGCCTGCAGGCCAGCCAGCGTGGTCCTGGACCCTGGCACTCTTCCAGAAGCTTTCCATTGCCCTGCCTGAGATACCCCTCCTGTCCCGGCCCCCACTGCTTTTTTCCTTCCTCACCTCTGTCCGGAGAGAAATTCCAGCGGAAGGTATGGGTGACACATCCTCTTCTTTACAGGCGGCAGCCTGGCAACTCCTGCAGAAAGGCCAGCAGAACCCCACTCACACCGGGCCACCCACAAAGCTGTGGCCCCTCACTCCCTCCCACCAGCACAGCCCCGAGACTGCTGACGGGGCAGAGAATATGGAGTCAGGCACAGCTTCAGGGGCTATTGCTGCCTGGAGCTCTGTTTATATTGACCTCAACGAGGCACACCTGGGGAGGGCGGGCCGGCAGGGTAAGGCTGCCCAGGTCAGCTAATCCACAACCCTCAGGGAATCACATTGTTGAAAATGGACCCCGCTAAGGCAGAAGAGATGCCAAGGAAAAAAAGGACCCAATGCCATTTGCAGCACCGTAGATGAGTCTAGAAGTAATCACGTGACTTGTAGTAAGTCAGAAAGTGAAAGACACATATCATATCATATCACTTATAGGTGTTACCTAAAAATGGATACCAGGGCAGATATTTCCACGGAGAAGGGCAATCACAGATTCATTAAACAAACTTATGGTTCACCAATGGAAAGGTGTGAGGATTGGTTTCATTACGATATCGGGGTTAACAGACATATACAAACACAGGTGACATATATAATCACCAAAGACCTACAGAATACCAAGAGAGGACTACTCAACATTCTGTCATAACGTACATGGGAAAAGGATCCCAGGAAGAACAGTCATCTGTATATGTGTAAAAGAACCACATCTTCCACACCTACAACAAGCCAAACATTGTAATCAAACTTGCTGTAATAAAAAATAAAAAATTAAATTAAAAACACGAACAAGAAGTAGTGAGACAAACGTGAGGGGCTTTCTCCTGGCACATTCCATTCTAAACTCCAATCTAGAACACCACTTCCACTGAGGCTCTCTTGCCCTAGTAACCAGATTTGGTAAGGGTGAACTGCTGCCACCTTGTGGCCGTTTCACACAACAGCAGCTTTAATCCCAGCGCTAATGGTCAGTTGATATTCAAAATCATTGCAGGCCTGTAAATGACACCTGCCCTGAAAACAAATCCTGGGGTCACATATCGACCAAAAAATTCAAAGGACGTCCATATTTCAAAACGACCGTTTCAAAAGGCATATTTTACGCACATTAGTGTTCTGCTTCTTTTCCTTTCTTTCCTTTTTTGTTAAAAAACACGGGAATGGAAAAAGGCATCCCTCAGAATGGGCGAAAATCGTTGCAGACGAATCAATGGACAGAGGTTTAATCTCCAATATATATAAACAGCTCATGCAGCTTAATATTAAAAAAACAAACAACCCAAAAAAAATGGGCAGAAGATCTAAAGAGACGTTTCTTCAAAGGAGACACAGAGATGGCCAAGACGCACATGAAAAGCTGCTCAACAGCACTAATTATTAGAGAAATGCAAATCAAAACTACAATGAGGTATCACCTCACACCTGTTAGAATCGGCATCATCAGGAAATCTACAAACAACCAATTCTGGGGAGGGTGTGGACAAAAGGAGCCCTCTTCCACTATTGGTGGGAATGTAAATTGATACAGTCACTATGGAGAACAGTATGGAGTTTCCTTAAAAAAATTAGAAATAGAATTACCATCTGATCCAGCATTCCCACTTCTGGGCATATACCCAGAGAAAACCGTATTTCAAAAAGGCACATTCACCACAATGTTCGTTGCAGCACTATTTACAATAGCCAGGTAATGGAAGCAACCTAAATGCCCACAGACAGAAGAATGGATAAAGATGTGGTACATATATAAAATGGAATATTACTCGGCCATAAAAAGGAATGAAACTGGGTCATTTGAATAGACATCGATGGATCGAGAGACTGTCATACAGAATGAAGTAAGTCAGAAAGAGGAAAACAAATATTGTATATTAATGCATATATGTGGAGCCTAAAAACGGTACAGATGAACTGGTTTGCAGGGAAGAAATAGAGACACAGAGGTAGAGAACAAACGTATGGACACCAAGTGTGGGAAGCCATGGGGTGGTGGTGGTGGGATGAGTTGGGAGTTTGGGATTGACCTGTATACATGCATATGCATAAAATACATAACTAATAATAACGTGCTGTATAAAAAAATAAATAAAATTATATTTCAAAATTTAAAAAAATAAAATTTAAAAATAAAACAGAAAAAAGTTCTTCCCGTCACACAGATGTATTTATAGGAATGAATTATTTCCATGCTTATATCTATAAATACATAAAAGAGGAATAAAATCTAACTTGAACGATAAAAGAAAAAAAGAGTGAACCCACGAGTTATACAGAGGAAAACCCTATCACGGCACTTGCTCCAGCGGTCAACAATTCTGAAATTGGTCAGAGGTGGGGAACCATCTCCCATACAGCCAGCAACCCACCCCCCACACAAGGAGCGTCCTCATTGCAAAGCTGGGTGTCCGTGCCGAGGCATCTGTGAGTAAACGTGAGCTGAGCCCCAGGCCAGCTGCTGCTGAACTGTCCCCACCCTTTCCAGGTAAAACACCTGAATATGTACAAGGGCTTGAAAGCCTAGAGGAAGGACCGTGGAGCCACACCAGCGACAGCACGCAGGCCAACTTGGTGCCTGCAGGCCAGCCAGGGTGGTCCTGGACCCTGGCGCTCTTCCAGAAGCTTTCCATTGCCCTGCCTGAGATACCCCTCCTGTCCCGGCCCCCACTGCTTTTTTCCTTCCTCACCTCTGTCCGGAGAGAAATTCCAGCGGAAGGTATGTTGACACATCCTCTTCTTTACAGGCGGCAGCCTGGCAACTCCTGCAGAAAGGCCAGCAGAACCCCACTCACACTGGGCCACCCACAAAGCTGTGGCCACTCACTCCCTCCCATCAGCAAAGCCCCGAGACTGCTGACGGGTCAGAGAATATGGAGTCAGGCACAGCTTCAGGGGCTATTGCTGCCTGGAGCGCTGTTTATATTGACCTCAACGAGGCACACCTGGGGAGGGCGGGCCGGCAGGGTAAGGCTGCCCAGGTCAGCTAATCCACAACCCTCAGGGAATCACATTGTTGAAAATGGACCCCGCTAAGGCAGAAGAGATGCCAAGGAAAAAAAGGACCCAATGCCATTTGCAGCACCGTAGATGAGTCTAGAAGTAATCACATGACTTGTAGTAAGTCAGAAAGTGAAAGACACATATCATATCATATCACTTATAGGTGTTACCTAAAAATGGATACCAGGGCAGATATTTCCACGGAGAAGGGCAATCACAGATTCATTAAACAAACTTATGGTTCACCAATGGAAAGGTGTGAGGATTGGTTTCATTACGATATCGGGGTTAACAGACATATACAAACACAGGTGACATATATAATCACCAAAGACCTACAGAATACCAAGAGAGGACGACTCAACATTCTGTCATAACGTACATGGGAAAAGGATCCCAGGAAGAACAGTCATCTGTATATGTGTAAAAGAACCACATCTTCCACACCTACAACAAGCCAAACATTGTAATCAAACTTGCTGTAATAAAAAATAAAAACTTAAATTAAAAACACGAACAAGAAGTAGTGAGACAAACGTGAGGGGCTTTCTCCTGGCACATTCCATTCTAAACTCCAATCTAGAACACCACTTCCACTGAGGCTCTCTTGCCCTAGTAACCAGATTTGGTAAGGGTGAACTGCTGCCACCTTGTGGCCGTTTCACACAACAGCAGCTTTAATCCCAGCGCTAATGGTCAGTTGATATTCAAAATCATTGCAGGCCTGTAAATGACACCTGCCCTGAAAACAAATCCTGGGGTCACATATCGACCAAAAAATTCAAAGGACGTCCATATTTCAAAACGACCGTTTCAAAAGGCATATTTTACGCACATTAGTGTTCTGCTTCTTTTCCTTTCTTTCCTTTTTTGTTAAAAAACACGGGAATGGAAAAAGGCATCCCTCAGAATGGGCGAAAATCGTTGCAGACGAATCAATGGACAGAGGTTTAATCTCCAATATATATAAACAGCTCATGCAGCTTAATATTAAAAAAACAAACAACCCAATACAAAAATGGGCAGAAGATCTAAAGAGACGTTTCTTCAAAGGAGACACAGAGATGGCCAAGACGCACATGAAAAGCTGCTCAACAGCACTAATTATTAGAGAAATGCAAATCAAAACTACAATGAGGTATCACCTCACACCTGTTAGAATCGGCATCATCAGGAAATCTACAAACAACCAATTCTGGGGAGGGTGTGGACAAAAGGAGCCCCCTTCCACTATTGGTGGGAATGTAAATTGATACAGTCACTATGGAGAACAGTATGGAGTTTCCTTAAAAAAATTAGAAATAGAATTACCATCTGATCCAGCAATCCCACTTCTGGGCATATACCCAGAGAAAACCGAATTTCAAAAGGGCACATTCACCACAATGTTCATTGCAGCACTATTTACAATAGCCAGGTAATGGAAGCAACCTAAATGCCCACAGACAGATGAATGGATAAAGATGTGGTACATATATAAAATGGAATATTACTCGGTCATAAAAAGGAATGAAACTGGGTCATTTGAAGAGACATCGATGGATCGAGAGACTGTCATACAGAATGAAGTAAGTCAGAAAGAGGAAAACAAATATTGTATATTAATGCATATATGTGGAACCTAAAAAATTGGTACAGATGAACTGGTTTGCAGGGAAGAAATAGAGACACAGAGGTAGAGAACAAACGTATGGACACCAAGTGTGGGAAGCCATGGGGTGGTGGTGGTGGGATGAGTTGGGAGTTTGGGATTGACCTGTATACATGTATATGCATAAAATACATAACTAATAATAACGTGCTGTATAAAAAAAATAAATAAAATTAAATTTCAAAATTTTAAAAAATAAAATTTAAAAATAAAACAGAAAAAAGTTCTTCCCGTCACACAGATGTATTTATAGGAATGAATTATTTCCATGCTTATATCTATAAATACATAAGAGAGGAATAAAATCTAACTTGAACGATAAAAGAAAAAAAAAGTGAACCCACGAGTTATACAGAGGAAAACCCTATCACGGCACTTGCTCCAGCGGTCAACAATTCTGAAATTGGTCAGAGGTGGGGAACCATCTCCCATACAGCCAGCAACCCACCCCCCACGCAAGGAGCGTCCTCATTGCAAAGCTGGGGGACCGTGCCGAGGCATCTGTGAGTAAACGTGAGCTGAGCCCCAGGCCAGCTGCTGCTGAACTGTCCCCACCCTTTCCAGGTAAAACACCTGAATATGTAAAAGGGCTTGAAAGCCTAGAGGAAGGACCGTGGAGCCACACCAGTGACAGCACGCAGGCCATCTTGGTGCCTGCAGGCCAGCCAGGGTGGTCCTGGACCCTGGCGCTCTTCCAGAAGCTTTCCATTGCCCTGCCTGAGATACCCCTCCTGTCCCGGCCCCCACTGCTGTTTTCCTTCCTCACCTCTGTCCGGAGAGAAATTCCAGCGGAAGGTATGGGTGACACATCCTCTTCTTTACAGGCGGCAGCCTGGCAACTCCTGCAGAAAGGCCAGCAGAACCCCACTCACACCAGGCCACCCACAAAGCTGTGGCCCCTCACTCCCTCCCACCGGCACAGCCCCGAGACTGCTGACGGGGCAGAGAATATGGAGTCAGCCACAGCTTCAGGGGCTATTGCTGCCTGGAGCGCTGTTTATATTGACCTCAACGAGGCACACCTGGGGAGGGCGGGCCGGCAGGGTAAGGCTGCCCAGGTCAGCTAATCCACAACCCTCAGGGAATCACATTGTTGAAAATGGACCCCGCTAAAGTAGAAGATATGCCAAGGAAAAAAAGGACACAATGCCATTTGCAGCACCGTAGATGAGTCTAGAAGTAATCACGTGACTTGTAGTAAGTCAGAAAGTGAAAGACACATATCATATCATATCACTTATAGGTGTTACCTAAAAATGGATACCAGGGCAGATATTTCCACGGAGAAGGGCAATCACAGATTCATTAAACAAACTTATGGTTCACCAATGGAAAGGTGTGAGGATTGGTTTCATTACGATATCGGGGTTAACAGACATATACAAACACAGGTGACATATATAATCACCAAAGACCTACAGAATACCAAGAGAGGACTACTCAACATTCTGTCATAACGTACATGGGAAAAGGATCCCAGGAAGAACAGTCATCTGTATATGTGTAAAAGAACCACATCTTCCACACCTACAACAAGCCAAACATTGTAATCAAACTTGCTGTAATAAAAAATAAAAAATTAAATTAAAAACACGAACAAGAAGTAGTGAGACAAACGTGAGGGGCTTTCTCCTGGCACATTCCATTCTAAACTCCAATCTAGAACACCACTTCCACTGAGGCTCTCTTGCCCTAGTAACCAGATTTGGTAAGGGTGAACTGCTGCCACCTTGTGGCCGTTTCACACAACAGCAGCTTTAATCCCAGCGCTAATGGTCAGTTGATATTCAAAATCATTGCAGGCCTGTAAATGACACCTGCCCTGAAAACAAATCCTGGGGTCACATATCGACCAAAAAATTCAAAGGACGTCCATATTTCAAAACGACCGTTTCAAAAGGCATATTTTACGCACATTAGTGTTCTGCTTCTTTTCCTTTCTTTCCTTTTTTGTTATAAAACACGGGAATGGAAAAAGGCATCCCTCAGAATGGGCGAAAATCGTTGCAGACGAATCAATGGACAGAGGTTTAATCTCCAATATATATAATCAGCTCATGCAGCTTAATATTAAAAAAACAAACAACCCAATACAAAAATGGGCAGAAGATCTAAAGAGACGTTTCTTCAAAGGAGACACAGAGATGGCCAAGACGCACATGGAAAGCTGCTCAACAGCACTAATTATTAGAGAAATGCAAATCAAAACTACAATGAGGTATCACCTCACACCTGTTAGAATCGGCATCATCAGGAAATCTACAAACAACCAATTCTGGGGAGGGTGTGGACAAAAGGAGCCCCCTTCCACTATTGGTGGGAATGTAAATTGATACAGTCACTATGGAGAACAGTATGGAGTTTCCTTAAAAAAATTAGAAATAGAATTACCATCTGATCCAGCAATCCCACTTCTGGGCATATACCCAGAGAAAACCGAATTTCAAAAGGGCACATTCACCACAATGTTCATTGCAGCACTATTTACAATAGCCAGGTAATGGAAGCAACCTAAATGCCCACAGACAGATGAATGGATAAAGATGTGGTACATATATGAAATGGAATATTACTCGGCCATAAAAAGGAATGAAACTGGGTCATTTGAAGAGACATCGATGGATCGAGAGACTGTCATACAGAATGAAGTAAGTCAGAAAGAGGAAAACAAATATTGTATATTAATGCATATATGTGGAACCTAAAAAAATGGTACAGATGAACTGGTTTGCAGGGAAGAAATAGAGACACAGAGGTAGAGAACAAACGTATGGACACCAAGTGTGGGAAGCCATGGGGTGGTGGTGGTGGGATGAGTTGGGAGTTTGGGATTGACCTGTATACATGTATATGCATAAAATACATAACTAATAATAACGTGCTGTATAAAAAAATAAATAAAATTAAATTTCAAAATTTAAAAAAATAAAATTTAAAAATAAAACAGAAAAAAGTTCTTCCCGTCACACAGATGTATTTATAGGAATGAATTATTTCCATGCTTATATCTATAAATACATAAAAGAGGAATAAAATCTAACTTGAACGATAAAAGAAAAAAAAAGTGAACCCACGAGTTATACAGAGGAAAACCCTATCACGGCACTTGCTCCAGCGGTCAACAATTCTGAAATTGGTCAGAGGTGGGGAACCATCTCCCATACAGCCAGCAACACACCCCCCACGCAAGGAGCGTCCTCATTGCAAAGCTGGGGGACCGTGCCGAGGCATCTGTGAGTAAACGTGAGCTGAGCCCCAGGCCAGCTGCTGCTGAACTGTCCCCACCCTTTCCAGGTAAAACACCTGAATATGTACAAGGGCTTGAAAGCCTAGAGGAAGGACCGTGGAGCCACACCAGCGACAGCACGCAGGCCAACTTGGTGCCTGCAGGCCAGCCAGGGTGGTCCTGGACCCTGGCGCTCTTCCAGAAGCTTTCCATTGCCCTGCCTGAGATACCCCTCCTGTCCCGGCCCCCACTGCTTTTTTCCTTCCTCACCTCTGTCCGGAGAGAAATTCCAGCGGAAGGTATGGGTGACACATCCTCTTCTTTACAGGCGGCAGCTTGGCAACTCCTGCAGAAAGGCCAGCAGAACCCCACTCACACCAGGCCACCCACAAAGCTGTGGCCCCTCACTCCCTCCCACCAGCACAGCCCCGAGACTGCTGACGGGGCAGAGAATATGGAGTCAGGCACAGCTTCAGGGGCTATTGCTGCCTGGAGCGCTGTTTATATTGAACTCAACGAGGCACACCTGGGGAGGGCGGGCCGGCAGGGTAAGGCTGCCCAGGTCAGCTAATCCACAACCCTCAGGGAATCACATTGTTGAAAATGGACCCCGCTAAGGTAGAAGATATGCCAAGGAAAAAAAGGACACAATGCCATTTGCAGCACCGTAGATGAGTCTAGAAGTAATCACGTGACTTGTAGTAAGTCACAAAGTGAAAGACACATATCATATCATATCACTTATAGGTGTTACCTAAAAATGGATACCAGGGCAGATATTTCCACGGAGAAGGGCAATCACAGATTCATTAAACAAACTTATGGTTCACCAATGGAAAGGTGTGAGGATTGGTTTCATTACGATATCGGGGTTAACAGACATATACAAACACAGGTGACATATATAATCACCAAAGACCTACAGAATACCAAGAGAGGACTACTCAACATTCTGTCATAACGTACATGGGAAAAGGATCCCAGGAAGAACAGTCATCTGTATATGTGTAAAAGAACCACATCTTCCACACCTACAACAAGCCAAACATTGTAATCAAACTTGCTGTAATAAAAAATAAAAAATTAAATTAAAAACACGAACAAGAAGTAGTGAGACAAACGTGAGGGGCTTTCTCCTGGCACATTCCATTCTAAACTCCAATCTAGAACACCACTTCCACTGAGGCTCTCTTGCCCTAGTAACCAGATTTGGTAAGGGTGAACTGCTGCCACCTTGTGGCCGTTTCACACAACAGCAGCTTTAATCCCAGCACTAATGGTCAGTTGATATTCAAAATCATTGCAGGCCTGTAAATGACACCTGCCCTGAAAACAAATCCTGGGGTCACATATCGACCAAAAAATTCAAAGGACGTCCATATTTCAAAACGACCGTTTCAAAAGGCATATTTTACGCACATTAGTGTTCTGCTTCTTTTCCTTTCTTTCCTTTTTTGTTAAAAAACACGGGAATGGAAAAAGGCATCCCTCAGAATGGGCGAAAATCGTTGCAGACGAATCAATGGACAGAGGTTTAATCTCCAATATATATAAACAACTCATGCAGCTTAATATTAAAAAAACAAACAACCCCCCAAAAAATGGGCAGAAGATCTAAAGAGACGTTTCTTCAAAGGAGACACAGAGATGGCCAGGACGCACGTGAAAAGCTGCTCAACAGAACTAATTATTAGAGAAATGCAAATCAAAACTACAATGAGGTATCACCTCACACCTGTTAGAATCGGCATCATCAGAAAATCTACAAACAACCAATTCTGGGGAGGGTGTGGACAAAAGGAGCCCTCTTCCACTATTGGTGGGAATGTAAATTGATACAGTCACTATGGAGAACAGTATGGAGTTTCCTTAAAAAAACTAGAAATAGAATCACCATCTGATCCAGCAATCCCACTTCTGGGCATATACCCAGAGAAAACCGTATTTCAAAAAGGCACATTCACCACAATGTTCGTTGCAGCACTATTTACAATAGCCAGGTAATGGAAGCAACCTAAATGCCCACAGACAGATGAATGGATAAAGATGTTGTACATATATAAAATGGAATATTACTCGGCCATAAAAAGGAATGAAACTGGGTCATTAGTAGAGACATCGATGGATCGAGAGACTGTCATACAGAATGAAGTAAGTCAGAAAGAAGAAAACAAATATTGTATATTAATGCATATATGTGGAGCCTAAAAATGGTACAGATGAACTGGTTTGCAAGGAAGAAATAGAGACACAGAGGTAGAGAACAAACGTATGGACACCAAGTGTGGGAAGCCATGGGTTGGTGGTGGTAGGATGAGTTGGGAGATTGGGATAGACCTGTATACATGTATATGCATAAAATACATAACTAATAATAACGTGCTGTATAAAAAAATAAATAAAATTAAATTTCAAAATTTTAAAAAATAAAATTTAAAAATAAAAGAGAAAAAAGTTCTTCACGTCACACAGATGTATTTATAGGAATGAATTATTCCCATGCTTATATCTATACATATATAAAAGGGGAATAAAATCTAACTTGAACCATAAAAGAAAAAAAAAGTGAACCCACGAGTTATACAGAGGAAAACCCTATCAGGGCACTTGCTCCAGTGGTAAACAATTCTGAAATTGGTCAGAGGTGGGGAACCATCTCCCATACAGCCAGCAACCCACCCCCCACGCAAGGATCGTCCTCATTGCAAAGCTGGGGGACCGTGCCGAGGCATCTGTGAGTAAACGTGAGCTGAGCCCCAGGCCAGCTGCTGCTGAACTGTTCCCACCCTTTCCAGGTAAAACACCTGAATATGTACAAGGGCTTGAAAGCCTAGAGGAAGGACCGTGGAGCCACACCAGCGACAGCACGCAGGCCAACTTGGTGCCTGCAGGCCAGCCAGGGTGGTCCTGGACCCTGGCGCTCTTCCAGAAGCTTTCCATTGCCCTGCCTGAGATACCCCTCCTGTCCCGGACCCCACTGCTTTTTTTCCTTCCTCACCTCTGTCCGGAGAGAAATTCCAGCGGAAGGTATGGGTGACACAACCTCTTCTTTACAGGCGGCAGCCTGGCAACTCCTGCAGAAAGGACAGCAGAACCCCACTCACACTGGGCCACCCACAAAGCTGTGGCCCCTCACTCCCTCCCACCAGCACAGCCCCGAGACTGCTGACGGGGCAGAGAATATGGAGTCAGGCACAGCTTCAGGGGCTATTGCTGCCTGGAGCTCTGTTTATATTGACCTCAACGAGGCACACCTGGGGAGGGCGGGCCGGCAGGGTAAGGCTGCCCAGGTCAGCTAATCCACAACCCTCAGGGAATCATATGGTTGAAAATGGACCCCGCTAAGGCAGAAGAGGAGCCAAGGAAAAAAAGGACACAATGCCATTTGCAGCACCGTAGATGAGTCTAGAAGTAATCACGTGACTTGTAGTAAGTCAGAAAGTGAAAGACACGTATCATATCATATGACTTATAGGTGTTACCTAAAAATGGATACCAGGGCAGATATTTCCACGGAGAAGGGCAATCACAGATTCATTAAACAAACTTATGGTTCACCAATGGAAAGGTGTGAGGATTGGTTTCATTACGATATCGGGGTTAACAGACATATACAAACACAGGTGACATATATAATCACCAAAGACCTACAGAATACCAAGAGAGGACTACTCAACATTCTGTCATAACGTACATGGGAAAAGGATCCCAGGAAGAACAGACATCTGTATATGTGTAAAAGAACCACATCTTCCACACCTACAACAAGCCAAACATTGTAATCAAACTTGCTGTAATAAAAAATAAAAACTTAAATTAAAAACACGAACAAGAAGTAGTGAGACAAACGTGAGGGGCTTTCTCCTGGCACATTCCATTCTAAACTCCAATCTAGAACACCACTTCCACTGAGGCTCTCTTGCCCTAGTAACCAGATTTGGTAAGGGTGAACTGCTGCCACCTTGTGGCCGTTTCACACAACAGCAGCTTTAATCCCAGTGCTAATGTTCAGTTGATATTCAAAATCATTGCAGGCCTGTAAATGACACCTGCCCTGAAAACAAATCCTGGGGTCACATATCGACCAAAAAATTCAAAGGACGTCCATATTTCAAAACGACCGTTTCAAAAGGCATATTTTACGCACATTAGTGTTCTGCTTCTTTTCCTTTCTTTCCTTTTTTGTTAAAAAACACGGGAATGGAAAAAGGCATCCCTCAGAATGGGCGAAAATCGTTGCAGACGAATCAATGGACAGAGTTTTAATCTCCAATATATATAAACAGCTCATGCAGCTTAATATTAAAAAAACAAACAACCCAAAAAAAATGGGCAGAAGATCTAAAGAGACGTTTCTTCAAAGGAGACACAGAGATGGCCAAGACGCACATGAAAAGCTGCTCAACAGCAGTAATTATTAGAGAAATGCAAATCAAAACTACAATGAGGTATCACCTCACACCTGTTAGAATCGGCATCATCAGAAAATCTACAAACAACCAATTCTGGGGAGGGTGTGGACAAAAGGAGCCCTCTTCCACTATTGGTGGGAATGTAAATTGATACAGTCACTATGGAGAACAGTATGGAGTTTCCTTAAAAAAACTAGAAATAGAAATACCATCTGATCCAGCAATCCCACTTCTGGGCATATACCCAGAGAAAACCGTAAATCAAAAAGGCACATTCACCACAATGTTCGTTGCAGCACTATTTACAATAGCCAGGTAATGGAAGCAACCTAAATGCCCACAGACAGATGAATGGATAAAGATGTGGTACATATATAAAATGGAATATTACTCGGCCATGAAAAGGAATGAAACGGGGTCATTTGTAGAGACATCGATGGATCGAGAGACTGTCATACAGAATGAAGTAAGTCAGAAAGAGGAAAACAAATATTGTATATTAATGCATATATGTGGAGCCTAAAAATGGTACAGATGAACTGGTTTGCAGGGAAGAAATAGAGACACAGAGGTAGAGAACAAACGTATGGACACCAAGTGTGGGAAGCCATGGGGTGGTGGTGGTGGGATGAGTTGGGAGATTGGGATTGACCTGTATACATGTATATGCATAAAATACATAACTAATAATAACGTGCTGTATAAAAAAAATAAAATTAAATTTCAAAATTTTAAAAAATAAAATTTAAAAATAAAAGAGAAAAAACTTCCCGTCACACAGATGTATTTATAGGAATGAATTATTTCCATGCTTATATCTATAAATACATAAAAGAGGAATAAAATCTAACTTGAACAATAAAAGAAAAAAAAAGTGAACCCACGAGTTATACAGAGGAAAACCCTATCACGGCACTTGCTCCAGCGGTCAACAATTCTGAAATTGGTCAGAGGTGGGGAACCATCTCCCATACAGCCAGCAACCCACCCCCCACGCAAGGAGCGTCCTCATTGCAAAGCTGGAGGACCGTGCTGAGGCATCTGTGAGTAAACTTGGATTGAGCCCCAGGCCAGCTGCTGCTGAACTGTCCCCACCCTTTCCAGGTAAAACACCTGAATATGTACAAGGGCTTGAAATCCTAGAGGCAGGTCCGTGGAGCCACACCAGCGACAGCACGCAGGCCAACTTTGTGCCTGCAGGCAAGCCAGGGTGGTCCTGGACCCAGGCGCTCTTCCGGAAGTTTCCATTGCCCTGCCTGAGATACCCCTCCTGTCCCGGACCCCACTGCTTTTTTCCTTCCTCACCTCTGTCCGGAGAGAAATTCCACCGGAAGGTATGGGTGACACAACCTCTTCTTTACAGGCGGCAGCCTGGCAACTCCTGCAGAAAGGCCAGCAGAACCCCACTCACACCGGGCCACCCACAAAGCTGTGGCCCCTCACTCCCTCCCACCAGCACAGCCCCGAGACTGCTGACGGGGCAGAGAATATGGAGTCAGGCACAGCTTCAGGGGCTATTGCTGCCTGGAGCTCTGTTTATATTGACCTCAATGAGGCACACATGAGGAGGGCGGGCCGGCAGGGTAAGGCTGCCCAGGTCAGCTAATCCACAACCCTCAGGGAATCACATTGTTGAAAATGGACCCCGCTAAGTCAGAAGAGATGCCAAGGAAAAAAAGGACACAATGCCAGTTGCAGCACCGTAGATGAGTCTAGAAGTAATCACATGACTTGTAGTAAGTCAGAAAGTGAAAGACACGTATCATATCATATCACTTATAGGTGTTACCTAAAAATGGATACCAGGGCAGATATTTCCACGGAGAAGGGCAATCACAGATTCATTAAACAAACTTATGGTTCACCAATGGAAAGGTGTGAGGATTGGTTTCATTACGATATCGGGGTTAACAGACATATACAAACACAGGTGACATATATAATCACCAAAGACCTACAGAATACCAAGAGAGGACTACTCAACATTCTGTCATAACGTACATGGGAAAAGGATCCCAGGAAGAACAGACATCTGTATATGTGTAAAAGAACCACATCTTCCACACCTACAACAAGCCAAACATTGTAATCAAACTTGCTGTAATAAAAAATAAAAACTTAAATTAAAAACACGAACAAGAAGTAGTGAGACAAACGTGAGGGGCTTTTTCCTGGCACATTCCATTCTAAACTCCAATCTAGAACACCACTTCCACTGAGGCTCTCTTGCCCTAGTAACCAGATTTGGTAAGGGTGAACTGCTGCCACCTTGTGGCCGTTTCACACAACAGCAGCTTTAATCCCAGTGCTAATGTTCAGTTGATATTCAAAATCATTGCAGGCCTGTAAATGACACCTGCCCTGAAAACAAATCCTGGGGTCACATATCAACCAAAAAATTCAAAGGACGTCCATATTTCAAAACGACCGTTTCAAAAGGCATATTTTACGCACATTAGTGTTCTGCTTCTTTTCCTTTCTTTACTTTTTTGTTAAAAAACACGGGAATGGAAAAAGGCATCCCTCAGAATGGGCGAAAATCGTTGCAGACGAATCAATGGACAGAGTTTTAATCTCCAATATATATAAACAGCTCATGCAGCTTAATATTAAAAAAACAAACAACCCAAAAAAAATGGGCAGAAGATCTAAAGAGACGTTTCTTCAAAGGAGACACAGAGATGGCCAAGACGCACATGAAAAGCTGCTCAACAGCAGTAATTATTAGAGAAATGCAAATCAAATCTACAATGAGGTATCACCTCACACCTGTTAGAATCGGCATCATCAGAAAATCTACAAACAACCAATTCTGGGGAGGGTGTGGACAAAAGGAGCCCTCTTCCACTATTGGTGGGAATGTAAATTGATACAGTCACTATGGAGAACAGTATGGAGTTTCCTTAAAAAAACTAGAAATAGAAATACCATCTGATCCAGCAATCCCACTTCTGGGCATATACCCAGAGAAAACCGTAAATCAAAAAGGCACATTCACCACAATGTTCGTTGCAGCACTATTTACAATAGCCAGGTAATGGAAGCAACCTAAATGCCCACAGACAGATGAATGGATAAAGATGTGGTACATATATAAAATGGAATATTACTCGGCCATGAAAAGGAATGAAACGGGGTCATTTGTAGAGACATCGATGGATCGAGAGACTGTCATACAGAATGAAGTAAGTCAGAAAGAGGAAAACAAATATTGTATATTAATGCATATATGTGGAGCCTAAAAATGGTACAGATGAACTGGTTTGCAGGGAAGAAATAGAGACACAGAGGTAGAGAACAAACGTATGGACACCAAGTGTGGGAAGCCATGGGGTGGTGGTGGTGGGATGAGTTGGGAGATTGGGATTGACCTGTATACATGTATATGCATAAAATACATAACTAATAATAACGTGCTGTATAAAAAAAATAAAATTAAATTTCAAAATTTTAAAAAATAAAATTTAAAAATAAAAGAGAAAAAACTTCCCGTCACACAGATGTATTTATAGGAATGAATTATTTCCATGCTTATATCTATAAATACATAAAAGAGGAATAAAATCTAACTTGAACAATAAAAGAAAAAAAAAGTGAACCCACGAGTTATACAGAGGAAAACCCTATCACGGCACTTGCTCCAGCGGTCAACAATTCTGAAATTGGTCAGAGGTGGGGAACCATCTCCCATACAGCCAGCAACCCACCCCCCACGCAAGGAGCGTCCTCATTGCAAAGCTGGAGGACCGTGCTGAGGCATCTGTGAGTAAACTTGGATTGAGCCCCAGGCCAGCTGCTGCTGAACTGTCCCCACCCTTTCCAGGTAAAACACCTGAATATGTACAAGGGCTTGAAATCCTAGAGGCAGGTCCGTGGAGCCACACCAGCGACAGCACGCAGGCCAACTTTGTGCCTGCAGGCAAGCCAGGGTGGTCCTGGACCCAGGCGCTCTTCCGGAAGATTTCCATTGCCCTGCCTGAGATACCCCTCCTGTCCCGGACCCCACTGCTTTTTTCCTTCCTCACCTCTGTCCGGAGAGAAATTCCACCGGAAGGTATGGGTGACACAACCTCTTCTTTACAGGCGGCAGCCTGGCAACTCCTGCAGAAAGGCCAGCAGAACCCCACTCACACCGGGCCACCCACAAAGCTGTGGCCCCTCACTCCCTCCCACCAGCACAGCCCCGAGACTGCTGACGGGGCAGAGAATATGGAGTCAGGCACAGCTTCAGGGGCTATTGCTGCCTGGAGCTCTGTTTATATTGACCTCAATGAGGCACACATGAGGAGGGCGGGCCGGCAGGGTAAGGCTGCCCAGGTCAGCTAATCCACAACCCTCAGGGAATCACATTGTTGAAAATGGACCCTGCTAAGTCAGAAGAGATGCCAAGGAAAAAAAGGACACAATGCCAGTTGCAGCACCGTAGATGAGTCTAGAAGTAATCACATGACTTGTAGTAAGTCAGAAAGTGAAAGACACGTATCATATCATATCACTTATAGGTGTTACCTAAAAATGGATACCAGGGCAGATATTTCCACGGAGAAGGGCAATCACAGATTCATTAAACAAACTTATGGTTCACCAATGGAAAGGTGTGAGGATTGGTTTCATTACGATATCGGGGTTAACAGACATATACAAACACAGGTGACATATATAATCACCAAAGACCTACAGAATACCAAGAGAGGACTACTCAACATTCTGTCATAACGTACATGGGAAAAGGATCCCAGGAAGAACAGTCATCTGTATATGTGTAAAAGAACCACATCTTCCACACCTACAACAAGCCAAACATTGTAATCAAACTTGCTGTAATAAAAAATAAAAAAATTAAATTAAAAACACGAACAAGAAGTAGTGAGACAAACGTGAGGGGCTTTCTCCTGGCACATTCCATTCTAAACTCCAATCTAGAACACCACTTCCACTGAGGCTCTCTTGCCCTAGTAACCAGATTTGGTAAGGGTGAACTGCTGCCACCTTGTGGCCGTTTCACACAACAGCAGCTTTAATCCCAGCGCTAATGGTCAGTTGATATTCAAAATCATTGCAGGCCTGTAAATGACACCTGCCCTGAAAACAAATCCTGGGGTCACATATCGACCAAAAAATTCAAAGGACGTCCATATTTCAAAACGACCGTTTCAAAAGGCATATTTTACGCACATTAGTGTTCTGCTTCTTTTCCTTTCTTTCCTTTTTTGTTAAAAAACACGGGAATGGAAAAAGGCATCCCTCAGAATGGGCGAAAATCGTTGCAGACGAATCAATGGACAGAGGTTTAATCTCCAATATATATAAACAGCTCATGCAGCTTAATATTAAAAAAACAAACAACCCAAAAAAATGGGCAGAAGATCTAAAGAGACGTTTCTTCAAAGGAGACACAGAGATGGCCAAGACGCACATGAAAAGCTGCTCAACAGCACTAATTATTAGAGAAATGCAAATCAAAACTACAATGAGGTATCACCTCACACCTGTTAGAATCGGCATCATCAGGAAATCTACAAACAACCAATTCTGGGGAGGGTGTGGACAAAAGGAGCCCTCTTCCACTATTGGTGGGAATGTAAATTGATACAGTCACTATGAGGAACAGTATGGAGTTTCCTTAAAAAATTAGAAATAGAATTACCATCTGATCCAGAAATCCCACTTCTGGGCATATACCCAGAGAAAACCGTATTTCAAAAAGGCACATTCACCACAATGTTCATTGCAGCAATATTTACAATAGCCAGGTAATGGAAGTGAACTGCTGCCACCTTTTGGCCGTTTCACACAACAGCAGCTTTAATCCCAACGCTGATGGTCAGTTGATATTCAAAATCATTGCAGGCCTGTAAATGACACCTGCCCTGAAAACAAATCCTGGGGTCACATATCGACCAAAAAATTCAAAGGACGTCCATATTTCAAAACGACCGTTTCAAAAGGCATATTTTACGCACATTAGTGTTCTGCTTCTTTTCCTTTCTTTCCTTTTTTGTTAAAAAACACGGGAATGGAAAAAGGCATCCCTCAGAATGGGCGAAAAGAGTTGCAGACGAATCAATGGACAGAGGTTTCATCTCCAATATATATAAACAGCTCATGCAGCATAATATTAAAAAAACAAACAACCCAAAAAAATGGGCAGAAGATCTAAATTGACGTTTCTTCAAAGGAGACACAGAGATGGCCAAGATGCACATGTAAAGCTGCTCAACAGCACTAATTATTAGAGAAATGCAAATCAAAACTACAATGAGGTATCACCTCACACCTGTTAGAATCGGCATCATCAGAAAATCTACAAACAACCAATTCTGGGGAGGGTGTGGACAAAAGGAGCCCTCTTCCACTATTGGTGGGAATGTAAATTGATAGTCACTATGGAGAACAGTATGGAGTTTCCTTAAAAAAATTAGAAATAGAATTACCATCTGATCCAGCAATCCCACTTCTGGGCATATACCCAGAGAAAACCGTATTTCAAAAAGGCACATTCACCACAATGTTCGTTGCAGCACTATTTACAATAGCCAGGTAATGGAAGCAACCTAAATGCCCACAGACAGATGAATGGATAAAGATGTGGTACATATATAAAATGGAATATTACTCGGCCATAAAAAGGAATGAAACTGGGTCATTTGTAAAGACATCGATTGATCGAGAGACTGTCATACAGAATGAAGTAAGTCAGAAAGAGGAAAACAAATATTGTATATTAATGCATATATGTGGAGCCTAAAAATGCTACAGATGAACTGGTTTGCAGGGAAAAAATAGAGACACAGAGGTAGAGAACAAACGTATGGACACCAAGTGTGGGAAGCCATGGGGTGGTGGTGGTGTGATGAGTTGGTAGTTTGGGATTGACCTGTATACATGTATATGCATAAAATAGATAACTAATAATAAAGTGCTGTATAAAAACATAAATAAAATTAAATTTCAAAATTTTAAAAAATAAAACTTAAAAATAAAACAGAAAAAATTCTTCCCGTCACACAGATGTATTTATAGGAATGAATTATTTCCATGCTTATATCTATAAATACATAAAAGGGGAATAAAATCTAACTTGAACCATAAAAGAAAAAAAAAACCTGAACCCACGAGTTATACAGAGGAAAACCCTATCAGGGCACTTGCTCCAGTGGTAAACAATTCTGAAATTGGTCAGAGGTTGGGAACCATCTCCCATACAGCCAGCAACCCACCCATCACGCAAGGAGCATCCTCATTGCAAAGCTGGGGGACCGTGCCGAGGCATCTGTGAGTAAACGTGAGCTGAGCCCCAGGCCAGCTGCTGCTGAACTGTTCCCACCCTTTCCAGGTAAAACACCTGAATATGTACAAGGGCTTGAAAGCCTAGAGGAAGGACCGTGGAGCCACACCAGCGACAGCACGCAGGCCAACTTGGTGCCTGCAGGCCAGCCAGGGTGGTCCTGGCCCCGGGCGCTCTTCCAGAAGCTTTCCATTGCCCTGCCTGAGATACCCCTCCTGTCCCGGCCCCCACTGCTTTTTTCCTTCCTCACCTCTGTCCGGAGAGAAATTCCAGCGGAAGGTATGGGTGACACAACCTCTTCTTTACAGGCGGCAGCCTGGCAACTCCTGCAGAAAGGCCAGCAGAACCCCACTCACACCGGGCCAACCACAAAGCTGTGGCCCCTCACTCCCACCAGCACAGCCCCGAGACTGCTGACGGGGCAGAGAATATGGAGTCAGGCACAGCTTCAGGGGCTATTGCAGCCTGGAGCTCTCTTTATATTGACCTCAACGAGGCACACCTGGGGAGGGCGGGCCGGCAGGGTTAAGGCCGCCCAGGTCAGCTAATCCACAACCCTCAGGGAATCACATTGTTGAAAATGGACCCCGCTAAGGCAGAAGAGATGCCAAGGGATAAAAGGACACAATGCCATTTGCAGCACCGTAGATGAGTCTAGAATTAATCACGTGACTTGTAGTAAGTCAGAAAGTGAAAGACACATATCATATCATATCACTTATAGGTGTTACCTAAAAATGGATACCAGGGCAGATATTTCCACGGAGAAGGGCAATCACAGATTCATTAAACAAACTTACGGTTCACCAATGGAAAGGTGTGAGGATTGGGTTCATTACGATATCGGGGTTAACAGACATATACAAACACAGGTGACATATATAATCACCAAAGATCTACAGAATACCAAGAGAGGACTACTCAACATTCTGTCATAACGTACATGGGAAAAGGATCCCAGGAAGAACAGACATCTGTATATGTGTAAAAGAACCACATCTTCCACACCTACAACAAGCCAAACATTGTAATCAAACTTGCTGTAATAAAAAATATTAAATTAAATTAAATACACGAACCAGATGTAGTGAGACAAACGTGAGGGGCTTTCTCCTGGCACATTCCATTCTAAACTCCAATCTAGAACACCACTTCCACTGAGGCTCTCTTGCCCTAGTAACCAGATTTGGTAAGGGTGAACTGCTGCCACCTTGTGGCCGTTTCACACAACAGCAGCTTTAATCCCAACGCTAATGGTCAGTTGATATTCAAAATCATTGCAGGCCTGTAAATGACACCTGCCCTGAAAACAAATCCTGGTGTCACATATCAACCGAAAAATTCAAAGGACGTCCATATTTCAAAACGACCGTTTCAAAAGGCATATTTTACGCACATTAGTGTTCTGCTTCTTTTCCTTTCTTTCCTTTTTTGTTAAAAAACACGGGAATGGAAAAAGGCATCCCTCAGAATGGGCGAAAAGAGTTGCAGACGAATCAATGGACAGAGGTTTCATCTCCAATATATATAAACAGCTCATGCAGCATAATATTAAAAAAACAAACAACCCCAAAAAAATGGGCAGAAGATCTAAAGAGACGTTTCTTCAAAGGAGACACAGAGATGGCCAGGACGCACGTGAAAAGCTGCTCAACAGAACTAATTATTAGAGAAATGCAAATCAAAACTACAATGAGGTATCACCTCACACCTGTTAGAATCGGCATCATCAGAAAATCTACAAACAACCAATTCTGGGGAGGGTGTGGACAAAAGGAGCCCTCTTCCACTATTGGTGGGAATGTAAATTGATACAGTCACTATGGAGAACAGTATGGAGTTTCCTTAAAAAATCTAGATATAGAATTACCATCTGATTCAGCAATCCCACTTCTGGGCATATACCCAGAGAAAACCGTATTTCAAAAAGGCACATTCACCACAATGTTCGTTGCAGCACTATTTACAATAGCCAGGTAATGGAAGCAACCTAAATGCCCACAGACAGATGAATGGATAAAGATGTGGTACATATATAAAATGGAATATTACTCGGCCATAAAAAGGAATGAAACTGGGTCATTTGTAGAGACATTGATGGATCGAGAGACTGTCATACAGAATGAAGTAAGTCAGAAAGAGGAAAACAAATATTGTATATTAATGCATATATGTGGAGCCTAAAAATGCTACAGATGAACTGGTTTGCAGGGAAAAAATAGAGACACAGAGGTAGAGAACAAACGTATGGACACCAAGTGTGGGAAGCCATGGGGTGGTGGTGGTGGGATGAGTTGGGAGTTTGGGATTGACCTGTATACATGTATATGCATAAAATACATAACTAATAATAACGTGCTGTATAAAAACATAAATAAAATTAAATTTCAAAATTTTAAAAAATAAAATTTAAAAATAAAACAGAAAAAAGTTCTTCCCGTCAAACAGATGTATTTATAGGAATGAATTATTTCCATGCTTATATCTATAAATACATAAAAGAGGAATAAACTCTAACTTGAACGATAAAAGAAAAAAAAAGTGAACCCACGAGTTATGCAGAAGAAAACCCTATCACGGCACTTGCTCCAGCGGTCAACAATTCTGAAATTGGTCAGAGGTGGGGAACCATCACCCATACAGCCAGCAACCCACCCCCCACGCAAGGAGCGTCCTCATTGCAAAGCTGGAGGACCGTGCCGAGGCATCTGTGAGTAAACGTGAGCTGAGCCCCAGGCCAGCTGCTGCTGAACTGTCCCCACCCTTTCCAGGTAAAACACCTGAATATGTACAAGGGCTTGAAAGCCTAGAGGAAGGACCGTGCAGCCACACCAGCGACAGCACGCAGGCCAACTTGGTGCCTGCAGGCCAGCCAGGGTGGTCCTGGTCCCTGGCGCTCTTCCAGAAGCTTTCCATTGCCCTGCCTCAGATACCCCTCCTGTCCCGGCCCCCACTGCTTTTTTCCTTCCTCACCTCTGTCCGGGGAGATATTCCAGCGGAAAGTATGGGTGACACATCCTCTTCTTTACAGGCCACAGCCTGGCAACTCCTGCAGAAAGGCCAGCAGAACCCCACTCACACCGGACCACCCACAAAGCTGTGGTCCCTCACTCCCTCCCACCAGCACAGCCCCGAGACTGCTGACGGGGCAGAGAATATGGAGTCAGGCACAGCTTCAGGGGCTATTGCTGCCTGGAGCTCTGTTTATATTGACCTCAACGAGGCACACCAGGGGAGGGCGGGCCGGCAGGGTAAGGCTGCCCAGGTCAGCTAATCCACAACCCTCAGGGAATCACATTGTTGAAAATGGATCCCGCTAAGGCAGAAGAGAAGCCAAGGGAAAAATGGACACAATGCCATTTGCAGCACCGTAGATGAGTCTAGAAGTAATCACGTGACTTGTAGTAAGTCAGAAAGTGAAAGACACATATCATATCATATCACTTATAGGTGTTACCTAAAAATGGATACTAGGGCAGATATTTCCACGGAGAAGGGCAATAACAGATTCATTAAACAAACTTATGGTTCACCAATGGAAAGGTGTGAGGATTGGTTTCATTACGATATCGGGGTTAACAGACATATACAAACACAGGTGACATATATAATCACCAAAGACCTACAGAATACCAAGAGAGGACTACTCAACATTCTGTCATAACGTACATGGGAAAAGGATCCCAGGAAGAACAGACATCTGTATATGTGTAAAAGAACCACATCTTCCACACCTACAACAAGCCAAACATTGTAATCAAACTTGCTGTAATAAAAAATAAAAACTTATATTAAAAACACGAACAAGAAGTAGTGAGACAAACGTGAGGGGCTTTCTCCTGGCACATTCCATTCTAAACTCCAATCTAGAACACCACTTCCACTGAGGCTCTCTTGCCCTAGTAACCAGATTTGGTAAGGGTGAACTGCTGCCACCTTGTGGCCGTTTCACACAACAGCAGCTTTAATCCCAGCGCTAATGGTCAGTTGATATTCAAAATCATTGCAGGCCTGTAAATGACACCTGCCCTGAAAACAAATCCTGGGGTCACATATCGACCAAAAATTTCAAAGGACGTCCATATTTCAAAACGACCGTTTCAAAAGGCATATTTTACGCACATTAGTGTTCTGCTTCTTTTCCTTTCTTTCCTTTTTTGTTATAAAACACGGGAATGGAAAAAGGCATCCCTCAGAATGGGCGAAAATCGTTGCAGACGAATCAATGGACAGAGGTTTCATCTCCAATATATATAAACAGCTCATGCAGCATAATATTAAAAAAACAAACAACCCAAAAAAATGGGCAGAAGATCTAAAGAGACGTTTCTTCAAAGGAGACACAGAGATGGCCAAGATGCACATGTAAAGCTGCTCAACAGCACTAATTATTAGAGAAATGCAAATCAAAACTACAATGAGGTATCACCTCACACCTGTTAGAATCGGCATCATCAGAAAATCTACAAACAACCAATTCTGGGGAGGGTGTGGACAAAAGGAGCCCTCTTCCACTATTGGTGGGAATGTAAATTGATAGTCACTATGGAGAACAGTATGGAGTTTCCTTAAAAAAATTAGAAATAGAATTACCATCTGATCCAGCAATCCCACTTCTGGGCATATACCCAGAGAAAACCGTATTTCAAAAAGGCACATTCACCACAATGTTCGTTGCAGCACTATTTACAATAGCCAGGTAATGGAAGCAACCTAAATGCCCACAGACATATGAATGGATAAAGATGTGGTACATATATAAAATGGAATATTACTCGGCCATAAAAATGAATGAAACTGGGTCATTTGTAAAGACATCGATTGATCGAGAGACTGTCATACAGAATGAAGTAAGTCAGAAAGAGGAAAACAAATATTGTATATTAATGCATATATGTGGAGCCTAAAAATGCTACAGATGAACTGGTTTGCAGGGAAAAAATAGAGACACAGAGGTAGAGAACAAACGTATGGACACCAAGTGTGGGAAGCCATGGGGTGGTGGTGGTGTGATGAGTTGGTAGTTTGGGATTGACCTGTATACATGTATATGCATAAAATACATAACTAATAATAAAGTGCTGTATAAAAACATAAATAAAATTAAATTTCAAAATTTTAAAAAATAAAATTTAAAAATAAAACAGAAAAAATTATTCCCGTCACACAGATGTATTTATAGGAATGAATTATTTCCATGCTTATATCTATAAATACATAAAAGGGGAATAAAATCTAACTTGAACCATAAAAGAAAAAAAAAACCTGAACCCACGAGTTATACAGAGGAAAACCCTATCAGGGCACTTGCTCCAGTGGTAAACAATTCTGAAATTGGTCAGAGGTTGGGAACCATCTCCCATACAGCCAGCAACCCACCCATCACGCAAGGAGCATCCTCATTGCAAAGCTGGGGGACCATGCCGAGGCATCTGTGAGTAAACGTGAGCTGAGCCCCAGGCCAGCTGCTGCTGAACTGTTCCCACCCTTTCCAGGTAAAACACCTGAATATGTACAAGGGCTTGAAAGCCTAGAGGAAGGACCGTGGAGCCACACCAGCGACAGCACGCAGGCCAACTTGGTGCCTGCAGGCCAGCCAGGGTGGTCCTGGCCCCGGGCGCTCTTCCAGAAGCTTTCCATTGCCCTGCCTGAGATACCCCTCCTGTCCCGGCCCCCACTGCTTTTTTCCTTCCTCACCTCTGTCCGGAGAGAAATTCCAGCGGATGGTATGGGTGACACAACCTCTTCTTTACAGGCGGCAGCCTGGCAACTCCTGCAGAAAGGCCAGCAGAACCCCACTCACACCGGGCCAACCACAAAGCTGTGGCCCCTCACTCCCACCAGCACAGCCCCGAGACTGCTGACGGGGCAGAGAATATGGAGTCAGGCACAGCTTCAGGGGCTATTGCAGCCTGGAGCTCTCTTTATATTGACCTCAACGAGGCACACCTGGGGAGGGCGGGCCGGCAGTGTTAAGGCCGCCCAGGTCAGCTAATCCACAACCCTCAGGGAATCACATTGTTGAAAATGGACCCCGCTAAGGCAGAAGAGATGCCAAGGGATAAAAGGACACAATGCCATTTGCAGCACCGTAGATGAGTCTAGAATTAATCACGTGACTTGTAGTAAGTCAGAAAGTGAAAGACACATATCATATCATATCACTTATAGGTGTTACCTAAAAATGGATACCAGGGCAGATATTTCCACGGAGAAGGGCAATCACAGATTCATTAAACAAACTTACGGTTCACCAATGGAAAGGTGTGAGGATTGGGTTCATTACGATATCGGGGTTAACAGACATATACAAACACAGGTGACATATATAATCACCAAAGATCTACAGAATACCAAGAGAGGACTACTCAACATTCTGTCATAACGTACATGGGAAAAGGATCCCAGGAAGAACAGACATCTGTATATGTGTAAAAGAACCACATCTTCCACACCTACAACAAGCCAAACATTGTAATCAAACTTGCTGTAATAAAAAATATTAAATTAAATTAAATACACGAACCAGATGTAGTGAGACAAACGTGAGGGGCTTTCTCCTGGCACATTCCATTCTAAACTCCAATCTAGAACACCACTTCCACTGAGGCTCTCTTGCCCTAGTAACCAGATTTGGTAAGGGTGAACTGCTGCCACCTTGTGGCCGTTTCACACAACAGCAGCTTTAATCCCAACGCTAATGGTCAGTTGATATTCAAAATCATTGCAGGCCTGTAAATGACACCTGCCCTGAAAACAAATCCTGGGGTCACATATCAACCGAAAAATTCAAAGGACGTCCATATTTCAAAACGACCGTTTCAAAAGGCATATTTTACGCACATTAGTGTTCTGCTTCTTTTCCTTTCTTTCCTTTTTTGTTAAAAAACACGGGAATGGAAAAAGGCATCCCTCAGAATGGGCGAAAAGAGTTGCAGACGAATCAATGGACAGAGGTTTCATCTCCAATATATATAAACAGCTAATGCAGCTTAATATTAAAAAAACAAACAACCCCAAAAAAATGGGCAGAAGATCTAAAGAGACGTTTCTTCAAAGGAGACACAGAGATGGCCAGGACGCACGTGAAAAGCTGCTCAACAGAACTAATTATTAGAGAAATGCAAATCAAAACTACAATGAGGTATCACCTCACACCTGTTAGAATCGGCATCATCAGAAAATCTACAAACAACCAATTCTGGGGAGGGTGTGGACAAAAGGAGCCCTCTTCCACTATTGGTGGGAATGTAAATTGATACAGTCACTATGGAGAACAGTATGGAGTTTCCTTAAAAAAACTAGAAATAGAATTACCATCTGATCCAGCAATCCCACTTCTGGGCATATACCCAGAGAAAACCGTATTTCAAAAAGGCACATTCACCACAATGTTCGTTGCAGCACTATTTACAATAGCCAGGTAATGGAAGCAACCTAAATGCCCACAGACAGATGAATGGATAAAGATGTTGTACATATATAAAATGGAATATTACTCGGCCATAAAAAGGAATGAAACTGGGTCATTTGTAGAGACATCGATGGATCGAGAGACTGTCATACAGAATGAAGTAAGTCAGAAAGAAGAAAACAAATATTGTATATTAATGCATATATGTGGAGCCTAAAAATGGTACAGATGAACTGGTTTGCAGGGAAGAAATAGAGACACAGAGGTAGAGAACAAACGTATGGACACCAAGTGTGGGAAGCCATGGGGTGGTGGTGGTTGGATGAGTTGGGAGATTGGGATAGACCTGTATATTGTATATGCATAAAATACATAACTAATAATAACGTGCTGTATAAAAAAATAAATAAAATTAAATTTCAAAATTTTAAAAAATAAAATTTAAAAATAAAAGAGAAAAAAGTTCTTCACGTCACACAGATGTATTTATAGGAATGAATTATTCCCATGCTTATATCTATACATATATAAAAGGGGAATAAAATCTAAGTTGAACCATAAAAGAAAAAAAAACCTGAACCCACGAGTTATACAGAGGAAAACCCTATCAGGGCACTTGCTCCAGTGGTAAACAATTCTGAAATTGGTCAGAGGTGGGGAACCATCTCCCATACAGCCAGCAACCCACCCCCCACGCAAGGATCGTCCTCATTGCAAAGCTGGGGGACAGTGCCGAGGCATCTGTGAGTAAACGTGAGCTGAGCCCCAGGCCAGCTGCTGCTGAACTGTTCCCACCCTTTCCAGGTAAAACACCTGAATATGTACAAGGGCTTGAAAGCCTAGAGGAAGGACCGTGGAGCCACACCAGCGACAGCACGCAGGACAACTTGGTGCCTGCAGGCCAGCCAGGGTGGTCCTGGCCCCGGGCGCTCTTCCAGAAGCTTTCCATTGCCCTGCCTGAGATACCCCTCCTGTCCCGGACCCCACTGCTTTTTTTCCTTCCTCACCTCTGTCCGGAGAGAAATTCCAGCGGAAGGTATGGGTGACACAACCTCTTCTTTACAGGCGGGAGCCTGGCAACTCCTGCAGAAAGGCCAGCAGAACCCCACTCACACCGGGCCACCCACAAAGCTGTGGCCCCTCACTCCCTCCCACCAGCACAGCCCCGAGACTGCTGACGGGGCAGAGAATATGGAGTCAGGCACAGCTTCAGGGGCTATTGCTGCCTGGAGCGCTGTTTATATTGACCTCAACGAGGCACACCTGGGGAGGGCGGGCCGGCAGGGTAAGGCTGCCCAGGTCAGCTAATCCACAAACCTCAGGGAATCATATTGTTGAAAATGGACCCCGCTAAGGCAGAAGAGGAGCCAAGGAAAAAAAGGACACAATGCCATTTGCAGCACCGTAGATGAGTCTAGAAGTAATCACGTGACTTGTAGTAAGTCAGAAAGTGAAAGACACGTATCATATCATATCACTTATAGGTGTTACCTAAAAATGGATACCAGGGCAGATATTTCCACGGAGAAGGGCAATCACAGATTCATTAAACAAACTTATGGTTCACCAATGGAAAGGTGTGAGGATTGGTTTCATTACGATATCGGGTTTAAGAGACATATACAAACACAGGTGACATATATAATCACGAAAGACCTACAGAATACCAAGAGAGGACTACTCAACATTCTGTCATAACGTACATGGGAAAAGGATCCCAGGAAGAACAGTCATCTGTATATGTGTAAAAGAACCACATCTTCCACACCTACAACAAGCCAAACATTGTAATCAAACTTGCTGTAATAAAAAATAAAAACTTAAATTAAAAACACGAACAAGAAGTAGTGAGACAAACGTGAGGGGCTTTCTCCTGGCACATTCCATTCTAAACTCCAATCTAGAACACCACTTCCACTGAGGCTCTCTTGCCCTAGTAACCAGATTTGGTAAGGGTGAACTGCTGCCACCTTGTGGCCGTTTCACACAACAGCAGCTTTAATCCCAGTGCTAATGTTCAGTTGATATTCAAAATCATTGCAGGCCTGTAAATGACACCTGCCCTGAAAACAAATCCTGGGGTCACATATCGACCAAAAAATTCAAAGGACGTCCATATTTCAAAACGACCGTTTCAAAAGGCATATTTTATGCACATTAGTGTTCTGCTTCTTTTCCTTTCTTTCCTTTTTTGTTAAAAAACACGGGAATGGAAAAAGGCATCCCTCAGAATGGGTGAAAATCGTTGCAGACGAATCAATGGACAGAGGTTTAATCTCCAATATATATAAACAGCTCATGCAGCTTAATATTAAAAAAACAAACAACCCAAAAAAAATGGGCAGAAGATCTAAAGAGACGTTTCTTCAAAGGAGACACAGAGATGGCCAAGACGCACATGAAAAGCTGCTCAACAGCACTAATTATTAGAGAAATGCAAATCAAAACTACAATGAGGTATCACCTCACACCTGTTAGAATCGGCATCATCAGGAAATCTACAAACAACCAATTCTGGGGAGGGTGTGGACAAAAGGAGCCCTCTTCCACTATTGGTGGGAATGTAAATTGATACAGTCACTATGAGGAACAGTATGGAGTTTCCTTAAAAAATTAGAAATAGAATTACCATCTGATCCAGAAATCCCACTTCTGGGCATATACCCAGAGAAAACCGTATTTCAAAAAGGCACATTCACCACAATGTTCGTTGCAGCACTATTTACAATAGCCAGGTAATGGAAGCAACCTAAATGCCCACAGACAGATGAATGGATAAAGATGTGGTACATATATAAAATGGAATATTACTCGGCCATGAAAAGGAATGAAACTGGGTCATTTGTAGAGACATCGATGGATCGAGAGACTGTCATACCGAATGAAGTAAGTCAGAAAGAGGAAAACAAATATTGTATATTAACGCATATATGTGGAGCCTAAAAATGGTACAGATGAACTGGTTTGCAGGGAAGAAATAGAGACACAGAGGTAGAGAACAAACGTATGGACACCAAGTGTGGGAAGCCATGGGGTGGTGGTGGTGGGATGAGTTGGGAGTTTGGGATTGACCTGTATACATGTATATGCATAAAATACATAACTAATAATAACGTGCTGTATAAAAAAATAAATAAAATTAAATTTCAAAATTTTAAAAAATAAAATTTAAAAATAAAACAGAAAAAAGTTCTTCCCGTCACACAGATGTATTTATAGGAATGAATTATTTCCATGCTTATATCTATAAATACATAAAAGGGGAATAAAATCTAACTTGAACCATAAAAGAAAAAAAAAAAACCTGAACCCACCAGTTATACAGAGGAAAACCCTATCAGGGCACTTGCTCCAGTGGTAAACAATTCTGAAATTGGTCAGAGGTTGGGAACAATCTCCCATACAGCCAGCAACCCACCCATCACGCAAGGAGCGTCCTCATTGCAAAGCTGGGGGACCGTGCCGAGGCATCTGTGAGTAAACGTGAGCTGAGCCCCAGGCCAGCTGCTGCTGAACTGTTCCCACCCTTTCCAGGTAAAACACCTGAATATGTACAAGGGCTTGAAAGCCTAGAGGAAGGACCGTGGAGCCACACCAGCGACAGCACGCAGGCCAACTTGGTGCCTGCAGGCCAGCCAGGGTGGTCCTGGCCCCGGTCGCTCTTCCAGAAGCTTTCCATTGCCCTGCCTGAGATACCCCTCCTGTCCCGGCCCCCACTGCTTTTTTCCTTCCTCACCTCTGTCCGGAGAGAAATTCCAGCGGAAGGTATGGGTGACACAACCTCTTCTTTACAGGCGGCAGCCTGGCAACTCCTGCAGAAAGGCCAGCAGAACCCCACTCACACCGGGCCACTCACAAAGCTGTGGCCCCTCACTCCCACCAGCACAGCCCCGAGACTGCTGACGGGGCAGAGAATATGGAGTCAGGCACAGCTTCAGGGGCTATTGCAGCCTGGAGCTCTCTTTATATTGACCTCAACGAGGCACACCTGGGGAGGGCGGGCCGGCAGGGTAAGGCTGCCCAGGTCAGCTAATCCACAACCCTCAGGGAATCACATTGTTGAAAATGGACCCTGCTAAGGCAGAAGAGGAGCCAAGGAAAAAAAGGACACAATGCCATTTGCAGCACCGTAGATGAGTCTAGAAGTAATCACGTGACTTGTAGTAAGTCAGAAAGTGAAAGACACGTATCCTATCATATCACTTATAGGTGTTACCTAAAAATGGATACCAGGGCAGATATTTCCACGGAGAAGGGCAATCACAGATTCATTAAACAAACTTATGGTTCACCAATGGAAAGGTGTGAGGATTGGTTTCATTACGATATCGGGGTTAACAGACATATACAAACACAGGTGACATATATAATCACCAAAGACCTACAGAATACCAAGAGAGGACTACTCAACATTCTGTCATAACGTACATGGGAAAAGGATCCCAGGAATAACAGTCATCTGTATATGTGAAAAGAACCACATCTTCCACACCTACAACAAGCCAAACATTGTAATCAAACTTGCTGTAATAAAAAATAAAAAATTAAATTAAAAACACGAACAAGAAGTAGTGAGACAAACGTGAGGGGCTTTCTCCTGGCACATTCCATTCTAAACTCCAATCTAGAACACCACTTCCACTGAGGCTCTCTTGCCCTAGTAACCAGATTTGGTAAGGGTGAACTGCTGCCACCTTGTGGCCGTTTCACACAACAGCAGCTTTAATCCCAGTGCTAATGTTCAGTTGATATTCAAAATCATTGCAGGCCTGTAAATGACACCTGCCCTGAAAACAAATCCTGGGGTCACATATCGACCAAAAAATTCAAAGGACGTCCATATTTCAAAACGACCGTTTCAAAAGGCATATTTTACGCACATCAGTGTTCTGCTTCTTTTCCTTTCTTTCCTTTTTTGTTAAAAAACACGGGAATGGAAAAAGGCATCCCTCAGAATGGGCGAAAATCGTTGCAGACGAATCAATGGACAGAGGTTTAATCTCCAATATATATAAACAGCTCATGCAGCTTAATATTAAAAAAACAAACAACCCAAAAAAAATGGGCAGAAGATCTAAAGAGACGTTTCTTCAAAGGAGACACAGAGATGGCCAAGACGCACATGAAAAGCTGCTCAACAGCACTAATTATTAGAGAAATGCAAATCAAAACTACAATGAGTTATCACCTCACACCTGTTAGAATCGGCATCATCAGGAAGTCTACAAACAACAAATTCTGGGGAGGGTGTGGACAAAAGGAGCCCTCTTCCACTATTGGTGGGAATGTAAATTGATACAGTCACTATGAGGAACAGTATGGAGTTTCCTTAAAAAATTAGAAATAGAATTACCATCTGATCCAGAAATCCCACTTCTGGGCATATACCCAGAGAAAACCGTATTTCAAAAAGGCACATTCACCAAAATGTTCCTTGCAGCACTATTTACAATAGCCAGGTAATGGAAGTGAACTGCAGCCACCTTGTGGCCGTTTCACACAACAGCAGCTTTAATCCCAACGCTGATGGTCAGTTGATATTCAAAATCATTGCAGGCCTGTAAATGACACCTGCCCTGAAAACAAATCCTGGGGTCACATATCGACCAAAAATTTCAAAGGACGTCCATATTTCAAAACGACCGTTTCAAAAGGCATATTTTACGCACATTAGTGTTCTGCTTCTTTTCCTTTCTTTCCTTTTTTGTTAAAAAACACGGGAATGGAAAAAGGCATCCCTCAGAATGGGCGAAAATCGTTGCAGACGAATCAATGGACAGAGGTTTCATCTCCAATATATATAAACAGCTCATGCAGCTTAATATTAAAAAAACAAACAACCCAAAAAAATGGGCAGAAGATCTAATGAGACGTTTCTTCAAAGGAGAGACAGAGATGGCCAAGATGCACATGTAAAGCTGCTCAACAGCACTAATTATTAGAGAAATGCAAATCAAAACTACAATGAGGTATCACCTCACACCTGTTAGAATCGGCATCATCAGAAAATCTACAAACAACCAATTCTGGGGAGGGTGTGGACAAAAGGAGCCCTCTTCCACTATTGGTGGGAATGTAAATTGATACAGTCACTATGGAGAACAGTATGGAGTTTCCTTAAAAAAATTAGAAATAGAATTACCATCTGATCCAGCAATCCCACTTCTGGTCATATACCCAGAGAAAACTGTATTTCAAAAATGCACATTCACCACAATGTTCGTTGCAGCACTATTTACAATAGCCAGGTAATGGAAGCAACCTAAATGCCCACAGACATATGAATGGATAAAGATGTGGTACATATATATAATGGAATATTACTCGGCCATAAAAAGGAATGAAACTGGGTCATTTGTAAAGATATCGATGGATCGAGAGACTGTCATACAGAATGAAGTAAGTCAGAAAGAGGAAAACAAATATTGTATATTAATGCATATATTTGGAGCCAAAAATGCTACAGATGAACTGGTTTGCAGGGAAAAAGTAGAGACACAGAGGTAGAGAACAAACGTATGGACACCAAGTGTGGGAAGCCATGGGGTGGTGGTGGTGGGATGAGTTGGGAGTTTGGGATTGACCTGTATACATGTATATGCATAAAATACATAACTAATAATAACGTGCTGTATAAAAACATAAATAAAATTAAATTTCAAAATTTTAAAAAATAAAATTGAAAAATAAAACAGAAAAAATTCTTCCCGTCACACAGATGTATTTATAGGAATGAATTATTTCCATGCTTATATCTATAAATACATAAAAGGGGAATAAAATCTAACTTGAACCATAAAAGAAAAAAAAAAAACCTGAACCCACGAGTTATACAGAGGAAAACCCTATCAGGGCACTTGCTCCAGTGGTAAACAATTTTGAAATTGGTCAGAGGTTGGGAACAATCTCCCATACAGCCAGCAACCCACCAATCACGCAAGGAGCGTCCTCATTGCAAAGCTGGGGGACCGTGCCGAGGCATCTGTGAGTAAACGTGAGCTGAGCCCCAGGCCAGCTGCTGCTGAACTGTTCCCACCCTTTCCAGGTAAAACACCTGAATATGTACAAGTGCTTGAAAGCCTAGAGGAAGGACCGTGGAGCCACACCAGCGACAGCACGCAGGCCAACTTGGTGCCTGCAGGCCAGCCAGGGTGGTCCTGGACCCGGTCGCTCTTCCAGAAGCTTTCCATTGCCCTGCCTGAGATACCCCTCCTGTCCCGGCCCCCACTGCTTTTTTCCTTCCTCACCTCTGTCCGGAGAGAAATTCCAGCGGAAGGTATGGGTGACACAACCTCTTCTTTACAGGCGGCAGCCTGGCAACTCCTGCAGAAAGGCCAGCAGAACCCCACTCACACCGGGCCACTCACAAAGCTGTGGCCCCTAACTCCCACCAGCACAGCCCCGAGACTGCTGACGGGGCAGAGAATATGGAGTCAGGCACAGCTTCAGGGGCTATTGCAGCCTGGAGCTCTGTTTATATTGACCTCAACGAGGCACACCTGGGGAGGGCGGGCCGGCAGGGTAAGGCTGCCCAGGTCAGCTAATCCACAACCCTCAGGGAATCACATTGTTGAAAATGGACCCTGCTAAGGCAGAAGAGATGCCAAGGGATAAAAGGACACAATGCCATTTGCAGCACCGTAGATTAGTCTAGAATTAATCACGTGACTTGTAGTAAGTCAGAAAGTGAAAGACACATATCATATCATATCACTTATAGGTGTTACCTAAAAATGGATACCAGGGCAGATATTTCCACGGAGAAGGGCAATCACAGATTCATTAAACAAACTTACGGTTCACCAATGGAAAGGTGTGAGGATTGGGTTTATTACGATATCGGGGTTAACAGACATATACAAACACAGGTGACATATATAATCACCAAAGATCTACAGAATACCAAGAGAGGACTACTCAACATTCTGTCATAACGTACATGGGAAAAGGATCCCAGGAAGAACAGACATCTGTATATGTGTAAAAGAACCACATCTTCCACACCTACAACAAGCCAAACATTGTAATCAAACTTGCTGTAATAAAAAATATTAAATTAAATTAAAAACACGAAGAAGAAGTAGTGAGACAAACGTGAGGGGCTTTCTCCTGGCACATTCCATTCTAAACTCCAACCTAGAACACCACTTCCACTGAGGCTCTCTTGCCCTAATAACCAGATTTGGTAAGGGTGAACTGCTGCCACCTTGTGGCCGTTTCACACAACAGCAGCTTTAATCCCAACGCTAATGGTCAGTTGATATTCAAAATCATTGCAGGCCTGTAAATGACACCTGCCCTGAAAACAAATCCTGGGGTCACATATCAACCAAAAAATTCAAAGGACGTCCATATTTCAAAACGACGGTTTCAAAAGGCATATTTTACGCACATTAGTGTTCTGCTTCTTTTCCTTTCTTTCCTTTTTTGTTAAAAAACACGGGAATGGAAAAAGGCATCCCTCAGAATGGGCGAAAAGAGTTGCAGACGAATCAATGGACAGAGGTTTAATCTCCAATATATATAAACAGCTCATGCAGCTTAATATTAAAAAAAACAAACAACCCCAAAAAATGGGCAGAAGATCTAAAGAGACGTTTCTTCAAAGGAGACACAGAGATGGCCAAGATGCACATGAAAAGCTGCTCAACAGCACTAATTATTAGAGAAATGCAAATCAAAACTACAATGAGGTATCACCTCACACCTGTTAGAATCGGCATCATCAGAAAATCTACAAACAACCAATTCTGGGGAGGGTGTGGACAAAAGGAGCCCTCTTCCACTATTGGTGGGAATGTAAATTGATACAGTCACTATGGAGAACAGTATGGAGTTTCCTTAAAAAAACTAGAAATAGAATTACCATCTGATCCAGCAATCCCACTTCTGGGCATATACCCAGAGAAAACCGTATTTCAAAAAGGCACATTCACCACAATGTTCGTTGCAGCACTATTTACAATAGCCAGGTAATGGAAGCAACCTAAATGCCCACAGACAGATGAATGGATAAAGATGTGGTACATATATAAAATGGAATATTACTCGGCCATAAAAAGGAATGAAACTGGGTCATTTGTAGAGACATCGATGGATCGAGAGACTGTCATACAGAATGAAGTAAGTCAGAAAGAAGAAAACAAATATTGTATATTAATGCATATATGTGGAGCCTAAAAATGGTACAGATGAACTGGTTTGCAGGGAAGAAATAGAGACACAGAGGTAGAGAACAAACGTATGGACACCAAGTGTGGGAAGCCATGGGGTGGTGGTGGTAGGATGAGTTGGGAGATTGGGATAGACCTGTATACATGTATATGCATAAAATACATAACTAATAATAACGTGCTGTATAAAAAAAATAAATAAAATTAAATTTCAAAATTTTAAAAAATAAAATTTAAAAATAAAAGAGAAAAAAGTTCTTCACGTCACACAGATGTATTTATAGGAATGAATTATTCCCATGCTTATATCTATACATATATAAAAGGGGAATAAAATCTAACTTGAAACATAAAAGAAAAAAAAACCTGAACCCACGAGTTATACAGAGGAAAACCCTATCAGGGCACTTGCTCCAGTGGTAAACAATTCTGAAATTGGTCAGAGGTGGGGAACCATCTCCCATACAGCCAGCAACCCACCCCCCACGCAAGGATCGTCCTCATTGCAAAGCTGGGGGACAGTGCCGAGGCATCTGTGAGTAAACGTGAGCTGAGCCCCAGGCCAGCTGCTGCTGAACTGTTCCCACCCTTTCCAGGTAAAACACCTGAATATGTACAAGGGCTTGAAAGCCTAGAGGAAGGACCGTGGAGCCACACCAGCGACAGCACGCAGGCCAACTTGGTGCCTGCAGGCCAGCCAGGGTGGTCCTGGCCCTGGGCGCTCTTCCAGAAGCTTTCCATTGCCCTGCCTGAGATACCCCTCCTGTCCCGGACCCCACTGCTTTTTTTTCCTTCCTCACCTCTGTCCGGAGAGAAATTCCAGCGGAAGGTATGGGTGACACATCCTCTTCTTTACAGGCGGCAGCCTGGCAACTCCTGCAGAAAGGCCAGCAGAACCCCACTCACACCGGGCCACCCACAAAGCTGTGGCCCCTCACTCCCTCCCACCAGCACAGCCCCGAGACTGCTGACGGGGCAGAGAATATGGAGTCAGGCACAGCTGCAGGGGCTATTGCTGCCTGGAGCTCTGTTTATATTGACCTCAACGAGGCACACCTGGGGAGGGCGGGCTGGCAGGGTAAGGCTGCCCAGGTCAGCTAATCCACAACCCTCAGGGAATCATATTGTTGAAAATGTACCCCGCTAAGGCAGAAGAGGAGCCAAGGAAAAAAAGGACACAATGCCATTTGCAGCACCGTAGATGAGTCTAGAAGTAATCACGTGACTTGTAGTAAGTCAGAAAGTGAAAGACACGTATCATATCATATCACTTATAGGTGTTACCTAAAAATGGATACCAGGGCAGATATTTCCACGGAGAAGGGCAATCACAGATTCATTAAACAAACTTATGGTTCACCAATGGAAAGGTGTGAGGATTGGTTTCATTACGATATCGGGGTTAACAGACATATACAAACACAGGTGACATATATAATCACCAAAAACCTACAGAATACCAAGAGAGGACTACTCAACATTCTGTCATAACGTACATGGGAAAAGGATCCCAGGAATAACAGTCATCTGTATATGTGAAAAGAACCACATCTTCCACACCTACAACAAGCCAAACATTGTAATCAAACTTGCTGTAATAAAAAATAAAAAATTAAATTAAAAACACGAACAAGAAGTAGTGAGACAAACGTGAGGGGCTTTCTCCTGGCACATTCCATTCTAAACTCCAATCTAGAACACCACTTCCACTGAGGCTCTCTTGCCCTAGTAACCAGATTTGGTAAGGGTGAACTGCTGCCACCTTGTGGCCGTTTCACACAACAGCAGCTTTAATCCCAGTGCTAATGTTCAGTTGATATTCAAAATCATTGCAGGCCTGTAAATGACACCTGCCCTGAAAACAAATCCTGGGGTCACATATCGACCAAAAAATTCAAAGGACGTCCATATTTCAAAACGACCGTTTCAAAAGGCATATTTTATGCACATTAGTGTTCTGCTTCTTTTCCTTTCTTTCCTTTTTTGTTAAAAAACACGGGAATGGAAAAAGGCATCCCTCAGAATGGGTGAAAATCGTTGCAGACGAATCAATGGACAGAGGTTTAATCTCCAATATATATAAACAGCTCATGCAGCTTAATATTAAAAAAACAAACAACCCAAAAAAAATGGGCAGAAGATCTAAAGAGACGTTTCTTCAAAGGAGACACAGAGATGGCCAAGACGCACATGAAAAGCTGCTCAACAGCACTAATTATTAGAGAAATGCAAATCAAAACTACAATGAGGTATCACCTCACACCTGTTAGAATCGGCATCATCAGGAAATCTACAAACAACCAATTCTGGGGAGGGTGTGGACAAAAGGAGCCCTCTTCCACTATTGGTGGGAATGTAAATTGATACAGTCACTATGAGGAACAGTATGGAGTTTCCTTAAAAAATTAGAAATAGAATTACCATCTGATCCAGAAATCCCACTTCTGGGCATATACCCAGAGAAAACCGTATTTCAAAAAGGCACATTCACCACAATGTTCGTTGCAGCACTATTTACAATAGCCAGGTAATGGAAGCAACCTAAATGCCCACAGACAGATGAATGGATAAAGATGTGGTACATATATAAAATGGAATATTACTCGGCCATGAAAAGGAATGAAACTGGGTCATTTGTAGAGACATCGATGGATCGAGAGACTGTCATACCGAATGAAGTAAGTCAGAAAGAGGAAAACAAATATTGTATATTAACGCATATATGTGGAGCCTAAAAATGGTACAGATGAACTGGTTTGCAGGGAAGAAATAGAGACACAGAGGTAGAGAACAAACGTATGGACACCAAGTGTGGGAAGCCATGGGGTGGTGGTGGTGGGATGAGTTGGGAGTTTGGGATTGACCTGTATACATGTATATGCATAAAATACATAACTAATAATAACGTGCTGTATAAAAAAATAAATAAAATTAAATTTCAAAATTTTAAAAAATAAAATTTAAAAATAAAACAGAAAAAAGTTCTTCCCGTCACACAGATGTATTTATAGGAATGAATTATTTCCATGCTTATATCTATAAATACATAAAAGGGGAATAAAATCTAACTTGAACCATAAAAGAAAAAAAAAAAACCTGAACCCACCAGTTATACAGAGGAAAACCCTATCAGGGCACTTGCTCCAGTGGTAAACAATTCTGAAATTGGTCAGAGGTTGGGAACAATCTCCCATACAGCCAGCAACCCACCCATCACGCAAGGAGCATCCTCATTGCAAAGCTGGGGGACCGTGCCGAGGCATCTGTGAGTAAACGTGAGCTGAGCCCCAGGCCAGCTGCTGCTGAACTGTTCCCACCCTTTCCAGGTAAAACACCTGAATATGTACAAGGGCTTGAAAGCCTAGAGGAAGGACCGTGGAGCCACACCAGCGACAGCACGCAGGCCAACTTGGTGCCTGCAGGCCAGCCAGGGTGGTCCTGGCCCCGGTCGCTCTTCCAGAAGCTTTCCATTGCCCTGCCTGAGATACCCCTCCTGTCCCGGCCCCCACTGCTTTTTTCCTTCCTCACCTCTGTCCGGAGAGAAATTCCAGCGGAAGGTATGGGTGACACAACCTCTTCTTTACAGGCGGCAGCCTGGCAACTCCTGCAGAAAGGCCAGCAGAACCCCACTCACACCGGGCCACTCACAAAGCTGTGGCCCCTCACTCCCACCAGCACAGCCCCGAGACTGCTGACGGGGCAGAGAATATGGAGTCAGGCACAGCTTCAGGGGCTATTGCAGCCTGGAGCTCTCTTTATATTGACCTCAACGAGGCACACCTGGGGAGGGCGGGCCGGCAGGGTAAGGCTGCCCAGGTCAGCTAATCCACAACCCTCAGGGAATCACATTGTTGAAAATGGACCCTGCTAAGGCAGAAGAGGAGCCAAGGAAAAAAAGGACACAATGCCATTTGCAGCACCGTAGATGAGTCTAGAAGTAATCACGTGACTTGTAGTAAGTCAGAAAGTGAAAGACACGTATCCTATCATATCACTTATAGGTGTTACCTAAAAATGGATACCAGGGCAGATATTTCCACGGAGAAGGGCAATCACAGATTCATTAAACAAACTTATGGTTCACCAATGGAAAGGTGTGAGGATTGGTTTCATTACGATATCGGGGTTAACAGACATATACAAACACAGGTGACATATATAATCACCAAAGACCTACAGAATACCAAGAGAGGACTACTCAACATTCTGTCATAACGTACATGGGAAAAGGATCCCAGGAATAACAGTCATCTGTATATGTGAAAAGAACCACATCTTCCACACCTACAACAAGCCAAACATTGTAATCAAACTTGCTGTAATAAAAAATAAAAAATTAAATTAAAAACACGAACAAGAAGTAGTGAGACAAACGTGAGGGGCTTTCTCCTGGCACATTCCATTCTAAACTCCAATCTAGAACACCACTTCCACTGAGGCTCTCTTGCCCTAGTAACCAGATTTGGTAAGGGTGAACTGCTGCCACCTTGTGGCCGTTTCACACAACAGCAGCTTTAATCCCAGTGCTAATGTTCAGTTGATATTCAAAATCATTGCAGGCCTGTAAATGACACCTGCCCTGAAAACAAATCCTGGGGTCACATATCGACCAAAAAATTCAAAGGACGTCCATATTTCAAAACGACCGTTTCAAAAGGCATATTTTACGCACATCAGTGTTCTGCTTCTTTTCCTTTCTTTCCTTTTTTGTTAAAAAACACGGGAATGGAAAAAGGCATCCCTCAGAATGGGCGAAAATCGTTGCAGACGAATCAATGGACAGAGGTTTAATCTCCAATATATATAAACAGCTCATGCAGCTTAATATTAAAAAAACAAACAACCCAAAAAAAATGGGCAGAAGATCTAAAGAGACGTTTCTTCAAAGGAGACACAGAGATGGCCAAGACGCACATGAAAAGCTGCTCAACAGCACTAATTATTAGAGAAATGCAAATCAAAACTACAATGAGTTATCACCTCACACCTGTTAGAATCGGCATCATCAGGAAGTCTACAAACAACAAATTCTGGGGAGGGTGTGGACAAAAGGAGCCCTCTTCCACTATTGGTGGGAATGTAAATTGATACAGTCACTATGAGGAACAGTATGGAGTTTCCTTAAAAAATTAGAAATAGAATTACCATCTGATCCAGAAATCCCACTTCTGGGCATATACCCAGAGAAAACCGTATTTCAAAAAGGCACATTCACCAAAATGTTCCTTGCAGCACTATTTACAATAGCCAGGTAATGGAAGTGAACTGCAGCCACCTTGTGGCCGTTTCACACAACAGCAGCTTTAATCCCAACGCTGATGGTCAGTTGATATTCAAAATCATTGCAGGCCTGTAAATGACACCTGCCCTGAAAACAAATCCTGGGGTCACATATCGACCAAAAATTTCAAAGGACGTCCATATTTCAAAACGACCGTTTCAAAAGGCATATTTTACGCACATTAGTGTTCTGCTTCTTTTCCTTTCTTTCCTTTTTTGTTAAAAAACACGGGAATGGAAAAAGGCATCCCTCAGAATGGGCGAAAATCGTTGCAGACGAATCAATGGACAGAGGTTTCATCTCCAATATATATAAACAGCTCATGCAGCTTAATATTAAAAAAACAAACAACCCAAAAAAATGGGCAGAAGATCTAATGAGACGTTTCTTCAAAGGAGAGACAGAGATGGCCAAGATGCACATGTAAAGCTGCTCAACAGCACTAATTATTAGAGAAATGCAAATCAAAACTACAATGAGGTATCACCTCACACCTGTTAGAATCGGCATCATCAGAAAATCTACAAACAACCAATTCTGGGGAGGGTGTGGACAAAAGGAGCCCTCTTCCACTATTGGTGGGAATGTAAATTGATACAGTCACTATGGAGAACAGTATGGAGTTTCCTTAAAAAAATTAGAAATAGAATTACCATCTGATCCAGCAATCCCACTTCTGGTCATATACCCAGAGAAAACTGTATTTCAAAAATGCACATTCACCACAATGTTCGTTGCAGCACTATTTACAATAGCCAGGTAATGGAAGCAACCTAAATGCCCACAGACATATGAATGGATAAAGATGTGGTACATATATATAATGGAATATTACTCGGCCATAAAAAGGAATGAAACTGGGTCATTTGTAAAGATATCGATGGATCGAGAGACTGTCATACAGAATGAAGTAAGTCAGAAAGAGGAAAACAAATATTGTATATTAATGCATATATTTGGAGCCAAAAATGCTACAGATGAACTGGTTTGCAGGGAAAAAGTAGAGACACAGAGGTAGAGAACAAACGTATGGACACCAAGTGTGGGAAGCCATGGGGTGGTGGTGGTGGGATGAGTTGGGAGTTTGGGATTGACCTGTATACATGTATATGCATAAAATACATAACTAATAATAACGTGCTGTATAAAAACATAAATAAAATTAAATTTCAAAATTTTAAAAAATAAAATTGAAAAATAAAACAGAAAAAATTCTTCCCGTCACACAGATGTATTTATAGGAATGAATTATTTCCATGCTTATATCTATAAATACATAAAAGGGGAATAAAATCTAACTTGAACCATAAAAGAAAAAAAAAAAACCTGAACCCACGAGTTATACAGAGGAAAACCCTATCAGGGCACTTGCTCCAGTGGTAAACAATTTTGAAATTGGTCAGAGGTTGGGAACAATCTCCCATACAGCCAGCAACCCACCAATCACGCAAGGAGCGTCCTCATTGCAAAGCTGGGGGACCGTGCCGAGGCATCTGTGAGTAAACGTGAGCTGAGCCCCAGGCCAGCTGCTGCTGAACTGTTCCCACCCTTTCCAGGTAAAACACCTGAATATGTACAAGTGCTTGAAAGCCTAGAGGAAGGACCGTGGAGCCACACCAGCGACAGCACGCAGGCCAACTTGGTGCCTGCAGGCCAGCCAGGGTGGTCCTGGACCCGGTCGCTCTTCCAGAAGCTTTCCATTGCCCTGCCTGAGATACCCCTCCTGTCCCGGCCCCCACTGCTTTTTTCCTTCCTCACCTCTGTCCGGAGAGAAATTCCAGCGGAAGGTATGGGTGACACAACCTCTTCTTTACAGGCGGCAGCCTGGCAACTCCTGCAGAAAGGCCAGCAGAACCCCACTCACACCGGGCCACTCACAAAGCTGTGGCCCCTAACTCCCACCAGCACAGCCCCGAGACTGCTGACGGGGCAGAGAATATGGAGTCAGGCACAGCTTCAGGGGCTATTGCAGCCTGGAGCTCTGTTTATATTGACCTCAACGAGGCACACCTGGGGAGGGCGGGCCGGCAGGGTAAGGCTGCCCAGGTCAGCTAATCCACAACCCTCAGGGAATCACATTGTTGAAAATGGACCCTGCTAAGGCAGAAGAGATGCCAAGGGATAAAAGGACACAATGCCATTTGCAGCACCGTAGATTAGTCTAGAATTAATCACGTGACTTGTAGTAAGTCAGAAAGTGAAAGACACATATCATATCATATCACTTATAGGTGTTACCTAAAAATGGATACCAGGGCAGATATTTCCACGGAGAAGGGCAATCACAGATTCATTAAACAAACTTACGGTTCACCAATGGAAAGGTGTGAGGATTGGGTTTATTACGATATCGGGGTTAACAGACATATACAAACACAGGTGACATATATAATCACCAAAGATCTACAGAATACCAAGAGAGGACTACTCAACATTCTGTCATAACGTACATGGGAAAAGGATCCCAGGAAGAACAGACATCTGTATATGTGTAAAAGAACCACATCTTCCACACCTACAACAAGCCAAACATTGTAATCAAACTTGCTGTAATAAAAAATATTAAATTAAATTAAAAACACGAAGAAGAAGTAGTGAGACAAACGTGAGGGGCTTTCTCCTGGCACATTCCATTCTAAACTCCAACCTAGAACACCACTTCCACTGAGGCTCTCTTGCCCTAATAACCAGATTTGGTAAGGGTGAACTGCTGCCACCTTGTGGCCGTTTCACACAACAGCAGCTTTAATCCCAACGCTAATGGTCAGTTGATATTCAAAATCATTGCAGGCCTGTAAATGACACCTGCCCTGAAAACAAATCCTGGGGTCACATATCAACCAAAAAATTCAAAGGACGTCCATATTTCAAAACGACGGTTTCAAAAGGCATATTTTACGCACATTAGTGTTCTGCTTCTTTTCCTTTCTTTCCTTTTTTGTTAAAAAACACGGGAATGGAAAAAGGCATCCCTCAGAATGGGCGAAAAGAGTTGCAGACGAATCAATGGACAGAGGTTTAATCTCCAATATATATAAACAGCTCATGCAGCTTAATATTAAAAAAAACAAACAACCCCAAAAAATGGGCAGAAGATCTAAAGAGACGTTTCTTCAAAGGAGACACAGAGATGGCCAAGATGCACATGAAAAGCTGCTCAACAGCACTAATTATTAGAGAAATGCAAATCAAAACTACAATGAGGTATCACCTCACACCTGTTAGAATCGGCATCATCAGAAAATCTACAAACAACCAATTCTGGGGAGGGTGTGGACAAAAGGAGCCCTCTTCCACTATTGGTGGGAATGTAAATTGATACAGTCACTATGGAGAACAGTATGGAGTTTCCTTAAAAAAACTAGAAATAGAATTACCATCTGATCCAGCAATCCCACTTCTGGGCATATACCCAGAGAAAACCGTATTTCAAAAAGGCACATTCACCACAATGTTCGTTGCAGCACTATTTACAATAGCCAGGTAATGGAAGCAACCTAAATGCCCACAGACAGATGAATGGATAAAGATGTGGTACATATATAAAATGGAATATTACTCGGCCATAAAAAGGAATGAAACTGGGTCATTTGTAGAGACATCGATGGATCGAGAGACTGTCATACAGAATGAAGTAAGTCAGAAAGAAGAAAACAAATATTGTATATTAATGCATATATGTGGAGCCTAAAAATGGTACAGATGAACTGGTTTGCAGGGAAGAAATAGAGACACAGAGGTAGAGAACAAACGTATGGACACCAAGTGTGGGAAGCCATGGGGTGGTGGTGGTAGGATGAGTTGGGAGATTGGGATAGACCTGTATACATGTATATGCATAAAATACATAACTAATAATAACGTGCTGTATAAAAAAAATAAATAAAATTAAATTTCAAAATTTTAAAAAATAAAATTTAAAAATAAAAGAGAAAAAAGTTCTTCACGTCACACAGATGTATTTATAGGAATGAATTATTCCCATGCTTATATCTATACATATATAAAAGGGGAATAAAATCTAACTTGAAACATAAAAGAAAAAAAAACCTGAACCCACGAGTTATACAGAGGAAATCCCTATCAGGGCACTTGCTCCAGTGGTAAACAATTCTGAAATTGGTCAGAGGTGGGGAACCATCTCCCATACAGCCAGCAACCCACCCCCCACGCAAGGATCGTCCTCATTGCAAAGCTGGGGGACAGTGCCGAGGCATCTGTGAGTAAACGTGAGCTGAGCCCCAGGCCAGCTGCTGCTGAACTGTTCCCACCCTTTCCAGGTAAAACACCTGAATATGTACAAGGGCTTGAAAGCCTAGAGGAAGGACCGTGGAGCCACACCAGCGACAGCACGCAGGCCAACTTGGTGCCTGCAGGCCAGCCAGGGTGGTCCTGGCCCTGGGCGCTCTTCCAGAAGCTTTCCATTGCCCTGCCTGAGATACCCCTCCTGTCCCGGACCCCACTGCTTTTTTTTCCTTCCTCACCTCTGTCCGGAGAGAAATTCCAGCGGAAGGTATGGGTGACACATCCTCTTCTTTACAGGCGGCAGCCTGGCAACTCCTGCAGAAAGGCCAGCAGAACCCCACTCACACCGGGCCACCCACAAAGCTGTGGCCCCTCACTCCCTCCCACCAGCACAGCCCCGAGACTGCTGACGGGGCAGAGAATATGGAGTCAGGCACAGCTGCAGGGGCTATTGCTGCCTGGAGCTCTGTTTATATTGACCTCAACGAGGCACACCTGGGGAGGGCGGGCTGGCAGGGTAAGGCTGCCCAGGTCAGCTAATCCACAACCCTCAGGGAATCATATTGTTGAAAATGTACCCCGCTAAGGCAGAAGAGGAGCCAAGGAAAAAAAGGACACAATGCCATTTGCAGCACCGTAGATGAGTCTAGAAGTAATCACGTGACTTGTAGTAAGTCAGAAAGTGAAAGACACGTATCATATCATATCACTTATAGGTGTTACCTAAAAATGGATACCAGGGCAGATATTTCCACGGAGAAGGGCAATCACAGATTCATTAAACAAACTTATGGTTCACCAATGGAAAGGTGTGAGGATTGGTTTCATTACGATATCGGGGTTAACAGACATATACAAACACAGGTGACATATATAATCACCAAAAACCTACAGAATACCAAGAGAGGACTACTCAACATTCTGTCATAACGTACATGGGAAAAGGATCCCAGGAATAACAGTCATCTGTATATGTGAAAAGAACCACATCTTCCACACCTACAACAAGCCAAACATTGTAATCAAACTTGCTGTAATAAAAAATAAAAAATTAAATTAAAAACACGAACAAGAAGTAGTGAGACAAACGTGAGGGGCTTTCTCCTGGCACATTCCATTCTAAACTCCAATCTAGAACACCACTTCCACTGAGGCTCTCTTGCCCTAGTAACCAGATTTGGTAAGGGTGAACTGCTGCCACCTTGTGGCCGTTTCACACAACAGCAGCTTTAATCCCAGTGCTAATGTTCAGTTGATATTCAAAATCATTGCAGGCCTGTAAATGACACCTGCCCTGAAAACAAATCCTGGGGTCACATATCGACCAAAAAATTCAAAGGACGTCCATATTTCAAAACGACCGTTTCAAAAGGCATATTTTACGCACATCAGTGTTCTGCTTCTTTTCCTTTCTTTCCTTTTTTGTTAAAAAACACGGGAATGGAAAAAGGCATCCCTCAGAATGGGCGAAAATCGTTGCAGACGAATCAATGGACAGAGGTTTAATCTCCAATATATATAAACAGCTCATGCAGCTTAATATTAAAAAAACAAACAACCCAAAAAAAATGGGCAGAAGATCTAAAGAGACGTTTCTTCAAAGGAGACACAGAGATGGCCAAGACGCACATGAAAAGCTGCTCAACAGCACTAATTATTAGAGAAATGCAAATCAAAACTACAATGAGTTATCACCTCACACCTGTTAGAATCGGCATCATCAGGAAGTCTACAAACAACAAATTCTGGGGAGGGTGTGGACAAAAGGAGCCCTCTTCCACTATTGGTGGGAATGTAAATTGATACAGTCACTATGAGGAACAGTATGGAGTTTCCTTAAAAAATTAGAAATAGAATTACCATCTGATCCAGAAATCCCACTTCTGGGCATATACCCAGAGAAAACCGTATTTCAAAAAGGCACATTCACCAAAATGTTCCTTGCAGCACTATTTACAATAGCCAGGTAATGGAAGTGAACTGCAGCCACCTTGTGGCCGTTTCACACAACAGCAGCTTTAATCCCAATGCTGATGGTCAGTTGATATTCAAAATCATTGCAGGCCTGTAAATGACACCTGCCCTGAAAACAAATCCTGGGGTCACATATCGACCAAAAATTTCAAAGGACGTCCATATTTCAAAACGACCGTTTCAAAAGGCATATTTTACGCACATTAGTGTTCTGCTTCTTTTCCTTTCTTTCCTTTTTTGTTAAAAAACACGGGAATGGAAAAAGGCATCCCTCAGAATGGGCGAAAAGAGTTGAAGACGAATCAATAGACAGAGGTTTAATCTCAAATATATATATACAGCTCATGCAGCTTACAATTAAAAAAACAAACAACCCAAAAAAAATGGACAGAATATCTAAAGAGACGTTTCTTCAAAGGAGACACAGAGATGGCCAAGACACACATGAAAAGCTGCTCAACAGCACTAATTATTAGAGAAATGCAAATCAAAACTACAATGAGGTATCACCTCACACGTGTTAGAATCGGCATCATCAGAAAATCTACAAAGAACCAATTCTGGGGAGGGTGTTGACAAAAGGAGCCCTCTTCCAATATTGGTGGGAATGTAAATTGATACAGTCACTATGGAGAACAGTATGGAGTTTCCTTAAAAAATCTAGAAATAGAATTACCATCTGATTCAGCAATCCCACTTCTGGGCATATACCCAGAGAAAACCGTATTTCAAAAAGGCACATTCACCACAATGTTCGTTGCAGCACTATTTACAATAGCCAGGTAATGGAAGCAAACTAAATGCCCACAGACAGATGAATGGATAAAGATGTGGTACATATATAAAATGGAATATTACTCGGCCATGAAAAGGAATGAAACTGGGTCATTTGTAGAGACATCGATGGATCGAGAGACTGTCATACAGAATGAAGTAAGTCAGAAAGAGGAAAACAAATATTGTATATTAATGCATATATGTGGAGCCTAAAAATGGTACAGATGAACTGGTTTGCAGGGAAGAAATAGAGACACAGAGGTAGAGAACAAATGTATGGATACCAAGTGTGGGAAGCCATGGGGTGGTGGTGGTGGGATGAGTTGGGAGTTTGGGATTGACCTGTATACATGTATATGCATAAAATACATAACTAATAATAACGTGCTGTATAAAAAAATAAATAAAATTAAATTTCAAAATTTTAAAAAATAAAATTTAAAAATAAAAGAGAAAAATGCTCTTCCCGTCACACAGAAGTATTTATAGGAATGAATTATTTCCATGCTTATATCTATAAATACATAATAGAGGAATAAAATCTAACTTAAACAATAAAAGAAAAAAAAAGTGAACCCACGAGTTATACAGAGGAAAACCCTATCACGGCACTTGCTCCAGCGGTCAACAATTCTGAAATTGGTCAGAGGTGGGGAACCATCTCCCATACAGCCAGCAACCCACCCCCCACGCAAGGAGCGTCCTCATTGCAAAGCTGGAGGACCGTGCTGAGGCATCTGTGAGTAAACGTGGATTGAGCCCCAGGCCAGCTGCTGCTGAACTGTCCCCACCCTTTCCAGGTAAAACACCTGAATATGTACAAGGGCTTGAAATCCTAGAGGCAGGTCCGTGGAGCCACACCAGCGACAGCACGCAGGCCAACTTGGTGCCTGCAGGCCAGCCAGGGTGGTCCTGGACCCAGGCGCTCTTCCGGAAGCTTTCCATTGCCCTGCCTGAGATACCCCTCCTGTCCCGGCCCCCACTGCTGTTTTCCTTCCTCACCTCTGTCCGGAGAGAAATTCCAGCGGAAGGTATGGGTGACACAACCTCCTCTTTACAGGCGGCAGCCTGGCAACTCCTGCAGAAAGGCCAGCAGAACCCCACTCACACCGGGCCACCCACAAAGCTGTGGCACCTCACTCCCTCCCACCAGCACAGCCCCGAGACTGCTGATGGGGCAGAGAATATGGAGTCAGGCACAGCTGCAGGGGCTATTGCTGCCTGGAGCTCTGTTTATATTGACCTCAATGAGGCACACCTGAGGAGGGCGGGCCGGCAGGGTAAGGCTGCCCAGGTCAGCTAATCCACAACCCTCAGGGAATCACATTGTTGAAAATGGACCCCGCTAAGTCAGAAGAGATGCCAAGGAAAAAAAGGACACAATGCCAGTTGCAGCACCGTAGATGAGTGTAGAAGTAATCACGTGACTTGTAGTAAGTCAGAAAGTGAAAGACACATATCATATTATATCACTTATAGGTGTTACCTAAAAATGGATACCAGGGCAGATATTTCCACGGAGAAGGGCAATCACAGATTCATTAAACAAACTTATGGTTCACCAATGGAAAGGTGTGAGGATTGGTTTCATTACGATATCGGGGTTAACAGACATATACAAACACAGGTGACATATATAATCACCAAAGACCTACAGAATACCAAGAGAGGACTACTCAACATTCTGTCATAACGTACATGGGAGAAGGATCCCAGGAAGAACAGTCATCTGTATATGTGTAAAAGAACCACATCTTCCACACCTACAACAAGCCAAACATTGTAATCAAACTTGCTGTAATAAAAAATAAAAACTTAAATTAAAAACACGAACAAGAAGTAGTGAGACAAACGTGAGGGGCTTTCTCCTGGCACATTCCATTCTAAACTCAAATCTAGAACACCACTTCCACTGAGGCTCTCTTGCCCTAGTAACCAGATTTGGTAAGGGTGAACTGCTGCCACCTTGTGGCCGTTTCACACAACAGCAGCTTTAATCCCAACGCTAATGGTCAGTTGATATTCAAAATCACTGCAGGCCTGTAAATGACACCTGCCCTGAAAACAAATCCTGGGGTCACATATCGACCAAAAAATTCAAAGGACGTCCATATTTCAAAACGACCGTTACAAAAGGCATATTTTACGCACATTAGTGTTCTGCTTCTTTTCCTTTCTTTCCTTTTTTGTTAAAAAACACGGGAATGGAAAAAGGCATCCCTCAGAATGGGCGAAAATCGTTGCAGACGAATCAATGGACAGAGGTTTAATCTCCAATATATATAAACAGCTCATGCAGCTTAATATTAAAAAAACAAACAACCCAAAAAGAATGGGCAGAAGATCTAAAGAGACGTTTCTTCAAAGGAGACACAGAGATGGCCAAGACGCACATGAAAAGCTGCTCAACAGCACTAATTATTAGAGAAATGCAAATCAAAACTACAATGAGGTATCACCTGACACCTGTTAGAATCGGCATCATCAGAAAATCTACAAACAACCAATTCTGGGGTGGGTGTGGACAAAAGGAGCCCTCTTCCACTATTGGTGGGAATGTAAATTGATACAGTCACTATGGAGAACAGTATGGAGTTTCCTTAAAAAAATTAGAAATAGAATTACCATCTGATCCAGCAATCCCACTTCTGGGCATATAACCAGAGAAAACCGTATTTCAAAAAGGCACATTCACCACAATGTTCGTTGCAGCACTATTTACAATAGCCAGGTAATGGAAGCAACCTAAATGCCCACAGACAGATGAATGGATAAAGATGTGGTACATATATAAAATGGAATATTACTCGGCCATGAAAAGGAATGAAACTGGGTCATTTGTAGAGACATCGATGGATCGAGAGACTGTCATACAGAATGAAGTAAGTCAGAAAGAGGAAAACAAATATTGTATATTAATGCATATATGTGGAGCCTAAAAATGGTACAGATGAACTGGTTTGCAGGGAAGAAATAGAGACACAGAGGTAGAGAACAAACGTATGGACACCAAGTGTGGGAAACCATGGGGTGGTGGTGGTGGGATGAGTTGGGAGTTTGGGATTGACCTGTATACATGTATATGCATAAAATACATAACTAATAATAACGTGCTGTATAAAAAAAAATAAATAAAATTAAATTTCAAAATTTTAAAAAATAAAATTTAAAAATAAAACAGAAAAATGTTCTTCCCGTCACACAGATGTATTTATAGGAATGAATTATTTCCATGCTTATATCTATAAATACATAAAAGAGGAATAAAATCTAACTTGAACGATAAAAGAAAAAAAAAGTGAACCCACGAGTTATACAGAGGAAAACCCTATCACGGCACTTGCTCCAGCGGTCAACAATTCTGAAATTGGTCAGAGGTGGGGAACCATCTCCCATACAGCCAGCAACCCACCCCCCACGCAAGGAGCGTCCTCATTGCAAAGCTGGAGGACCGTGCTGAGGCATCTGTGAGTAAACGTGGATTGAGCCCCAGGCCAGCTGCTGCTGAACTGTCCCCACCCTTTCCAGGTAAAACACCTGAATATGTACAAGGGCTTGAAATCCTAGAGGCAGGTCCGTGGAGCCACACCAGCGACAGCACACAGGCCAACTTGGTGCCTGCAGGCAAGCCAGGGTGGTCCTGGACCCAGGCGCTCTTCCGGAAGCTTTCCATAGCCCTGCCTGAGATACCCCTCCTGTCCCGGCCCCCACTGCTTTTTTCCTTCCTCACCTCTGTCCGGAGAGAAATTCCAGCGGAAGTTATGGGTGACACATCCTCTTCTTTACAGGCGGCAGCCTGGCAACTCCTGCAGAAAGGCCAGCAGAACCCCACTCACACCGGGCCACCCACAACGCTGTGGCCCCTCACTCCCTCCCACCAGCACAGCCCCGAGACTGCTGACGGGGCAGAGAATATGGAGTCAGGCACAGCTTCAGGGGCTATTGCTGCCTGGAGCTCTGTTTGTATTGACCTCAATGAGGCACACCTGAGGAGGGCGGGCCGGCAGGGTAAGGCTGCCCAGGTCAGCTAATCCACAACCCTCAGGGAATCACATTGTTGAAAATGGACCCCGCTAAGGCAGAAGAGAAGCCAAGGGAAAAAAGGACCCAATGCCAGTTGCAGCACCGTAGATGAGTCTAGAAGTAATCACGTGACTTGTAGTAAGTCAGAAAGTGAAAGACACATATCATATCATATCACTTATAGGTGTTACCGAAAAATGGATACCAGGGCAGATATTTCCACGGAGAAGGGCAATCACAGATTCATTAAACAAACTTATGGTTCACCAATGGAAATGTGTGAGGATAGGTTTCATTACGATATCGGGGTTAACAGACATATACAAACACAGGTGACATATATAATCACCAAACACCTACAGAATACCAAGAGAGGACGACTCAACATTTTGTCATAACGTACATGGGAAAAGGATCCCAGGAAGAACAGTCATCTGTATATGTGTAAAAGAACCACATCTTCCACACCTACAACAAGCCAAACATTGTAATCAAACTTGCTGTAATAAAAAATAAAAAATTAAATTAAAAACACGAACAAGAAGTAGTGAGACAAACGTGAGGGGCTTTCTCCTGGCACATTCCATTCTAAACTCCAATCTAGAACACCACTTCCACTGAGGCTCTCTTGCCCTAGTAACCAGATTTGGTAAGGGTGAACTGCTGCCACCTTGTGGCCGTTTCACACAACAGCAGCTTTAATCCCAACGCTAATGGTCAGTTGATATTCAAAATCACTGCAGGCCTGTAAATGACACCTGCCCTGAAAACAAATCCTGGGGTCACATATCGACCAAAAAATTCAAAGGACGTCCATATTTCAAAACGACCGTTACAAAAGGCATATTTTACGCACATTAGTGTTCTGCTTCTTTTCCTTTCTTTCCTTTTTTGTTAAAAAACACGGGAATGGAAAAAGGCATCCCTCAGAATGGGCGAAAATCGTTGCAGACGAATCAATGGACAGAGGTTTAAACTCCAATATATATAAACAGCTCATACAGCTTAATATTAAAAAAACAAACAACCCAAAAAAAATGGGCAGAAGATCTAAAGAGATGTTTCTTCAAAGGAGACACAGAGAAGGCCAAGACGCACATGCAAAGCTGCTCAACAGCACTAATTATTAGAGAAATGCAAATCAAAACTACAATGAGGTATCACCTCACACCTGTTAGAATCGGCATCATCAGAAAATCTACAAACAACCAATTCTGGGGAGGGTGTGGACAAAAGGAGCCCTCTTCCACTATTGGTGGGAATGTAAATTGATACAGTCACTATGGAGAACAGTATGGAGTTTCCTTAAAAAAATTAGAAATAGAATTACCATCTGATCCAGCAATCCCACTTCTGGGCATATACCCAGAGAAAACCGTATTTCAAAAAGGCACATTCACCACAATGTTCGTTGCAGCACTATTTACAATAGCCAGGTAATGGAAGCAACCTAAATGCCCACAGACAGATGAATGGATAAAGAAGTGGTACATATATAAAATGGAATATTACTCGGCCATGAAAAGGAATGAAACTGGGTCATTTGTAGAGACATCGATGGATCGAGAGACTGTCATACAGAATGAAGTAAGTCAGAAAGAGGAAAACAAATATTGTATATTAATGCATATATGTGGAGCCTAAAAATGGTACAGATGAACTGGTTTGCAGGGAAGAAATAGAGACACAGAGGTAGAGAACAAACGTATGGACACCAAGTGTGGGAAGCCATGGGGTCGTGGTGGTGGGATGAGTTGGGAGTTTGGGATTGACCTGTATACATGTATATGCATAAAATACATAACTAATAATAACGTGCTGTATAAAAAAAATAAATAAAATTAAATTTCAAAATTTTAAAAAATAAAATTTAAAAATAAAACAGAAAAATGTTTTTCCCATCACACAGATGTATTTATAGGAATGAATTATTTCCATGCTTATATCTATAAATACATAAAAGAGGAATAAAATCTAACTTGAACGATAAAAGAAAAAAAAAAGTGAACCCACGAGGTATACAGAGGAAAACCCTATCACGGCACTTGCTCCAGCGGTCAACAATTCTGAAATTGGTCAGAGGTGGGGAACCATCTCCCATACAGCCAGCAACCCACCCCCCACGCAAGGAGCGTCCTCATTGCAAAGCTGGAGGACCGTGCTGAGGCATCTGTGAGTAAACGTGGATTGAGCCCCAGGCCAGCTGCTGCTGAACTGTCCCCACCCTTTCCAGGTAAAACACCTGAATATGTACAAGGGCTTGAAATCCTAGAGGCAGGTCCGTGGAGCCACACCAGCGACAGCACGCAGGCCAACTTGGTGCCTGCAGGCAAGCCAGGGTGGTCCTGGACCCAGGCGCTCTTCCGGAAGCTTTCCATTGCCCTGCCTGAGATACCCCTCCTGTCCCGGCCCCCACTGCTTTTTTCCTTCCTCACCTCTGTCCGGAGAGAAATTCCACCGGAAGGTATGGGTGACACATCCTCTTGTTTACAGGCGGCAGCCTGGCAACTCCTGCAGAAAGGCCAGCAGAACCCCACTCACACCGGGCCACCCACAACGCTGTGGCTCCTCACTCCCTCCCACCAGCACAGCCCCGAGACTGCTGACGGGGCAGAGAATATGGAGTCAGGCACAGCTTCAGGGGCTATTGCTGCCTGGAGCTCTGTTTATATTGACCTCAATGAGGCACACCTGAGGAGGGCGGGCCGGCAGGGTAAGGCTGCCCAGGTCAGCTAATCCACAACCCTCAGGGAATCACATTGTTGAAAATGGACCCCGCTAAGTCAGAAGAGATGCCAAGGAAAAAAAGGACACAATGCCAGTTGCAGCACCGTAGATGAGTCTAGAAGTAATCACGTGACTTGTAGTAAGTCAGAAAGTGAAAGACACATATCATATCATATCACTTATAGGTGTTACCTAAAAATGGATACCAGGGCAGATATTTCCACGGAGAAGGGCAATCACAGATTCATTAAACAAACTTATGGTTCACCAATGGAAAGGTGTGAGGATTGGTTTCATTACGATATCGGGGTTAACAGACATATACAAACACAGGTGACATATATAATCACCAAACACCTACAGAATACCAAGAGAGGACGACTCAACATTTTGTCATAACGTACATGGGAAAAGGATCCCAGGAAGAACAGTCATCTGTATATGTGTAAAAGAACCACATCTTCCACACCTACAACAAGCCAAACATTGTAATCAAACTTGCTGTAATAAAAAATAAAAAATTAAATTAAAAACACGAACAAGAAGTAGTGAGACAAACGTGAGGGGCTTTCTCCTGGCACATTCCATTCTAAACTCCAATCTAGAACACCACTTCCACTGAGGCTCTCTTGCCCTAGTAACCAGATTTGGTAAGGGTGAACTGCTGCCACCTTGTGGCCGTTTCACACAACAGCAGCTTTAATCCCAACGCTAATGGTCAGTTGATATTCAAAATCACTGCAGGCCTGTAAATGACACCTGCCCTGAAAACAAATCCTGGGGTCACATATCGACCAAAAAATTCAAAGGACGTCCATATTTCAAAACGACCATTACAAAAGGCATATTTTACGCACATTAGTGTTCTGCTTCTTTTCCTTTCTTTCCCTTTTTGTTAAAAAACACGGGAATGGAAAAAGGCATCCCTCAGAATGGGCGAAAATCGTTGCAGACGAATCAATGGACAGAGGTTTAATCTCCAATATATATAAACAGCTCATACAGCTTAATATTAAAAAAACAAACAACCCAAAAAAAATGGGCAGAAGATCTAAAGAGACGTTTCTTCAAAGGAGACACAGAGATGGCCAAGACGCACATGAAAAGCTGCTCAACAGCACTAATTATTAGAGAAATGCAAATCAAAACTACAATGAGGTATCACCTCACACCTGTTAGAATCGGCATCATCAGAAAATCTACAAACAACCAATTCTGGGGAGGGTGTGGACAAAAGGAGCCCTCTTCCACTATTGGTGGGAATGTAAATTGATACAGTCACTATGGAGAACAGTATGGAGTTTCCTTAAAAAAATTAGACATAGAATTACCATCTGATCCAGCAATCCCACTTCTGGGCATATACCCAGAGAAAACCGTATTTCAAAAAGGCACATTCACCACAATGTTCGTTGCAGCACTATTTACAATAGCCAGGTAATGGAAGCAACCTAAATGCCCACAGACAGATGAATGGATAAAGAAGTGGTACATATATAAAATGGAATATTACTCGGCCATGAAAAGGAATGAAACTGGGTCATTTGTAGAGACATCGATGGATCGAGAGACTGTCATACAGAATGAAGTAAGTCAGAAAGAGGAAAACAAATATTGTATATTAATGCATATATGTGGAGCCTAAAAATGGTACAGATGAACTGGTTTGCAGGGAAGAAATAGAGACACAGAGGTAGAGAACAAACGTATGGACACCAAGTGTGGGAAGCCATGGGGTCGTGGTGGTGGGATGAGTTGGGAGTTTGGGATTGACCTGTATACATGTATATGCATAAAATACATAACTAATAATAACGTGCTGTATAAAAAAATAAATAAAATTAAATTTCAAAATTTTAAAAAATAAAATTTAAAAATAAAACAGAAAAATGTTTTTCCCGTCACACAGATGTATTTATAGGAATGAATTATTTCCATGCTTATATCTATAAATACATAAAAGAGGAATAAAATCTAACTTGAACGATAAAAGAAAAAAAAAAGTGAACCCACGAGGTATACAGAGGAAAACCCTATCACGGCACTTGCTCCAGCGGTCAACAATTCTGAAATTGGTCAGAGGTGGGGAACCATCTCCCATACAGCCAGCAACCCACCCCCCACGCAAGGAGCATCCTCATTGCAAAGCTGGAGGACCGTGCTGAGGCATCTGTGAGTAAACGTGGATTGAGCCCCAGGCCAGCTGCTGCTGAACTGTCCCCACCCTTTCCAGGTAAAACACCTGAATATGTACAAGGGCTTGAAATCCTAGAGGCAGGTCCGTGGAGCCACACCAGCGACAGCACGCAGGCCAACTTGGTGCCTGCAGGCAAGCCAGGGTGGTCCTGGACCCAGGCGCTCTTCCGGAAGCTTTCCATTGCCCTGCCTGAGATACCCCTCCTGTCCCGGCCCCCACTGCTTTTTTCCTTCCTCACCTCTGTCCGGAGAGAAATTCCAGCGGAAGGTATGGGTGACACATCCTCTTGTTTACAGGCGGCAGCCTGGCAACTCCTGCAGAAAGGCCAGCAGAACCCCACTCACACCGGGCCACCCACAACGCTGTGGCTCCTCACTCCCTCCCACCAGCACAGCCCCGAGACTGCTGACGGGGCAGAGAATATGGAGTCAGGCACAGCTTCAGGGGCTATTGCTGCCTGGAGCTCTGTTTATATTGACCTCAATGAGGCACACCTGAGGAGGGCGGGCCGGCAGGGTAAGGCTGCCCAGGTCAGCTAATCCACAACCCTCAGGGAATCACATTGTTGAAAATGGACCCCGCTAAGTCAGAAGAGATGCCAAGGAAAAAAAGGACACAATGCCAGTTGCAGCACCGTAGATGAGTCTAGAAGTAATCACGTGACTTGTAGTAAGTCAGAAAGTGAAAGACACATATCATATCATATCACTTATAGGTGTTACCTAAAAATGGATACCAGGGCAGATATTTCCACGGAGAAGGGCAATCACAGATTCATTAAACAAACTTATGGTTCACCAATGGAAAGGTGTGAGGATTGGTTTCATTACGATATCGGGGTTAACAGACATATACAAACACAGGTGACATATATAATCACCAAACACCTACAGAATACCAAGAGAGGACGACTCAACATTTTGTCATAACGTACATGGGAAAAGGATCCCAGGAAGAACAGTCATCTGTATATGTGTAAAAGAACCACATCTTCCACACCTACAACAAGCCAAACATTGTAATCAAACTTGCTGTAATAAAAAATAAAAAATTAAATTAAAAACACGAACAAGAAGTAGTGAGACAAACGTGAGGGGCTTTCTCCTGGCACATTCCATTCTAAACTCCAATCTAGAACACCACTTCCACTGAGGCTCTCTTGCCCTAGTAACCAGATTTGGTAAGGGTGAACTGCTGCCACCTTGTGGCCGTTTCACACAACAGCAGCTTTAATCCCAACGCTAATGGTCAGTTGATATTCAAAATCACTGCAGGCCTGTAAATGACACCTGCCCTGAAAACAAATCCTGGGGTCACATATTGACCAAAAAATTCAAAGGACGTCCATATTTCAAAACGACCGTTACAAAAGGCATATTTTACGCACATTAGTGTTCTGCTTCTTTTCCTTTCTTTCCTTTTTTGTTAAAAAACACGGGAATGGAAAAAGGCATCCCTCAGAATGGGCGAAAATCGTTGCAGACGAATCAATGGACAGAGGTTTAATCTCCAATATATATAAACAGCTCATACAGCTTAATATTAAAAAAACAAACAACCCAAAAAAAATGGGCAGAAGATCTAAAGAGACGTTTCTTCAAAGGAGACACAGAGATGGCCAAGACGCACATGAAAAGCTGCTCAACAGCACTAATTATTAGAGAAATGCAAATCAAAACTACAATGAGGTATCACCTCACACCTGTTAGAATCGGCATCATCAGAAAATCTACAAACAACCAATTCTGGGGATGGTGTGGACAAAAGGAGCCCTCTTCCACTATTGGTGGGAATGTAAATTGATACAGTCACTATGGAGAACAGTATGGAGTTTCCTTAAAAAAATTAGACATAGAATTACCATCTGATCCAGCAATCCCACTTCTGGGCATATACCCAGAGAAAACCGTATTTCAAAAAGGCACATTCACCACAATGTTCGTTGCAGCACTATTTACAATAGCCAGGTAATGGAAGCAACCTAAATGCCCACAGACAGATGAATGGATAAAGAAGTGGTACATATATAAAATGGAATATTACTCGGCCATGAAAAGGAATGAAACTGGGTCATTTGTAGAGACATCGATGGATCGAGAGACTGTCATACAGAATGAAGTAAGTCAGAAAGAGGAAAACAAATATTGTATATTAATGCATATATGTGGAGCCTAAAAATGGTACAGATGAACTGGTTTGCAGGGAAGAAATAGAGACACAGAGGTAGAGAACAAACGTATGGACACCAAGTGTGGGAAGCCATGGGGTCGTGGTGGTGGGATGAGTTGGGAGTTTGGGATTGACCTGTATACATGTATATGCATAAAATACATAACTAATAATAACGTGCTGTATAAAAAAAATAAATAAAATTAAATTTCAAAATTTTAAAAAATAAAATTTAAAAATAAAACAGAAAAATGTTCTTCCCGTCACACAGATGTATTTATAGGAATGAATTATTTCCATGCTTATATCTATAAATACATAAAAGAGGAATAAAATCTAACTTGAACGATAAAAGAAAAAAAAAAGTGAACCCACGAGGTATACAGAGGAAAACCCTATCACGGCACTTGCTCCAGCGGTCAACAATTCTGAAATTGGTCAGAGGTGGGGAACCATCTCCCATACAGCCAGCAACCCACCCCCCACGCAAGGAGCGTCCTCATTGCAAAGCTGGAGGACCGTGCTGAGGCATCTGTGAGTAAACGTGGATTGAGCCCCAGGCCAGCTGCTGCTGAACTGTCCCCACCCTTTCCAGGTAAAACACCTGAATATGTACAAGGGCTTGAAATCCTAGAGGCAGGTCCGTGGAGCCACACCAGCGACAGCACGCAGGCCAACTTGGTGCCTGCAGGCAAGCCAGGGTGGTCCTGGACCCAGGCGCTCTTCCGGAAGCTTTCCATTGCCCTGCCTGAGATACCCCTCCTGTCCCGGCCCCCACTGCTTTTTTCCTTCCTCACCTCTGTCCGGAGAGAAATTCCAGCGGAAGGTATGGGTGACACATCCTCTTGTTTACAGGCGGCAGCCTGGCAACTCCTGCAGAAAGGCCAGCAGAACCCCACTCACACCGGGCCACCCACAACGCTGTGGCTCCTCACTCCCTCCCACCAGCACAGCCCCGAGACTGCTGACGGGGCAGAGAATATGGAGTCAGGCACAGCTTCAGGGGCTATTGCTGCCTGGAGCTCTGTTTATATTGACCTCAATGAGGCACACCTGAGGAGGGCGGGCCGGCAGGGTAAGGCTGCCCAGGTCAGCTAATCCACAACCCTCAGGGAATCACATTGTTGAAAATGGACCCCGCTAAGTCAGAAGAGATGCCAAGGAAAAAAAGGACACAATGCCAGTTGCAGCACCGTAGATGAGTCTAGAAGTAATCACGTGACTTGTAGTAAGTCAGAAAGTGAAAGACACATATCATATCATATCACTTATAGGTGTTACCTAAAAATGGATACCAGGGCAGATATTTCCACGGAGAAGGGCAATCACAGATTCATTAAACAAACTTATGGTTCACCAATGGAAAGGTGTGAGGATTGGTTTCATTACGATATCGGGGTTAACAGACATATACAAACACAGGTGACATATATAATCACCAAACACCTACAGAATACCAAGAGAGGACGACTCAACATTTTGTCATAACGTACATGGGAAAAGGATCCCAGGAAGAACAGTCATCTGTATATGTGTAAAAGAACCACATCTTCCACACCTACAACAAGCCAAACATTGTAATCAAACTTGCTGTAATAAAAAATAAAAAATTAAATTAAAAACACGAACAAGAAGTAGTGAGACAAACGTGAGGGGCTTTCTCCTGGCACATTCCATTCTAAACTCCAATCTAGAACACCACTTCCACTGAGGCTCTCTTGCCCTAGTAACCAGATTTGGTAAGGGTGAACTGCTGCCACCTTGTGGCCGTTTCACACAACAGCAGCTTTAATCCCAACGCTAATGGTCAGTTGATATTCAAAATCACTGCAGGCCTGTAAATGACACCTGCCCTGAAAACAAATCCTGGGGTCACATATCGACCAAAAAATTCAAAGGACGTCCATATTTCAAAACGACCGTTACAAAAGGCATATTTTACGCACATTAGTGTTCTGCTTCTTTTCCTTTCTTTCCTTTTTTGTTAAAAAACACGGGAATGGAAAAAGGCATCCCTCAGAATGGGCGAAAATCGTTGCAGACGAATCAATGGACAGAGGTTTAATCTCCAATATATATAAACAGCTCATACAGCTTAATATTAAAAAAACAAACAACCCAAAAAAAATGGGCAGAAGATCTAAAGAGACGTTTCTTCAAAGGAGACACAGAGATGGCCAAGACGCACATGAAAAGCTGCTCAACAGCACTAATTATTAGAGAAATGCAAATCAAAACTACAATGAGGTATCACCTCACACCTGTTAGAATCGGCATCATCAGAAAATCTACAAACAACCAATTCTGGGGAGGGTGTGGACAAAAGGAGCCCTCTTCCACTATTGGTGGGAATGTAAATTGATACAGTCACTATGGAGAACAGTATGGAGTTTCCTTAAAAAAATTAGACATAGAATTACCATCTGATCCAGCAATCCCACTTCTGGGCATATACCCAGAGAAAACCGTATTTCAAAAAGGCACATTCACCACAATGTTCGTTGCAGCACTATTTACAATAGCCAGGTAATGGAAGCAACCTAAATGCCCACAGACAGATGAATGGATAAAGATGTGGTACATATATAAAATGGAATATTACTCGGCCATGAAAAGGAATGAAACGGGGTCATTTGTAGAGACATCGATGGATCGAGAGACTGTCATACAGAATGAAGTAAGTCAGAAAGAGGAAAACAAATATTGTATATTAATGCATATATGTGGAGCCTAAAAATGGTACAGATGAACTGGTTTGCAGGGAAGAAATAGAGACACAGAGGTAGAGAACAAACGTATGGACACCAAGTGTGGGAAGCCATGGGGTGGTGGTGGTGGGATGAGTTGGGAGTTTGGGATTGACCTGTATACATGTATATGCATAAAATACATAACTAATAATAACGTGCTGTATAAAAAAAATAAATAAAATTAAATTTCAAAATTTTAAAAAATAAAATTTAAAAATAAAACAGAAAAATGTTCTTCCCGTCACACAGATGTATTTATAGGAATGAATTATTTCCATGCTTATATCTATAAATACATAAAAGAGGAATAAAATCTAACTTGAACGATAAAAGAAAAAAAAAAGTGAACCCACGAGGTATACAGAGGAAAACCCTATCACGGCACTTGCTCCAGCGGTCAACAATTCTGAAATTGGTCAGAGGTGGGGAACCATCTCCCATACAGCCAGCAACCCACCCCCCACGCAAGGAGCGTCCTCATTGCAAAGCTGGAGGACCGTGCTGAGGCATCTGTGAGTAAACGTGGATTGAGCCCCAGGCCAGCTGCTGCTGAACTGTCCCCACCCTTTCCAGGTAAAACACCTGAATATGTACAAGGGCTTGAAATCCTAGAGGCAGGTCCGTGGAGCCACACCAGCGACAGCACGCAGGCCAACTTGGTGCCTGCAGGCAAGCCAGGGTGGTCCTGGACCCAGGCGCTCTTCCGGAAGCTTTCCATTGCCCTGCCTGAGATACCCCTCCTGTCCCGGCCCCCACTGCTTTTTTCCTTCCTCACCTCTGTCCGGAGAGAAATTCCAGCGGAAGGTATGGGTGACACATCCTCTTGTTTACAGGCGGCAGCCTGGCAACTCCTGCAGAAAGGCCAGCAGAACCCCACTCACACCGGGCCACCCACAACGCTGTGGCCCCTCACTCCCTCCCACCAGCACAGCCCCGAGACTGCTGACGGGGCAGAGAATATGGAGTCAGGCACAGCTTCAGGGGCTATTGCTGCCTGGAGCTCTGTTTATATTGACCTCAATGAGGCACACCTGAGGAGGGCGGGCCGGCAGGGTAAGGCTGCCCAGGTCAGCTAATCCACAACCCTCAGGGAATCACATTGTTGAAAATGGACCCCGCTAAGTCAGAAGAGATGCCAAGGAAAAAAAGGACACAATGCCAGTTGCAGCACCGTAGATGAGTCTAGAAGTAATCACGTGACTTGTAGTAAGTCAGAAAGTGAAAGACACATATCATATCATATCACTTATAGGTGTTACCTAAAAATGGATACCAGGGCAGATATTTCCACGGAGAAGGGCAATCACAGATTCATTAAACAAACTTATGGTTCACCAATGGAAAGGTGTGAGGATTGGTTTCATTACGATATCGGGGTTAACAGACATATACAAACACAGGTGACATATATAATCACCAAACACCTACAGAATACCAAGAGAGGACGACTCAACATTTTGTCATAACGTACATGGGAAAAGGATCCCAGGAAGAACAGTCATCTGTATATGTGTAAAAGAACCACATCTTCCACACCTACAACAAGCCAAACATTGTAATCAAACTTGCTGTAATAAAAAATAAAAAATTAAATTAAAAACACGAACAAGAAGTAGTGAGACAAACGTGAGGGGCTTTCTCCTGGCACATTCCATTCTAAACTCCAATCTAGAACACCACTTCCACTGAGGCTCTCTTGCCCTAGTAACCAGATTTGGTAAGGGTGAACTGCTGCCACCTTGTGGCCGTTTCACACAACAGCAGCTTTAATCCCAACGCTAATGGTCAGTTGATATTCAAAATCACTGCAGGCCTGTAAATGACACCTGCCCTGAAAACAAATCCTGGGGTCACATATCGACCAAAAAATTCAAAGGACGTCCATATTTCAAAACGACCGTTACAAAAGGCATATTTTACGCACATTAGTGTTCTGCTTCTTTTCCTTTCTTTCCTTTTTTGTTAAAAAACACGGGAATGGAAAAAGGCATCCCTCAGAATGGGCGAAAATCGTTGCAGACGAATCAATGGACAGAGGTTTAATCTCCAATATATATAAACAGCTCATACAGCTTAATATTAAAAAAACAAACAACCCAAAAAAAATGGGCAGAAGATCTAAAGAGACGTTTCTTCAAAGGAGACACAGAGATGGCCAAGACGCACATGAAAAGCTGCTCAACAGCACTAATTATTAGAGAAATGCAAATCAAAACTACAATGAGGTATCACCTCACACCTGTTAGAATCGGCATCATCAGAAAATCTACAAACAACCAATTCTGGGGAGGGTGTGGACAAAAGGAGCCCTCTTCCACTATTGGTGGGAATGTAAATTGATACAGTCACTATGGAGAACAGTATGGAGTTTCCTTAAAAAAATTAGACATAGAATTACCATCTGATCCAGCAATCCCACTTCTGGGCATATACCCAGAGAAAACCGTATTTCAAAAAGGCACATTCACCACAATGTTCGTTGCAGCACTATTTACAATAGCCAGGTAATGGAAGCAACCTAAATGCCCACAGACAGATGAATGGATAAAGAAGTGGTACATATATAAAATGGAATATTACTCGGCCATGAAAAGGAATGAAACTGGGTCATTTGTAGAGACATCGATGGATCGAGAGACTGTCATACAGAATGAAGTAAGTCAGAAAGGGGAAAACAAATATTGTATATTAATGCATATATGTGGAGCCTAAAAATGGTACAGATGAACTGGTTTGCAGGGAAGAAATAGAGACACAGAGGTAGAGAACAAACGTATGGACACCAAGTGTGGGAAGCCATGGGGTCGTGGTGGTGGGATGAGTTGGGAGTTTGGGATTGACCTGTATACATGTATATGCATAAAATACATAACTAATAATAACGTGCTGTATAAAAAAAATAAATAAAATTAAATTTCAAAATTTTAAAAAATAAAATTTAAAAATAAAACAGAAAAATGTTCTTCCCGTCACACAGATGTATTTATAGGAATGAATTATTTCCATGCTTATATCTATAAATACATAAAAGAGGAATAAAATCTAACTTGAACGATAAAAGAAAAAAAAAAGTGAACCCACGAGGTATACAGAGGAAAACCCTATCACGGCACTTGCTCCAGCGGTCAACAATTCTGAAATTGGTCAGAGGTGGGGAACCATCTCCCATACAGCCAGCAACCCACCCCCCACGCAAGGAGCGTCCTCATTGCAAAGCTGGAGGACCGTGCTGAGGCATCTGTGAGTAAACGTGGATTGAGCCCCAGGCCAGCTGCTGCTGAACTGTCCCCACCCTTTCCAGGTAAAACACCTGAATATGTACAAGGGCTTGAAATCCTAGAGGCAGGTCCGTGGAGCCACACCAGCGACAGCACGCAGGCCAACTTGGTGCCTGCAGGCAAGCCAGGGTGGTCCTGGACCCAGGCGCTCTTCCGGAAGCTTTCCATTGCCCTGCCTGAGATACCCCTCCTGTCCCGGCCCCCACTGCTTTTTTCCTTCCTCACCTCTGTCCGGAGAGAAATTCCAGCGGAAGGTATGGGTGACACATCCTCTTGTTTACAGGCGGCAGCCTGGCAACTCCTGCAGAAAGGCCAGCAGAACCCCACTCACACCGGGCCACCCACAACGCTGTGGCTCCTCACTCCCTCCCACCAGCACAGCCCCGAGACTGCTGACGGGGCAGAGAATATGGAGTCAGGCACAGCTTCAGGGGCTATTGCTGCCTGGAGCTCTGTTTATATTGACCTCAATGAGGCACACCTGAGGAGGGCGGGCCGGCAGGGTAAGGCTGCCCAGGTCAGCTAATCCACAACCCTCAGGGAATCACATTGTTGAAAATGGACCCCGCTAAGTCAGAAGAGATGCCAAGGAAAAAAAGGACACAATGCCAGTTGCAGCACTGTAGATGAGTCTAGAAGTAATCACGTGACTTGTAGTAAGTCAGAAAGTGAAAGACACATATCATATCATATCACTTATAGGTGTTACCTAAAAATGGATACCAGGGCAGATATTTCCACGGAGAAGGGCAATCACAGATTCATTAAACAAACTTATGGTTCACCAATGGAAAGGTGTGAGGATTGGTTTCATTACGATATCGGGGTTAACAGACATATACAAACACAGGTGACATATATAATCACCAAACACCTACAGAATACCAAGAGAGGACGACTCAACATTTTGTCATAACGTACATGGGAAAAGGATCCCAGGAAGAACAGTCATCTGTATATGTGTAAAAGAACCACATCTTCCACACCTACAACAAGCCAAACATTGTAATCAAACTTGCTGTAATAAAAAATAAAAAATTAAATTAAAAACACGAACAAGAAGTAGTGAGACAAACGTGAGGGGCTTTCTCCTGGCACATTCCATTCTAAACTCCAATCTAGAACACCACTTCCACTGAGGCTCTCTTGCCCTAGTAACCAGATTTGGTAAGGGTGAACTGCTGCCACCTTGTGGCCGTTTCACACAACAGCAGCTTTAATCCCAACGCTAATGGTCAGTTGATATTCAAAATCACTGCAGGCCTGTAAATGACACCTGCCCTGAAAACAAATCCTGGGGTCACATATCGACCAAAAAATTCAAAGGACGTCCATATTTCAAAACGACCGTTACAAAAGGCATATTTTACGCACATTAGTGTTCTGCTTCTTTTCCTTTCTTTCCTTTTTTGTTAAAAAACACGGGAATGGAAAAAGGCATCCCTCAGAATGGGCGAAAATCGTTGCAGACGAATCAATGGACAGAGGTTTAATCTCCAATATATATAAACAGCTCATACAGCTTAATATTAAAAAAACAAACAACCCAAAAAAAATGGGCAGAAGATCTAAAGAGACGTTTCTTCAAAGGAGACACAGAGATGGCCAAGACGCACATGAAAAGCTGCTCAACAGCACTAATTATTAGAGAAATGCAAATCAAAACTACAATGAGGTATCACCTCACACCTGTTAGAATCGGCATCATCAGAAAATCTACAAACAACCAATTCTGGGGAGGGTGTGGACAAAAGGAGCCCTCTTCCACTATTGGTGGGAATGTAAATTGATACAGTCACTATGGAGAACAGTATGGAGTTTCCTTAAAAAAATTAGACATAGAATTACCATCTGATCCAGCAATCCCACTTCTGGGCATATACCCAGAGAAAACCGTATTTCAAAAAGGCACATTCACCACAATGTTCGTTGCAGCACTATTTACAATAGCCAGGTAATGGAAGCAACCTAAATGCCCACAGACAGATGAATGGATAAAGATGTGGTACATATATAAAATGGAATATTACTCGGCCATGAAAAGGAATGAAACGGGGTCATTTGTAGAGACATCGATGGATCGAGAGACTGTCATACAGAATGAAGTAAGTCAGAAAGAGGAAAACAAATATTGTATATTAATGCATATATGTGGAGCCTAAAAATGGTACAGATGAACTGGTTTGCAGGGAAGAAATAGAGACACAGAGGTAGAGAACAAACGTATGGACACCAAGTGTGGGAAGCCATGGGGTGGTGGTGGTGGGATGAGTTGGGAGTTTGGGATTGACCTGTATACATGTATATGCATAAAATACATAACTAATAATAACGTGCTGTATAAAATAAATAAATAAAATTAAATTTCAAAATTTTAAAAAATAAAATTTAAAAATAAAACAGAAAAATGTTCTTCCCGTCACACAGATGTATTTATAGGAATGAATTATTTCCATGCTTATATCTATAAATACATAAAAGAGGAATAAAATCTAACTTGAACGATAAAAGAAAAAAAAAAGTGAACCCACGAGGTATACAGAGGAAAACCCTATCACGGCACTTGCTCCAGCGGTCAACAATTCTGAAATTGGTCAGAGGTGGGGAACCATCTCCCATACAGCCAGCAACCCACCCCCCACGCAAGGAGCGTCCTCATTGCAAAGCTGGAGGACCGTGCTGAGGCATCTGTGAGTAAACGTGGATTGAGCCCCAGGCCAGCTGCTGCTGAACTGTCCCCACCCTTTCCAGGTAAAACACCTGAATATGTACAAGGGCTTGAAATCCTAGAGGCAGGTCCGTGGAGCCACACCAGCGACAGCACGCAGGCCAACTTGGTGCCTGCAGGCAAGCCAGGGTGGTCCTGGACCCAGGCGCTCTTCCGGAAGCTTTCCATTGCCCTGCCTGAGATACCCCTCCTGTCCCGGCCCCCACTGCTTTTTTCCTTCCTCACCTCTGTCCGGAGAGAAATTCCAGCGGAAGGTATGGGTGACACATCCTCTTGTTTACAGGCGGCAGCCTGGCAACTCCTGCAGAAAGGCCAGCAGAACCCCACTCACACCGGGCCACCCACAACGCTGTGGCTCCTCACTCCCTCCCACCAGCACAGCCCCGAGACTGCTGACGGGGCAGAGAATATGGAGTCAGGCACAGCTTCAGGGGCTATTGCTGCCTGGAGCTCTGTTTATATTGACCTCAATGAGGCACACCTGAGGAGGGCGGGCCGGCAGGGTAAGGCTGCCCAGGTCAGCTAATCCACAACCCTCAGGGAATCACATTGTTGAAAATGGACCCCGCTAAGTCAGAAGAGATGCCAAGGAAAAAAAGGACACAATGCCAGTTGCAGCACCGTAGATGAGTCTAGAAGTAATCACGTGACTTGTAGTAAGTCAGAAAGTGAAAGACACATATCATATCATATCACTTATAGGTGTTACCTAAAAATGGATACCAGGGCAGATATTTCCACGGAGAAGGGCAATCACAGATTCATTAAACAAACTTATGGTTCACCAATGGAAAGGTGTGAGGATTGGTTTCATTACGATATCGGGGTTAACAGACATATACAAACACAGGTGACATATATAATCACCAAACACCTACAGAATACCAAGAGAGGACGACTCAACATTTTGTCATAACGTACATGGGAAAAGGATCCCAGGAAGAACAGTCATCTGTATATGTGTAAAAGAACCACATCTTCCACACCTACAACAAGCCAAACATTGTAATCAAACTTGCTGTAATAAAAAATAAAAAATTAAATTAAAAACACGAACAAGAAGTAGTGAGACAAACGTGAGGGGCTTTCTCCTGGCACATTCCATTCTAAACTCCAATCTAGAACACCACTTCCACTGAGGCTCTCTTGCCCTAGTAACCAGATTTGGTAAGGGTGAACTGCTGCCACCTTGTGGCCGTTTCACACAACAGCAGCTTTAATCCCAACGCTAATGGTCAGTTGATATTCAAAATCACTGCAGGCCTGTAAATGACACCTGCCCTGAAAACAAATCCTGGGGTCACATATCGACCAAAAAATTCAAAGGACGTCCATATTTCAAAACGACCGTTACAAAAGGCATATTTTACGCACATTAGTGTTCTGCTTCTTTTCCTTTCTTTCCTTTTTTGTTAAAAAACACGGGAATGGAAAAAGGCATCCCTCAGAATGGGCGAAAATCGTTGCAGACGAATCAATGGACAGAGGTTTAATCTCCAATATATATAAACAGCTCATACAGCTTAATATTAAAAAAACAAACAACCCAAAAAAAATGGGCAGAAGATCTAAAGAGACGTTTCTTCAAAGGAGACACAGAGATGGCCAAGACGCACATGAAAAGCTGCTCAACAGCACTAATTATTAGAGAAATGCAAATCAAAACTACAATGAGGTATCACCTCACACCTGTTAGAATCGGCATCATCAGAAAATCTACAAACAACCAATTCTGGGGAGGGTGTGGACAAAAGGAGCCCTCTTCCACTATTGGTGGGAATGTAAATTGATACAGTCACTATGGAGAACAGTATGGAGTTTCCTTAAAAAAATTAGACATAGAATTACCATCTGATCCAGCAATCCCACTTCTGGGCATATACCCAGAGAAAACCGTATTTCAAAAAGGCACATTCACCACAATGTTCGTTGCAGCACTATTTACAATAGCCAGGTAATGGAAGCAACCTAAATGCCCACAGACAGATGAATGGATAAAGATGTGGTACATATATAAAATGGAATATTACTCGGCCATGAAAAGGAATGAAACGGGGTCATTTGTAGAGACATCGATGGATCGAGAGACTGTCATACAGAATGAAGTAAGTCAGAAAGAGGAAAACAAATATTGTATATTAATGCATATATGTGGAGCCTAAAAATGGTACAGATGAACTGGTTTGCAGGGAAGAAATAGAGACACAGAGGTAGAGAACAAACGTATGGACACCAAGTGTGGGAAGCCATGGGGTGGTGGTGGTGGGATGAGTTGGGAGTTTGGGATTGACCTGTATACATGTATATGCATAAAATACATAACTAATAATAACGTGCTGTATAAAATAAATAAATAAAATTAAATTTCAAAATTTTAAAAAATAAAATTTAAAAATAAAACAGAAAAATGTTCTTCCCGTCACACAGATGTATTTATAGGAATGAATTATTTCCATGCTTATATCTATAAATACATAAAAGAGGAATAAAATCTAACTTGAACGATAAAAGAAAAAAAAAAGTGAACCCACGAGGTATACAGAGGAAAACCCTATCACGGCACTTGCTCCAGCGGTCAACAATTCTGAAATTGGTCAGAGGTGGGGAACCATCTCCCATACAGCCAGCAACCCACCCCCCACGCAAGGAGCGTCCTCATTGCAAAGCTGGAGGACCGTGCTGAGGCATCTGTGAGTAAACGTGGATTGAGCCCCAGGCCAGCTGCTGCTGAACTGTCCCCACCCTTTCCAGGTAAAACACCTGAATATGTACAAGGGCTTGAAATCCTAGAGGCAGGTCCGTGGAGCCACACCAGCGACAGCACGCAGGCCAACTTGGTGCCTGCAGGCAAGCCAGGGTGGTCCTGGACCCAGGCGCTCTTCCGGAAGCTTTCCATTGCCCTGCCTGAGATACCCCTCCTGTCCCGGCCCCCACTGCTTTTTTCCTTCCTCACCTCTGTCCGGAGAGAAATTCCAGCGGAAGGTATGGGTGACACATCCTCTTGTTTACAGGCGGCAGCCTGGCAACTCCTGCAGAAAGGCCAGCAGAACCCCAATCACACCGGGCCACCCACAACGCTGTGGCTCCTCACTCCCTCCCACCAGCACAGCCCCGAGACTGCTGACGGGGCAGAGAATATGGAGTCAGGCACAGCTTCAGGGGCTATTGCTGCCTGGAGCTCTGTTTATATTGACCTCAATGAGGCACACCTGAGGAGGGCGGGCCGGCAGGGTAAGGCTGCCCAGGTCAGCTAATCCACAACCCTCAGGGAATCACATTGTTGAAAATGGACCCCGCTAAGTCAGAAGAGATGCCAAGGAAAAAAAGGACACAATGCCAGTTGCAGCACCGTAGATGAGTCTAGAAGTAATCACGTGACTTGTAGTAAGTCACAAAGTGAAAGACACATATCATATCATATCACTTATAGGTGTTACCTAAAAATGGATACCAGGGCAGATATTTCCACGGAGAAGGGCAATCACAGATTCATTAAACAAACTTATGGTTCACCAATGGAAAGGTGTGAGGATTGGTTTCATTATGATATCGGGGTTAACAGACATATACAAACACAGGTGACATATATAATCACCAAACACCTACAGAATACCAAGAGAGGACGACTCAACATTTTGTCATAACGTACATGGGAAAAGGATCCCAGGAAGAACAGTCATCTGTATATGTGTAAAAGAACCACATCTTCCACACCTACAACAAGCCAAACATTGTAATCAAACTTGCTGTAATAAAAAATAAAAAATTAAATTAAAAACACGAACAAGAAGTAGTGAGACAAACGTGAGGGGCTTTCTCCTGGCACATTCCATTCTAAACTCCAATCTAGAACACCACTTCCACTGAGGCTCTCTTGCCCTAGTAACCAGATTTGGTAAGGGTGAACTGCTGCCACCTTGTGGCCGATTCACACAACAGCAGCTTTAATCCCAACGCTAATGGTCAGTTGATATTCAAAATCACTGCAGGCCTGTAAATGACACCTGCCCTGAAAACAAATCCTGGGGTCACATATCGACCAAAAAATTCAAAGGACGTCCATATTTCAAAACGACCGTTACAAAAGGCATATTTTACGCACATTAGTGTTCTGCTTCTTTTCCTTTCTTTCCTTTTTTGTTAAAAAACACGGGAATGGAAAAAGGCATCCCTCAGAATGGGCGAAAATCGTTGCAGACGAATCAATGGACAGAGGTTTAATCTCCAATATATATAAACAGCTCATACAGCTTAATATTAAAAAAACAAACAACCCAAAAAAAATGGGCAGAAGATCTAAAGAGACGTTTCTTCAAAGGAGACACAGAGATGGCCAAGACGCACATGAAAAGCTGCTCAACAGCACTAATTATTAGAGAAATGCAAATCAAAACTACAATGAGGTATCACCTCACACCTGTTAGAATCGGCATCATCAGAAAATCTACAAACAACCAATTCTGGGGAGGGTGTGGACAAAAGGAGCCCTCTTCCACTATTGGTGGGAATGTAAATTGATACAGTCACTATGGAGAACAGTATGGAGTTTCCTTAAAAAACTAGAAATAGAATTACCATCTGATCCAGCAATCCCACTTCTGGGTATATACCCAGAGAAAACCGTAAATCTAAAAGGCATATTCACCACAATGTTCATTGCAGCACTATTTACAATAGCCAGGTAATGGAAGCAACCTAAATGCCCACAGACAGATGAATGGATAAAGAAGTGGTACATATATAAAATGGAATATTACTCGGCCATGAAAAGGAATGAAACGGGGTCATTTGTAGAGACATCGATGGATCGAGAGACTGTCATACAGAATGAAGTAAGTCAGAAAGAGGAAAACAAATATTGTATATTAATGCATATATGTGGAGCCTAAAAATGGTACAGATGAACTGGTTTGCAGGGAAGAAATAGAGACACAGAGGTAGAGAACAAACGTATGGACACCAAGTGTGGGAAGCCATGGGGTGGTGGTGGTGGGATGAGTTGGGAGTTTGGGATTGACCTGTATACATGTATATGCATAAAATACATAACTAATAATAACGTGCTGTATAAAAAAAATAAATAAAATTAAATTTCAAAATTTTAAAAAATAAAATTTAAAAATAAAACAGAAAAATGTTCTTCCCGTCACACAGATGTATTTATAGGAATGAATTATTTCCATGCTTATATCTATAAATACATAAAAGAGGAATAAAATCTAACTTGAACGATAAAAGAAAAAAAAAAGTGAACCCACGAGGTATACAGAGGAAAACCCTATCACGGCACTTGCTCCAGCGGTCAACAATTCTGAAATTGGTCAGAGGTGGGGAACCATCTCCCATACAGCCAGCAACCCACCCCCCACGCAAGGAGCGTCCTCATTGCAAAGCTGGAGGACCGTGCTGAGGCATCTGTGAGTAAACGTGGATTGAGCCCCAGGCCAGCTGCTGCTGAACTGTCCCCACCCTTTCCAGGTAAAACACCTGAATATGTACAAGGGCTTGAAATCCTAGAGGCAGGTCCGTGGAGCCACACCAGCGACAGCACGCAGGCCAACTTGGTGCCTGCAGGCAAGCCAGGGTGGTCCTGGACCCAGGCGCTCTTCCGGAAGCTTTCCATTGCCCTGCCTGAGATACCCCTCCTGTCCCGGCCCCCACTGCTTTTTTCCTTCCTCACCTCTGTCCGGAGAGAAATTCCAGCGGAAGGTATGGGTGACACATCCTCTTGTTTACAGGCGGCAGCCTGGCAACTCCTGCAGAAAGGCCAGCAGAACCCCAATCACACCGGGCCACCCACAACGCTGTGGCTCCTCACTCCCTCCCACCAGCACAGCCCCGAGACTGCTGACGGGGCAGAGAATATGGAGTCAGGCACAGCTTCAGGGGCTATTGCTGCCTGGAGCTCTGTTTATATTGACCTCAATGAGGCACACCTGAGGAGGGCGGGCCGGCAGGGTAAGGCTGCCCAGGTCAGCTAATCCACAACCCTCAGGGAATCACATTGTTGAAAATGGACCCCGCTAAGTCAGAAGAGATGCCAAGGAAAAAAAGGACACAATGCCAGTTGCAGCACCGTAGATGAGTCTAGAAGTAATCACGTGACTTGTAGTAAGTCACAAAGTGAAAGACACATATCATATCATATCACTTATAGGTGTTACCTAAAAATGGATACCAGGGCAGATATTTCCACGGAGAAGGGCAATCACAGATTCATTAAACAAACTTATGGTTCACCAATGGAAAGGTGTGAGGATTGGTTTCATTATGATATCGGGGTTAACAGACATATACAAACACAGGTGACATATATAATCACCAAACACCTACAGAATACCAAGAGAGGACGACTCAACATTTTGTCATAACGTACATGGGAAAAGGATCCCAGGAAGAACAGTCATCTGTATATGTGTAAAAGAACCACATCTTCCACACCTACAACAAGCCAAACATTGTAATCAAACTTGCTGTAATAAAAAATAAAAAATTAAATTAAAAACACGAACAAGAAGTAGTGAGACAAACGTGAGGGGCTTTCTCCTGGCACATTCCATTCTAAACTCCAATCTAGAACACCACTTCCACTGAGGCTCTCTTGCCCTAGTAACCAGATTTGGTAAGGGTGAACTGCTGCCACCTTGTGGCCGTTTCAAACAACAGCAGCTTTAATCCCAACGCTAATGGTCAGTTGATATTCAAAATCACTGCAGGCCTGTAAATGACACCTGCCCTGAAAACAAATCCTGGGGTCACATATCGACCAAAAAATTCAAAGGACGTCCATATTTCAAAACGACCGTTACAAAAGGCATATTTTACGCACATTAGTGTTCTGCTTCTTTTCCTTTCTTTCCTTTTTTGTTAAAAAACACGGGAATGGAAAAAGGCATCCCTCAGAATGGGCGAAAATCGTTGCAGACGAATCAATGGACAGAGGTTTAATCTCCAATATATATAAACAGCTCATACAGCTTAATATTAAAAAAACAAACAACCCAAAAAAAATGGGCAGAAGATCTAAAGAGACGTTTCTTCAAAGGAGACACAGAGATGGCCAAGACGCACATGAAAAGCTGCTCAACAGCACTAATTATTAGAGAAATGCAAATCAAAACTACAATGAGGTATCACCTCACACCTGTTAGAATCGGCATCATCAGAAAATCTACAAACAACCAATTCTGGGGAGGGTGTGGACAAAAGGAGCCCTCTTCCACTATTGGTGGGAATGTAAATTGATACAGTCACTATGGAGAACAGTATGGAGTTTCCTTAAAAAACTAGAAATAGAATTACCATCTGATCCAGCAATCCCACTTCTGGGTATATACCCAGAGAAAACCGTAAATCTAAAAGGCATATTCACCACAATGTTCATTGCAGCACTATTTACAATAGCCAGGTAATGGAAGCAACCTAAATGCCCACAGACAGATGAATGGATAAAGAAGTGGTACATATATAAAATGGAATATTACTCGGCCATGAAAAGGAATGAAACGGGGTCATTTGTAGAGACATCGATGGATCGAGAGACTGTCATACAGAATGAAGTAAGTCAGAAAGAGGAAAACAAATATTGTATATTAATGCATATATGTGGAGCCTAAAAATGGTACAGATGAACTGGTTTGCAGGGAAGAAATAGAGACACAGAGGTAGAGAACAAACGTATGGACACCAAGTGTGGGAAGCCATGGGGTGGTGGTGGTGGGATGAGTTGGGAGTTTGGGATTGACCTGTATACATGTATATGCATAAAATACATAACTAATAATAACGTGCTGTATAAAAAAAATAAATAAAATTAAATTTCAAAATTTTAAAAAATAAAATTTAAAAATAAAACAGAAAAATGTTCTTCCCGTCACACAGATGTATTTATAGGAATGAATTATTTCCATGCTTATATCTATAAATACATAAAAGAGGAATAAAATCTAACTTGAACGATAAAAGAAAAAAAAAAGTGAACCCACGAGGTATACAGAGGAAAACCCTATCACGGCACTTGCTCCAGCGGTCAACAATTCTGAAATTGGTCAGAGGTGGGGAACCATCTCCCATACAGCCAGCAACCCACCCCCCACGCAAGGAGCGTCCTCATTGCAAAGCTGGAGGACCGTGCTGAGGCATCTGTGAGTAAACGTGGATTGAGCCCCAGGCCAGCTGCTGCTGAACTGTCCCCACCCTTTCCAGGTAAAACACCTGAATATGTACAAGGGCTTGAAATCCTAGAGGCAGGTCCGTGGAGCCACACCAGCGACAGCACGCAGGCCAACTTGGTGCCTGCAGGCAAGCCAGGGTGGTCCTGGACCCAGGCGCTCTTCCGGAAGCTTTCCATTGCCCTGCCTGAGATACCCCTCCTGTCCCGGCCCCAACTGCTTTTTTCCTTCCTCACCTCTGTCCGGAGAGAAATTCCAGCGGAAGGTATGGGTGACACATCCTCTTGTTTACAGGCGGCAGCCTGGCAACTCCTGCAGAAAGGCCAGCAGAACCCCACTCACACCGGGCCACCCACAACGCTGTGGCTCCTCACTCCCTCCCACCAGCACAGCCCCGAGACTGCTGACGGGGCAGAGAATATGGAGTCAGGCACAGCTTCAGGGGCTATTGCTGCCTGGAGCTCTGTTTATATTGACCTCAATGAGGCACACCTGAGGAGGGCGGGCCGGCAGGGTAAGGCTGCCCAGGTCAGCTAATCCACAACCCTCAGGGAATCACATTGTTGAAAATGGACCCCGCTAAGTCAGAAGAGATGCCAAGGAAAAAAAGGACACAATGCCAGTTGCAGCACCGTAGATGAGTCTAGAAGTAATCACGTGACTTGTAGTAAGTCAGAAAGTGAAAGACACATATCATATCATATCACTTATAGGTGTTACCTAAAAATGGATACCAGGGCAGATATTTCCACGGAGAAGGGCAATCACAGATTCATTAAACAAACTTATGGTTCACCAATGGAAAGGTGTGAGGATTGGTTTCATTACGATATCGGGGTTAACAGACATATACAAACACAGGTGACATATATAATCACCAAACACCTACAGAATACCAAGAGAGGACGACTCAACATTTTGTCATAACGTACATGGGAAAAGGATCCCAGGAAGAACAGTCATCTGTATATGTGTAAAAGAACCACATCTTCCACACCTACAACAAGCCAAACATTGTAATCAAACTTGCTGTAATAAAAAATAAAAAATTAAATTAAAAACACGAACAAGAAGTAGTGAGACAAACGTGAGGGGCTTTCTCCTGGCACATTCCATTCTAAACTCCAATCTAGAACACCACTTCCACTGAGGCTCTCTTGCCCTAGTAACCAGATTTGGTAAGGGTGAACTGCTGCCACCTTGTGGCCGTTTCACACAACAGCAGCTTTAATCCCAACGCTAATGGTCAGTTGATATTCAAAATCACTGCAGGCCTGTAAATGACACCTGCCCTGAAAACAAATCCTGGGGTCACATATCGACCAAAAAATTCAAAGGACGTCCATATTTCAAAACGACCGTTACAAAAGGCATATTTTACGCACATTAGTGTTCTGCTTCTTTTCCTTTCTTTCCTTTTTTGTTAAAAAACACGGGAATGGAAAAAGGCATCCCTCAGAATGGGCGAAAATCGTTGCAGACGAATCAATGGACAGAGGTTTAATCTCCAATATATATAAACAGCTCATACAGCTTAATATTAAAAAAACAAACAACCCAAAAAAAATGGGCAGAAGATCTAAAGAGACGTTTCTTCAAAGGAGACACAGAGATGGCCAAGACGCACATGAAAAGCTGCTCAACAGCACTAATTATTAGAGAAATGCAAATCAAAACTACAATGAGGTATCACCTCACACCTGTTAGAATCGGCATCATCAGAAAATCTACAAACAACCAATTCTGGGGAGGGTGTGGACAAAAGGAGCCCTCTTCCACTATTGGTGGGAATGTAAATTGATACAGTCACTATGGAGAACAGTATGGAGTTTCCTTAAAAAACTAGAAATAGAATTACCATCTGATCCAGCAATCCCACTTCTGGGTATATACCCAGAGAAAACCGTAAATCTAAAAGGCATATTCACCACAATGTTCGTTGCAGCACTATTTACAATAGCCAGGTAATGGAAGCAACCTAAATGCCCACAGACAGATGAATGGATAAAGATGTGGTACATGTATAAAATGGAATATTACTCGGCCATGAAAAGGAATGAAACGGGGTCATTTGTAGAGACATCGATGGATCGAGAGACTGTCATACAGAATGAAGTAAGTCAGAAAGAGGAAAACAAATATTGTATATTAATGCATATATGTGGAGCCTAAAAATGGTACAGATGAACTGGTTTGCAGGGAAGAAATAGAGACACAGAGGTAGAGAACAAACGTATGGACACCAAGTGTGGGAAGCCATGGGGTGGTGGTGGTGGGATGAGTTGGGAGTTTGGGATTGACCTGTATACATGTATATGCATAAAATACATAACTAATAATAACGTGCTGTATAAAAAAAATAAATAAAATTAAATTTCAAAATTTTAAAAAATAAAATTTAAAAATAAAACAGAAAAATGTTCTTCCCGTCACACAGATGTATTTATAGGAATGAATTATTTCCATGCTTATATCTATAAATACATAAAAGAGGAATAAAATCTAACTTGAACGATAAAAGAAAAAAAAAAGTGAACCCACGAGGTATACAGAGGAAAACCCTATCACGGCACTTGCTCCAGCGGTCAACAATTCTGAAATTGGTCAGAGGTGGGGAACCATCTCCCATACAGCCAGCAACCCACCCCCCACGCTAGGAGCGTCCTCATTGCAAAGCTGGAGGACCGTGCTGAGGCATCTGTGAGTAAACGTGGATTGAGCCCCAGGCCAGCTGCTGCTGAACTGTCCCCACCCTTTCCAGGTAAAACACCTGAATATGTACAAGGGCTTGAAATCCTAGAGGCAGGTCCGTGGAGCCACACCAGCGACAGCACGCAGGCCAACTTGGTGCCTGCAGGCAAGCCAGGGTGGTCCTGGACCCAGGCGCTCTTCCGGAAGCTTTCCATTGCCCTGCCTGAGATACCCCTCCTGTCCCGGCCCCCACTGCTTTTTTCCTTCCTCACCTCTGTCCGGAGAGAAATTCCAGCGGAAGGTATGGGTGACACATCCTCTTGTTTACAGGCGGCAGCCTGGCAACTCCTGCAGAAAGGCCAGCAGAACCCCACTCACACCGGGCCACCCACAACGCTGTGGCTCCTCACTCCCTCCCACCAGCACAGCCCCGAGACTGCTGACGGGGCAGAGAATATGGAGTCAGGCACAGCTTCAGGGGCTATTGCTGCCTGGAGCTCTGTTTATATTGACCTCAATGAGGCACACCTGAGGAGGGCGGGCCGGCAGGGTAAGGCTGCCCAGGTCAGCTAATCCACAACCCTCAGGGAATCACATTGTTGAAAATGGACCCCGCTAAGTCAGAAGAGATGCCAAGGAAAAAAAGGACACAATGCCAGTTGCAGCACCGTAGATGAGTCTAGAAGTAATCACGTGACTTGTAGTAAGTCAGAAAGTGAAAGACACATATCATATCATATCACTTATAGGTGTTACCTAAAAATGGATACCAGGGCAGATATTTCCACGGAGAAGGGCAATCACAGATTCATTAAACAAACTTATGGTTCACCAATGGAAATGTGTGAGGATTGGTTTCATTACGATATCGGGGTTAACAGACATATACAAACACAGGTGACATATATAATCACCAAACACCTACAGAATACCAAGAGAGGACGACTCAACATTTTGTCATAACGTACATGGGAAAAGGATCCCAGGAAGAACAGTCATCTGTATATGTGTAAAAGAACCACATCTTCCACACCTACAACAAGCCAAACATTGTAATCAAACTTGCTGTAATAAAAAATAAAAAATTAAATTAAAAACACGAACAAGAAGTAGTGAGACAAACGTGAGGGGCTTTCTCCTGGCACATTCCATTCTAAACTCCAATCTAGAACACCACTTCCACTGAGGCTCTCTTGCCCTAGTAACCAGATTTGGTAAGGGTGAACTGCTGCCACCTTGTGGCCGTTTCACACAACAGCAGCTTTAATCCCAACGCTAATGGTCAGTTGATATTCAAAATCACTGCAGGCCTGTAAATGACACCTGCCCTGAAAACAAATCCTGGGGTCACATATCGACCAAAAAATTCAAAGGACGTCCATATTTCAAAACGACCGTTACAAAAGGCATATTTTACGCACATTAGTGTTCTGCTTCTTTTCCTTTCTTTCCTTTTTTGTTAAAAAACACGGGAATGGAAAAAGGCATCCCTCAGAATGGGCGAAAATCGTTGCAGACGAATCAATGGACAGAGGTTTAATCTCCAATATATATAAACAGCTCATACAGCTTAATATTAAAAAAACAAACAACCCAAAAAAAATGGGCAGAAGATCTAAAGAGACGTTTCTTCAAAGGAGACACAGAGATGGCCAAGACGCACATGAAAAGCTGCTCAACAGCACTAATTATTAGAGAAATGCAAATCAAAACTACAATGAGGTATCACCTCACACCTGTTAGAATCGGCATCATCAGAAAATCTACAAACAACCAATTCTGGGGAGGGTGTGGACAAAAGGAGCCCTCTTCCACTATTGGTGGGAATGTAAATTGATACAGTCACTATGGAGAACAGTATGGAGTTTCCTTAAAAAAATTAGAAATAGAATTACCATCTGATCCAGCAATCCCACTTCTGGGCATATACCCAGAGAAATCCGTATTTCAAAAAGGCACATTCACCACAATGTTCGTTGCAGCACTATTTACAATAGCCAGGTAATGGAAGCAACCTAAATGCCCACAGACAGATGAATGGATAAAGATGTGGTACATGTATAAAATGGAATATTACTCGGCCATGAAAAGGAATGAAACTGGGTCATTTGTAGAGACATCGATGGATCGAGAGACTGTCATACAGAATGAAGTAAGTCAGAAAGAGGAAAACAAATATTGTATATTAATGCATATATGTGGAGCCTAAAAATGGTACAGATGAACTGGTTTGCAGGGAAGAAATAGAGACACAGAGGTAGAGAACAAACGTATGGACACCAAGTGTGGGAAGCCATGGGGTGGTGGTGGTGGGATGAGTTGGGAGTTTGGGATTGACCTGTATACATGTATATGCATAAAATACATAACTAATAATAACGTGCTGTATAAAAAAAATAAATAAAATTAAATTTCAAAATTTTAAAAAATAAAATTTAAAAATAAAACAGAAAAATGTTCTTCCCGTCACACAGATGTATTTATAGGAATGAATTATTTCCATGCTTATATCTATAAATACATAAAAGAGGAATAAAATCTAACTTGAACGATAAAAGAAAAAAAAAGTGAACCCACGAGTTATACAGAGGAAAACCCTATCACGGCACTTGCTCCAGCGGTCAACAATTCTGAAATTGGTCAGAGGTGGGGAACCATCTCCCATACAGCCAGCAACCCACCCCCCACGCAAGGAGCGTCCTCATTGCAAAGCTGGAGGACCGTGCTGAGGCATCTGTGAGTAAACGTGGATTGAGCCCCAGGCCAGCTGCTGCTGAACTGTCCCCACCCTTTCCAGGTAAAACACCTGAATATGTACAAGGGCTTGAAATCCTAGAGGCAGGTCCGTGGAGCCACACCAGCGACAGCACGCAGGCCAACTTGGTGCCTGCAGGCAAGCCAGGGTGGTCCTGGACCCAGGCGCTCTTCCGGAAGCTTTCCATTGCCCTGCCTGAGATACCCCTCCTGTCCCGGCCCCCACTGCTTTTTTCCTTCCTCACCTCTGTCCGGAGAGAAATTCCAGCGGAAGGTATGGGTGACACATCCTCTTGTTTACAGGCGGCAGCCTGGCAACTCCTGCAGAAAGGCCAGCAGAACCCCACTCACACCGGGCCACCCACAACGCTGTGGCTCCTCACTCCCTCCCACCAGCACAGCCCCGAGACTGCTGACGGGGCAGAGAATATGGAGTCAGGCACAGCTTCAGGGGCTATTGCTGCCTGGAGCTCTGTTTATATTGACCTCAATGAGGCACACCTGAGGAGGGCGGGCCGGCAGGGTAAGGCTGCCCAGGTCAGCTAATCCACAACCCTCAGGGAATCACATTGTTGAAAATGGACCCCGCTAAGGCAGAAGAGATGCCAAGGAAAAAAAGGACACAATGCCAGTTGCAGCACCGTAGATGAGTCTAGAAGTAATCACGTGACTTGTAGTAAGTCACAAAGTGAAAGACACATATCATATCATATCACTTATAGGTGTTACCTAAAAATGGATACCAGGGCAGATATTTCCACGGAGAAGGGCAATCACAGATTCATTAAACAAACTTATGGTTCACCAATGGAAAGGTGTGAGGATTGGTTTCATTACGATATCGGGGTTAACAGACATATACAAACACAGGTGACATATATAATCACCAAACACCTACAGAATACCAAGAGAGGACGACTCAACATTTTGTCATAACGTACATGGGAAAAGGATCCCAGGAAGAACAGTCATCTGTATATGTGTAAAAGAACCACATCTTCCACACCTACAACAAGCCAAACATTGTAATCAAACTTGCTGTAATAAAAAATAAAAAATTAAATTAAAAACACGAACAAGAAGTAGTGAGACAAACGTGAGGGGCTTTCTCCTGGCACATTCCATTCTAAACTCCAATCTAGAACACCACTTCCACTGAGGCTCTCTTGCCCTAGTAACCAGATTTGGTAAGGGTGAACTGCTGCCACCTTGTGGCCGTTTCACACAACAGCAGCTTTAATCCCAACGCTAATGGTCAGTTGATATTCAAAATCACTGCAGGCCTGTAAATGACACCTGCCCTGAAAACAAATCCTGGGGTCACATATCGACCAAAAAATTCAAAGGACGTCCATATTTCAAAACGACCATTACAAAAGGCATATTTTACGCACATTAGTGTTCTGCTTCTTTTCCTTTCTTTCCTTTTTTGTTAAAAAACACGGGAATGGAAAAAGGCATCCCTCAGAATGGGCGAAAATCGTTGCAGACGAATCAATGGACAGAGGTTTAATCTCCAATATATATAAACAGCTCATACAGCTTAATATTAAAAAAACAAACAACCCAAAAAAAATGGGCAGAAGATCTAAAGAGACGTTTCTTCAAAGGAGACACAGAGATGGCCAAGACGCACATGAAAAGCTGCTCAACAGCACTAATTATTAGAGAAATGCAAATCAAAACTACAATGAGGTATCACCTCACACCTGTTAGAATCGGCATCATCAGAAAATCTACAAACAACCAATTCTGGGGAGGGTGTGGACAAAAGGAGCCCTCTTCCACTATTGGTGGGAATGTAAATTGATACAGTCACTATGGAGAACAGTATGGAGTTTCCTTAAAAAAATTAGAAATAGAATTACCATCTGATCCAGCAATCCCACTTCTGGGCATATACCCAGAGAAAACCGTATTTCAAAAAGGCACATTCACCACAATGTTCGTTGCAGCACTATTTACAATAGCCAGGTAATGGAAGCAACCTAAATGCCCACAGACAGATGAATGGATAAAGATGTGGTACATGTATAAAATGGAATATTACTCGGCCATGAAAAGGAATGAAACTGGGTCATTTGTAGAGACATCGATGGATCGAGAGACTGTCATACAGAATGAAGTAAGTCAGAAAGAGGAAAACAAATATTGTATATTAATGCATATATGTGGAGCCTAAAAATGGTACAGATGAACTGGTTTGCAGGGAAGAAATAGAGACACAGAGGTAGAGAACAAACGTATGGACACCAAGTGTGGGAAGCCATGGGGTGGTGGTGGTGGGATGAGTTGGGAGTTTGGGATTGACCTGTATACATGTATATGCATAAAATACATAACTAATAATAACGTGCTGTATAAAAAAAATAAATAAAATTAAATTTCAAAATTTTAAAAAATAAAATTTAAAAATAAAACAGAAAAATGTTCTTCCCGTCACACAGATGTATTTATAGGAATGAATTATTTCCATGCTTATATCTATAAATACATAAAAGAGGAATAAAATCTAACTTGAACGATAAAAGAAAAAAAAAGTGAACCCACGAGTTATACAGAGGAAAACCCTATCACGGCACTTGCTCCAGCGGTCAACAATTCTGAAATTGGTCAGAGGTGGGGAACCATCTCCCATACAGCCAGCAACCCACCCCCCACGCAAGGAGCGTCCTCATTGCAAAGCTGGAGGACCGTGCTGAGGCATCTGTGAGTAAACGTGGATTGAGCCCCAGGCCAGCTGCTGCTGAACTGTCCCCACCCTTTCCAGGTAAAACACCTGAATATGTACAAGGGCTTGAAATCCTAGAGGCAGGTCCGTGGAGCCACACCAGCGACAGCACGCAGGCCAACTTGGTGCCTGCAGGCAAGCCAGGGTGGTCCTGGACCCAGGCGCTCTTCCGGAAGCTTTCCATTGCCCTGCCTGAGATACCCCTCCTGTCCCGGCCCCCACTGCTTTTTTCCTTCCTCACCTCTGTCCGGAGAGAAATTCCAGCGGAAGGTATGGGTGACACATCCTCTTGTTTACAGGCGGCAGCCTGGCAACTCCTGCAGAAAGGCCAGCAGAACCCCACTCACACCGGGCCACCCACAACGCTGTGGCTCCTCACTCCCTCCCACCAGCACAGCCCCGAGACTGCTGACGGGGCAGAGAATATGGAGTCAGGCACAGCTTCAGGGGCTATTGCTGCCTGGAGCTCTGTTTATATTGACCTCAATGAGGCACACCTGAGGAGGGCGGGCCGGCAGGGTAAGGCTGCCCAGGTCAGCTAATCCACAACCCTCAGGGAATCACATTGTTGAAAATGGACCCCGCTAAGGCAGAAGAGATGCCAAGGAAAAAAAGGACACAATGCCAGTTGCAGCACCGTAGATGAGTCTAGAAGTAATCACGTGACTTGTAGTAAGTCACAAAGTGAAAGACACATATCATATCATATCACTTATAGGTGTTACCTAAAAATGGATACCAGGGCAGATATTTCCACGGAGAAGGGCAATCACAGATTCATTAAACAAACTTATGGTTCACCAATGGAAAGGTGTGAGGATTGGTTTCATTACGATATCGGGGTTAACAGACATATACAAACACAGGTGACATATATAATCACCAAACACCTACAGAATACCAAGAGAGGACGACTCAACATTTTGTCATAACGTACATGGGAAAAGGATCCCAGGAAGAACAGTCATCTGTATATGTGTAAAAGAACCACATCTTCCACACCTACAACAAGCCAAACATTGTAATCAAACTTGCTGTAATAAAAAATAAAAAATTAAATTAAAAACACGAACAAGAAGTAGTGAGACAAACGTGAGGGGCTTTCTCCTGGCACATTCCATTCTAAACTCCAATCTAGAACACCACTTCCACTGAGGCTCTCTTGCCCTAGTAAACAGATTTGGTAAGGGTGAACTGCTGCCACCTTGTGGCCGTTTCACACAACAGCAGCTTTAATCCCAACGCTAATGGTCAGTTGATATTCAAAATCACTGCAGGCCTGTAAATGACACCTGCCCTGAAAACAAATCCTGGGGTCACATATCGACCAAAAAATTCAAAGGACGTCCATATTTCAAAACGACCGTTACAAAAGGCATATTTTACGCACATTAGTGTTCTGCTTCTTTTCCTTTCTTTCCTTTTTTGTTAAAAAACACGGGAATGGAAAAAGGCATCCCTCAGAATGGGCGAAAATCGTTGCAGACGAATCAATGGACAGAGGTTTAATCTCCAATATATATAAACAGCTCATACAGCTTAATATTAAAAAAACAAACAACCCAAAAAAAATGGGCAGAAGATCTAAAGAGACGTTTCTTCAAAGGAGACACAGAGATGGCCAAGACGCACATGAAAAGCTGCTCAACAGCACTAATTATTAGAGAAATGCAAATCAAAACTACAATGAGGTATCACCTCACACCTGTTAGAATCGGCATCATCAGAAAATCTACAAACAACCAATTCTGGGGAGGGTGTGGACAAAAGGAGCCCTCTTCCACTATTGGTGGGAATGTAAATTGATACAGTCACTATGGAGAACAGTATGGAGTTTCCTTAAAAAAATTAGAAATAGAATTACCATCTGATCCAGCAATCCCACTTCTGGGCATATACCCAGAGAAAACCGTATTTCAAAAAGGCACATTCACCACAATGTTCGTTGCAGCACTATTTACAATAGCCAGGTAATGGAAGCAACCTAAATGCCCACAGACAGATGAATGGATAAAGATGTGGTACATGTATAAAATGGAATATTACTCGGCCATGAAAAGGAATGAAACTGGGTCATTTGTAGAGACATCGATGGATCGAGAGACTGTCATACAGAATGAAGTAAGTCAGAAAGAGGAAAACAAATATTGTATATTAATGCATATATGTGGAGCCTAAAAATGGTACAGATGAACTGGTTTGCAGGGAAGAAATAGAGACACAGAGGTAGAGAACAAACGTATGGACACCAAGTGTGGGAAGCCATGGGGTGGTGGTGGTGGGATGAGTTGGGAGTTTGGGATTGACCTGTATACATGTATATGCATAAAATACATAACTAGTAATAACGTGCTGTATAAAAAAAATAAATAAAATTAAATTTCAAAATTTTAAAAAATAAAATTTAAAAATAAAACAGAAAAATGTTCTTCCCATCACACAGATGTATTTATAGGAATGAATTATTTCCATGCTTATATCTATAAATACATAAAAGAGGAATAAAATCTAACTTGAACGATAAAAGAAAAAAACAGTGAACCCACGAGTTATACAGAGGAAAACCCTATCACGGCACTTGCTCCAGCGGTCAACAATTCTGAAATTGGTCAGAGGTGGGGAACCATCTCCCATACAGCCAGCAACCCACCCCCCACGCAAGGAGCGTCCTCATTGCAAAGCTGGAGGACCGTGCTGAGGCATCTGTGAGTAAACGTGGATTGAGCCCCAGACCAGCTGCTGCTGAACTGTCCCCACCCTTTCCAGGTAAAACACCTGAATATGTACAAGGGCTTGAAATCCTAGAGGCAGGTCCGTGGAGCCACACCAGCGACAGCACGCAGGCCAACTTGGTGCCTGCAGGCAAGCCACGGTGGTCCTGGACCCAGGCGCTCTTCCGGAAGCTTTCCATAGCCCTGCCTGAGATACCCCTCCTGTCCCGGCCCCCACTGCTTTTTTCCTTCCACACCTCTGTCCGGAGAGAAATTCCAGCGGAAGGTATGGGTGACACATCCTCTTGTTTACAGGCGGCAGCCTGGCAACTCCTGCAGAAAGGCCAGCAGAACCCCACTCACACCGGGCCACCCACAACGCTGTGGCCCCTCACTCCCTCCCACCAGCACAGCCCCGAGACTGCTGACGGGGCAGAGAATATGGAGTCAGGCACAGCTTCAGGGGCTATTGCTGCCTGGAGCTCTGTTTATATTGACCTCAATGAGGCACACCTGAGGAGGGCGGGCCGGCAGGGTAAGGCTGCCCAGGTCAGCTAATCCACAACCCTCAGGGAATCACATTGTTGAAAATGGACCCCGCTAAGGCAGAAGAGATGCCAAGGAAAAAAAGGACACAATGCCAGTTGCAGCACCGTAGATGAGTCTAGAAGTAATCACGTGACTTGTAGTAAGTCAGAAAGTGAAAGACACATATCATATCATATCACTTATAGGTGTTACCTAAAAATGGATACCAGGGCAGATATTTCCACGGAGAAGGGCAATCACAGATTCATTAAACAAACTTATGGTTCACCAATGGAAAGGTGTGAGGATTGGTTTCATTACGATATCGGGGTTAACAGACATATACAAACACAGGTGACATATATAATCACCAAAGACCTACAGAATACCAAGAGAGGACGACTCAACATTCTGTCATAACGTACATGGGAAAAGGATCCCAGGAAGAACAGTCATCTGTATATGTGTAAAAGAACCACATCTTCCACACCTACAACAAGCCAAACATTGTAATCAAACTTGCTGTAATAAAAAATAAAAAATTAAATTAAAAACACGAAGAAGAAGTAGTGAGACAAACGTGAGGGGCTTTCCCCTGGCACATTCCATTCTAAACTCCAATCTAGAACACCACTTCCACTGAGGCTCTCTTGCCCTAGTAACCAGATTTGGTAAGGGTGAACTGCTGCCACCTTGTGGCCGTTTCACACAACAGCAGCTTTAATGCCAGCGCTAATGGTCAGTTGATATTCAAAATCATTGCAGGCCTGTAAATGACACCTGCCCTGAAAACAAATCCTGGGGTCACATATCGACCAAAAAAATTCAAAGGACGTCCATATTTCAAAACGACCATTTCAAAAGGCATATTTTACGCACATTAGTGTTCTGCTTCTTTTCCTTTCTTTCCTTTTTTGTTAAAAAACACGGGAATGGAAAAAGGCATCCCTCAGAATGGGCGAAAATCGTTGCAGACGAATCAATGGACAGAGGTTTAATCTCAATATATATATAAACAGCTCATGCAGCTTAATATTAAAAAAACAAACAACCCAAAAAAAATGGGCAGAAGATCTAAAGAGACGTTTCTTCAAAGGAGACACAGAGATGGCCAAGACGCACATGAAAAGCTGCTCAACAGCACTAATTATTAGAGAAATGCAAATCAAAACTACAATGAGGTATCACCTCACACGTGTTAGAATCGGCATCATCAGAAAATCTACAAACAACCAATTCTGGGGAGGGTGTGGACAAAAGGAGCCCTCTTCCACTACTGGTGGGAATGTAAATTGATACAGTCACTATGGAGAACAGTATGGAGTTTCCTTAAAAAATCTAAAAATAGAATTACCATCTGATCCAGCAATCCCACTTCTGGGCATATACCCAGAGAAAACCGTATTTCAAAAAGGCACATTCACCACAATGTTCGTTGCAGCACTATTTACAATAGCCAGGTAATGGAAGCACCCTAAATGCCCACAGACAGTTGAATGGATGAAGATGTGGTACATATATAAAATAGAATATTACTCGGCCATAAAAAGGAATGAAACTGGGTCATTTGTAGAGACATCGATGGATCGAGAGACTGTCATACAGAATGAAGTAAGTCAGAAAGAGGAAAACAAATATTGTATATTAATGCATATATGTGGAGCCTAAAAATGGTACAGATGAACTGGTTTGCAGGGAAGAAATAGAGACACAGAGGTAGAGAACAAACGTATGGACACCAAGTGTGGGAAGCCATGGGGTGGTGGTGGTGGGATGAGTTGGGAGTTTGGGATTGACCTGTATACATGTATATGCATAAAATAATAACTAATAATAACGTGCTGTATAAAAAAATAAATAAAATTAAATTTCAAAATTTTGAAAAATATAATTTAAAAATAAAACAGAAAAAAGTTCTTCCCGTCACACAGATGTATTTATACGAATGAATTATTTCCATGCTTATATCTATAAATACACAAAAGAGGAATAAAATCTAACTTGAACCATAAAAGAAAAAAAAAGTGAACCCACGAGTTATACAGAGGAAAACCCTATCACGGCACTTGCTCCAGCGGTCAACAATTCTGAAATTGGTCAGAGGTGGGGAACCATCTCCCATACAGCCATCAACCCACCCCCCATGCAAGGAGCGTCCTCATTGCAAAGCAGGGGGACCGTGCCGAGGCATCTGTGAGTAAACGTGCGCTGAGCCCCAGGCCAGATGCTGCTGAACTGTCCCCACCCTTTCCAGGTAAAACACCTGAATATGTACAAGGGCTTGAAAGCCTAGAGGAAAGACCGTGGAGCCACACCAGCGACAGCACGCAGGCCAACTTGGTGCCTGCAGGCCAGCCAGGGTGGTCCTGGACCCTGGCGCTCTTCCAGAAGCTTTCCATTGCCCTGCCTGAGATACCCCTCCTGTCCCGGCCCCCACTGCTTTTTTCCTTCCTCACCTCTGTCCAGAGAGAAATTCCAGCGGAAGGTATGGGTGACACATCCTCTTCTTTACAGGCGGCAGCCTGGCAACTCCTGCAGAAAGGCCAGCAGAACCCCACTCACACCGGGCCACCCACAAAGCTGTGGCACCTCACTCCCTCCCACCAGCACAGCCCCGAGACTGCTGACGGGGCAGAGAATATGGAGTCAGGCACAGATTCAGGGGCTATTGCTGCCTGGAGCTCTGTTTATATTGACCTCAAAGAGGCACACCAGGGGAGGGCGGGCCGGCAGGGTAAGGCTGCCCAGGTCAGCTTATCCACAACCCTCAGAGAATCACATTGTTGAAAATGGACCCCGCTAAGGCAGAAGAGATGCCAAGGAAAAAAAGGACACAATGCCATTTGCAGCACCGTAGATGAGTCTAGAAGTAATCACGTGACTTGTTGTAAGTCAGAAAGTGAAAGACACATATCATATCATATCACTTATAGGTGTTACCTAAAAATGGATACCAGGGCAGATATTTCCACGGAGAAGGGCAATCACAGATTCATTAAACAAACTTATGGTTCACCAATGGAAATGTGTGAGGATTGGTTTCATTACGATATCGGGGTTAACAGACATATACAAACACAGGTGACATATATAATCACCAAACACCTACAGAATACCAAGAGAGGACGACTCAACATTTTGTCATAACGTACATGGGAAAAGGATCCCAGGAAGAACAGTCATCTGTATATGTGTAAAAGAACCACATCTTCCACACCTACAACAAGCCAAACATTGTAATCAAACTTGCTGTAATAAAAAATAAAAAATTAAATTAAAAACACGAACAAGAAGTAGTGAGACAAACGTGAGGGGCTTTCTCCTGGCACATTCCATTCTAAACTCCAATCTAGAACACCACTTCCACTGAGGCTCTCTTGCCCTAGTAACCAGATTTGGTAAGGGTGAACTGCTGCCACCTTGTGGCCGTTTCACACAACAGCAGCTTTAATCCCAACGCTAATGGTCAGTTGATATTCAAAATCACTGCAGGCCTGTAAATGACACCTGCCCTGAAAACAAATCCTGGGGTCACATATCGACCAAAAAATTCAAAGGACGTCCATATTTCAAAACGACCGTTACAAAAGGCATATTTTACGCACATTAGTGTTCTGCTTCTTTTCCTTTCTTTCCTTTTTTGTTAAAAAACACGGGAATGGAAAAAGGCATCCCTCAGAATGGGCGAAAATCGTTGCAGACGAATCAATGGACAGAGGTTTAATCTCCAATATATATAAACAGCTCATACAGCTTAATATTAAAAAAACAAACAACCCAAAAAAAATGGGCAGAAGATCTAAAGAGACGTTTCTTCAAAGGAGACACAGAGATGGCCAAGACGCACATGAAAAGCTGCTCAACAGCACTAATTATTAGAGAAATGCAAATCAAAACTACAATGAGGTATCACCTCACACCTGTTAGAATCGGCATCATCAGAAAATCTGCAAACAACCAATTCTGGGGAGGGTGTGGACAAAAGGAGCCCTCTTCCACTATTGGTGGGAATGTAAATTGATACAGTCACTATGGAGAACAGTATGGAGTTTCCTTAAAAAAATTAGAAATAGAATTACCATCTGATCCAGCAATCCCACTTCTGGGCATATACCCAGAGAAAACCGTATTTCAAAAAGGCACATTCAGCACAATGTTTGTTGCAGCACTATTTACAATAGCCAGGTAATGGAAGCAACCTAAATGCCCACAGACAGATGAATGGATAAAGATGTGGTACATGTATAAAATGGAATATTACTCGGCCATGAAAAGGAATGAAACTGGGTCATTTGTAGAGACATCGATGGATCGAGAGACTGTCATACAGAATGAAGTAAGTCAGAAAGAGGAAAACACATATTGTATATTAATGCATATATGTGGAGCCTAAAAAATGGTACAGATGAACTGCTTTGCAGGGAAGAAATACAGACACAGAGGTAGAGAACAAACGTATGGACACCAAGTGTGGGAAGCCATGGGGTGGTGGTGGTGGGATGAGTTGGGAGTTTGGGATTGACCTGTATACATGTATATGCATAAAATACATAACTAATAATAACGTGCTGTATAAATAAATAAATAAAAGTAAATTTCAAAATTTTAAAAAATAAAATTTAAAAATAAAACAGAAAAAAGTTCTTCCCGTCACACAGATGTATTTATAGGAATGAATTATTTCCATGCTTATATCTATAAATACATAAAAGAGGAATAAAATCTAACTTGAACGATAAAAGAAAAAAAAAGTGAACCCACGAGTTATACAGAGGAAAACCCTATCACGGCACTTGCTCCAGCGGTCAACAATTCTGAAATTGGTCAGAGGTGGGGAACCATCTCCCATACAGCCAGCAACCCACCCCCCACGCAAGGAGCGTCCTCATTGCAAAGCTGGAGGACCGTGCTGAGGCATCTGTGAGTAAACGTGGATTGAGCCCCAGACCAGCTGCTGCTGAACTGTCCCCACCCTTTCCATGTAAAACACCTGAATATGTACAAGGGCTTGAAATCCTAGAGGCAGGTCCGTGGAGCCACACCAGCGACAGCACGCAGGCCAACTTGGTGCCTGCAGGCAAGCCAGGGTGGTCCTGGACCCAGGCGCTCTTCCAGAAGCTTTCCATTGCCCTGCCTGAGATACCCCTCCTGTCCCGGCCCCCACTGCTTTTTTCCTTCCTTACCTCTGTCCGGAGAGAAATTCCAGCGGAAGGTATGGGTGACACATCCTCTTCTTTACAGGCGGCAGCCTGGCAACTCCTGCAGAAAGGCCAGCAGAACCCCACTCACACCGGGCCACCCACAAAGCTGTGGCCCCTCACTCCCTCCCACCAGCACAGCCCCGAGACTGCTGACGGGGCAGAGAATATGGAGTCAGGCACAGCTTCAGGGGCTATTGCTGCCTGGAGCTCTGTTTATATTGACCTCAATGAGGCACACCTGAGGAGGGCGGGCCGGCAGGGTAAGGCTGCCCAGGTCAGCTAATCCACAACCCTCAGGGAATCACATTGTTGAAAATGGACCCCGCTAAGTCAGAAGAGATGCCAAGGAAAAAAAGGACACAATGCCAGTTGCAGCACCGTAGATGAGTCTAGAAGTAATCACGTGACTTGTAGTAAGTCAGAAAGTGAAAGACACATATCATATCATATCACTTATAGGTGTTACCTAAAAATGGATACCAGGGCAGATATTTCCACGGAGAAGGGCAATCACAGATTCATTAAACAAACTTATGGTTCACCAATGGAAAGGTGTGAGGATTGGTTTCATTACGATATCGGGGTTAACAGACATATACAAACACAGGTGACATATATAATCACCAAAGACCTACAGAACACCAAGAGAGGACGACTCAACATTCTGTCATAACGTACATGGGAAAAGGATCCCAGGAAGAACAGTCATCTGTATATGTGTAAAAGAACCACATCTTCCACACCTACAACAAGCCAAACATTGTAATCAAACTTGCTGTAATAAAAAATAAAAAATTAAATTAAAAACACGAACAAGAAGTAGTGAGACAAACGTGAGGGGCTTTCTCCTGGCACATTCCATTCTAAACTCCAATCTAGAACACCACTTCCACTGAGGCTCTCTTGCCCTAGTAACCAGATTTGGTAAGGGTGAACTGCTGCCACCTTGTGGCCGTTTCACACAACAGCAGCTTTAATGCCAGCGCTAATGGTCAGTTGATATTCAAAATCATTGCAGGCCTGTAAATGACACCTGCCCTGAAAACAAATCCTGGGGTCACCTATCGACCAAAAAATTCAAAGGACGTCCATATTTCAAAACGACCGTTTCAAAAGGCATATTTTACGCACATTAGTGTTCTGCTTCTTTTCCATTCTTTCCTTTTTTGTTAAAAAACACAGGAATGGAAAAAGGCATCCCTCAGAATGGGCGAAAATCGTTGCAGACGAATCAATGGACAGAGGTTTAATCTCCAATATATATAAACAGCTCATGCAGCTTAATATTAAAAAAACAAACAACCCAAAAAAAATGGGCAGAAGATCTAAAGAGACGTTTCTTCAAAGGAGACACAGAGATGTCCAAGACGCACATGAAAAGCTGCCCAACAGCACTAATTATTAGAGAAATGCAAATCAAAACTACAATGAGGTATCACCTCACACCTGTTAGAATCCGAATCATCAGGAAATCTACAAACAACCAATTCTGGGGAGGGTGTGGACAAAAGGAGCCCTCTTCCACTATTGGTGGGAATGTAAATTGATACAGTCACTATGGAGAACAGTATGGAGTTTCCTTAAAAAAATTAGACATAGAATTACCATCTGATCCAGCAATCCAACTTCTGGGCATATACCCAGAGAAAACCGTATTTCAAAAAGGCACATTCACCACAATGTTCATTGCAGCACTATTTACAATAGCCAGGTAATGGAAGCAACCTAAATGTCCACAGACAGATGAATGGATAAAGATGTGGTACATATATGAAATGGAATATTACTCGGCCATAAAAAGGAATGAAACTGGGTCATTTGTAGAGACATCGATGGATCGAGAGACTGTCATACAGAATGAAGTAAGTCAGAAAGACGAAAACAAATATTGTATATTAATGCATATATGTGGAGCCTAAAAATGGTACAGATGAACTGGTTTGCAGGGAAGAAATAGAGACACAGAGGTAGAGAACAAACGTATGGACACCAAGTGTGCGAAGCCATGGGGTGGTGGTGGTGCGATGAGTTGGGAGTTTGGGATTGACCTGTATACATGCATATGCATAAAATACATAACTAATAATAACGTGCTGTATAAAAAAATAATTTAAATTAAATTTCAAAATTTTAAAAAATAAAATTTAAAAATAAAACAGAAAAAATTCTTCTCGTCACACAGATGTATTTATAGGAATGAATTATTTCCATGCTTATATCTATAAATACATAAAAGAGGAATAAACTCTAACTTGAGCGATAAAAGAAAAAAAAAGTGAACCCACGAGTTATACAGAGGAAAACCCTATCACGGCACTTGCTCCAGCGGTCAACAATTCTGAAATTGGTCAGAGGTGGGGAACAATCTCCCATACAGTCAGCAACCCACCCCCCACGCAAGGAGCGTCCTCATTGCAAAGCTGGAGGACCGTGCCGAGGCATCTGTGAGTAAACGTGAGCTGAGCCCCAGGCCAGCTGCTGCTGAACTGTCCCCACCCTTTCCAGGTAAAACACCTGAATATGTACAAGGGCTTGAAAGCCTAGAGGAAGGACCGTGGAGCCACACCAGCGACAGCACGCAGGCCAACTTGGTGCCTGCAGGCCAGCCAGGGTGGTCCTGGACCCTGGCGCTCTTCCAGAAGCTTTCCATTGCCCTGCCTGAGATACCCCTCCTGTCCCGGCCCCCACTGCTTTTTTCCTTCCTCACCTCTGTCCGGAGAGAAATTCCAGCGGAAGGTATGGGTGACACATCCTCTTCTTTACAGGCGGCAGCCTGGCAACTCCTGCAGAAAGGCCAGCAGAACCCCACTCACACCGGGCCACCCACAAAGCTGTGGCCCCTCACTCCCTCCCACCAGCACAGCCCCGAGACTGCTGACGGGGCAGAGAATATGGAGTCAGGCACAGCTTCAGTGTCTATTGCTGCCTGGAGCGCTGTTTATATTGACCTCAACGAGGCACACCTGGGGAGGGCGGGCCGGCAGGGTAAGGCTGCCCAGGTCAGCTAATCCACAACCCTCAGGGAATCACATTGTTGAAAATGGACCCCGCTAAGGCAGAAGAGATGCCAAGGGAAAAAAGGACACAATGCCATTTGCAGCACCGTAGATGAGTCTAGAAGTAATCACGTGACTTGTAGTAAGTCAGAAAGTGAAAGACACATATCATATCATATCACTTATAGGTGTTACCTAAAAATGGATACCAGGGCAGATATTTCCACGGAGAAGGGCAATCACAGATTCATTAAACAAACTTATGGTTCACCAATGGAAAGGTGTGAGGATTGGTTTCATTACGATATCGGGGTTAACAGACATATACAAACACAGGTGACATATATAATCACCAAACACCTACAGAATACCAAGAGAGGACGACTCAACATTCTGTCATAACGTACATGGGAAAAGGATCCCAGGAAGAACAGTCATCTGTATATGTGTAAAAGAACCACATCTTCCACACCTACAACAAGCCAAACATTGTAATCAAACTTGCTGTAATAAAAAATAAAAAATTAAATTAAAAACACGAACAAGAAGTAGTGAGACAAACGTGAGGGGCTTTCCCCTGGCACATTCCATTCTAAACTCCAATCTAGAACACCACTTCCACTGAGGCTCTCTTGCCCTAGTAACCAGATTTGGTAAGGGTGAACTGCTGCCACCTTGTGGCCGTTTCACACAACAGCAGCTTTAATCCCAGCGCTAATGGTCAGTTGATATTCAAAATCATTGCAGGCCTGTAAATGACACCTGCCCTGAAAACAAATCCTGGGGTCACATATCGACCAAAAAATTCAAAGGACGTCCATATTTCAAAACGACCGTTTCAAAAGGCATATTTTACGCACATTAGTGTTCTGCTTCTTTTCCTTTCTTTCCTTTTTTGTTAAAAAACACGGGAATGGAAAAAGGCATCCCTCAGAATGGGCGAAAATCGTTGCAGATAAATCAATGGACAGAGGTTTAATCTCAATATATATAAACAGCTCATGCAGCTTAATATTAATAAAACATACAACCCCCAAAAAATGGGCAGAAGATCTAAAGAGACGTTTCTTCAAAGGAGACACAGAGATGGCCAAGACGCACATGAAAAGCTGCTCAACAGCACTAATTATCAGAGAAATGCAAATCAAAACTACAATGAGGTATCACCTCACACCTGTTAGAATCGGCATCATCAGAAAATCTACAAACAACCAATTCTGGGGAGGGTGTGGACAAAAGGAGCTCTCTTCCACTATTGGTGGGAATGTAAATTGATACAGTCACTATGGAGAACAGTATGGAGTTTCCTTAAAAAAATTAGAAATAGAATTACCATCTGATCCAGCAATCCCACTTCTGGGCATATACCCAGAGAAAACCGTATTTCAAAAAGGCACATTCACCACAATGTTCGTTGCAGCACTATTTACAATAGCCAGGTAATGGAAGCACCCTAAATGCCCACAGACATATGAATGGATGAAGATGTGGTACATATATAAAATGGAATATTACTCGGCCATAAAAAGGAATGAAACTGGGTCATTTGTAGAGACATCGATGGATCGAGAGACTGTCATACAGAATGAAGTAAGTCAGAAAGAGGAAAACAAATATTGTATATTAACGCATATATGTGGAGCCTAAAAATGGTACAGATGAACTGGTTTGCAGGGAAGAAATAGAGACACAGAGGTAGAGAACAAACGTATGGACACCAAGTGTGGGAAGCCATGGGGTGGTGGTGGTGGGATGAGTTGGGAGATTGGGATTGACCTGTATACATGTATATGCATAAAATACATAACTAATAATAACGTGCTGTATAAAAAAAATAAAATTAAATTTCAAAATTTTAAAAAATAAAATTTAAAAATAAAAGAGAAAAAAGTTCTTCCCGTCACACAGATGTATTTATAGGAATGAATTATTTCCATGCTTATATCTATAAATACATAAAAGAGGAATAAAATCTAACTTGAACTATAAAAGAAAAAAAAGTGAACCCACGAGTTATACAGAGGAAAACCCTATCACGGCACTTGCTCCAGCGGTCAACAATTCTGAAATTGGTCAGAGGTGGGGAACCATCTCCCATACAGCCAGCAACCCACCCCCCCACGCAAGGAGCGTCCTCATTGCAAAGCTGGGGGACCGTGTCGAGGCATCTGTGAGTAAACGTGAGCTGAGCCCCAGGCCAGCTGCTGCTGAACTGTTCCCACACTTTCAGGTAAAACACCTGAATATGTACAAGGGCTTGAAAGCCTAGAGGAAGGACCGTGGAGCCACACCAGCGACAGCACGCAGGCCAACTTGGTGCCTGCAGGCCAGCCAGGGTGGTCCTGGACCCTGGCGCTCTTCCAGAAGCTTTCCATTGCCCTGCCTGAGATACCCCTCCTGTCCCGGCCCCCACTGCTTTTTTCCTTCCTCACCTCTGTCCGGAGAGAAATTCCAGCGGAAGGGATGGGTGACACATCCTCTTCTTTACAGGCGGCAGCCTGGCAAATCCTGCAGAAAGGCCAGCAGAACCCCACTCACACCGGGCCACCCACAAAACTGTGGCACCTCACTCCCTCCCACCAGCACAGCCCCGAGACTGCTGACGGGGCAGAGAATATGGAGTCAGGCACAGCTTCAGGGGCTATTGCTGCCTGGAGCGCTGTTTATATTGACCTGAACGAGGCACACCTGGGGAGGGCGGGCCGGCAGGGTAAGGCTGCCCAGGTCAGCTAATCTACAACCCTCAGGGAATCACATTGTTGAAAATGGACCCCGCTAAGGCAGAAGAGATGCCAAGGAAAAACAGGACACAATGCCATTTGCAGCACCGTAGATGAGTCTAGAAGTAATCACGTGACTTGTAGTAAGTCACAAAGTGAAAGACACATATCATATCATATCACTTATAGGTGTTACCTAAAAATGGATACCAGGGCAGATATTTCCACGGAGAAGGGCAATCACAGATTCATTAAACAAACTTATGGTTCACCAATGGAAAGGTGTGAGGATTGGTTTCATTACGATATCGGGGTTAACAGACATATACAAACACAGGTGACATATATAATCACCAAAGACCTACAGAATACCAAGAGAGGACTACTCAACATTCTGTCATAACGTACATGGGAAAAGGATCCCAGGAAGAACAGTCATCTGTATATGTGTAAAAGAACCACATCTTCCACACCTACAACAAGCCAAACATTGTAATCAAACTTGCTGTAATAAAAAATAAAAAATTAAATTAAAAACACGAACAAGAAGTAGTGAGACAAACGTGAGGGGCTTTCTCCTGGCACATTCCATTCTAAACTCCAATCTAGAACACCACTTCCACTGAGGCTCTCTTGCCCTAGTAACCAGATTTGGTAAGGGTGAACTGCTGCCACCTTGTGGCCGTTTAACACAACAGCAGCTTTAATCCCAGCGCTAATGGTCAGTTGATATTCAAAATCATTGCAGGCCTGTAAATGACACCTGCCCTGAAAACAAATCCTGGGGTCACATATCGACCAAAAAATTCAAAGGACGTCCATATTTCAAAACGACCGTTTCAAAAGGCATATTTTACGCACATTAGTGTTCTGCTTCTTTTCCTTTCTTTCCTTTTTTGTTAAAAAACACGGGAATGGAAAAAGGCATTCCTCAGAATGGGCGAAAATCGTTGCAGACGAATCAATGGACAGAGGTTTAATCTCCAATATATATAAACAGCTCATGCAGCTTAATATTAAAAAAACAAACAACCCAAAAAAAATGGGCAGAAGATCTAAAGAGACGTTTCTTCAAAGGAGACACAGAGATGGCCAAGACGCACATGAAAAGCTGCTCAACAGCACTAATTATTAGAGAAATGCAAATCAAAACTACAATGAAGTATCACCTCACACTTTTTAGAATCGGCATCATCAGAAAATCTACAAACAACCAATTCTGGGGAGGGTGTGGACAAAAGGAGCCCCCTTCCACTATTGGTGGGAATGTAAATTGATACAGTCACTATGGAGAACAGTATGGAGTTTCCTTAAAAAAATTAGAAATAGAATTACCATCTGATCCAGCAATCCGACTTCTGGGCATATACCCAGAGAAAACCGTATTTCAAAAAGGCACATTCACCACAATGTTCATTGCAGCACTATTTACAATAGCCAGGTAATGGAAGCAACCTAAATGCCCACAGACAGATGAATGGATAAAGATGTCGTACATATATGAAATGGAATATTACTCGGCCATAAAAAGGAATGAAACTGGGTCATTTGTAGAGACATCGATGGATCGAGAGACTGTCATACAGAAGGAAGTAAGTCAGAAAGAGGAAAACAAATATTGTATATTAATGCATATATGTGGAGCCTAAAAATGGTACAGATGAACTGGTTTGCAGGGAAGAAATAGAGACACAGAGGTAGAGAACAAACGTATGGACACCAAGTGTGGGAAGCCATGGGGTGGTGGTGGTGGGATGAGTTGGGAGTTTGGGATTGACCTGTATACATGTATATGCATAAAATACATAACTAATAATAACGTGCTGTATAAAAAAATAAATAAAATTAAATTTCAAAATTTTAAAAAATAAAATTTAAAAATAAAACAGAAAAAAGTTCTTCCCGTCACACAGATGTATTTATAGGAATGAATTATTTCCATGTTTATATCTATAAATAAATAAAAGAGGAATAAAATCTAACTTGAACGATAAAAGAAAAAAAAGTGAACCCACGAGTTATACAGAGGAAAACCCTATCACGGCACTTGCTCCAGCGGTCAACAATTCTGAAATTGGTCAGAGGTGGGGAACCATCTCCCATACAGCCAGCAACCCACCCCCCACGCAAGGAGCGTCCTCATTGCAAAGCTGGGGGACCGTGCCGAGGCATCTGTGAGTAAACGTGAGCTGAGCCCCAGGCCAGCTGCTGCTGAACTGTCCCCACCCTTTCCAGGTAAAACACCTGAATATGTACAAGGGCTTGAAAGCCTAGAGGAAGGACCGTGGAGCCACACCAGCGACAGCACGCAGGCCAACTTGGTGCCTGCAGGCCAGCCAGGGTGGTCCTGGACCCTGGCGCTCTTCCAGAAGCTTTCCATTGCCCTGCCTGAGATACCCCTCCTGTCCCGGCCCCCACTGCTTTTTTCCTTCCTCACCTCTGTCCGGAGAGAAATTCCAGCGGAAGGTATGGGTGACACATCCTCTTCTTTACAGGCGGCAGCCTGGCAACTCCTGCAGAAAGGCCAGCAGAACCCCACTCACACCGGGCCACCCACAAAGCTGTGGCCCCTCACTCCCTCCCACCAGCACAGCCCCGAGACTGCTGACGGGGCAGAGAATATGGAGTCAGGCACAGCTTCAGGGGCTATTGCTGCCTGGAGCGCTGTTTATATTGACCTGAACGAGGCACACCTGGGGAGGGCGGGCCGGCAGGGTAAGGCTGCCCAGGTCAGCTAATCCACAACCCTCAGGGAATCACATTGATGAAAATGGACCCCGCTAAGGCAAAAGAGATGCCAAGGAAAAAAAGGACACAATGCCATTTGCAGCACCATAGATGAGTCTAGAAGTAATCACGTGACTTGTAGTAAGTCAGAAAGTGAAAGACACATATCATATCATATCACTTATAGGTGTTACCTAAAAATGGATACCAGGGCAGATATTTCCACGGAGAAGGGCAATCACAGATTCATTAAACAAACTTATGGTTCACCAATGGAAAGGTGTGAGGATTGGTTTCATTACGATATCGGGGTTAACAGACATATACAAACACAGGTGACATATATAATCACCAAAGACCTACAGAATACCAAGAGAGGACTACTCAACATTCTGTCATAACGTACATGGGAAAAGGATCCCAGGAAGAACAGTCATCTGTATATGTGTAAAAGAACAACATCTTCCACACCTACAACAAGCCAAACATTGTAATCAAACTTGCTGTAATAAAAAATAAAAAATTAAATTAAAAACACGAACAAGAAGTAGTGAGACAAACGTGAGGGGCTTTCTCCTGGCACATTCCATTCTACACTCCAATCTAGAACACCACATCCACTGAGGCTCTCTTGCCCTAGTAACCAGATTTGGTAAGGGTGAACTGCTGCCACCTTGTGGCCGATTCACACAACAGCAGCTTTAATCCCAGCGCTAATGGTCAGTTGATATTCAAAATCATTGCAGGCCTGTAAATGACACCTGCCCTGAAAACAAATCCTCGGGTCACACATCGACCAAAAAATTCAAAGGATGTCCATATTTCAAAACGACCGTTTCATAAGGCATATTTTACGCACATTAGTGTTCTGCTTCTTTTCCTTTCTTTCCTTTTTTGTTAAAAAACACGGGAATGGAAAAAGGCATCCCTCAGAATGGGCAAAAATCGTTGCAGACGAATCAATGGACAGAGGTTTAATCTCCAATATATATAAACAGCTCATGCAGCTTAATATTAAAAAAACAAACAACCCAAAAAAAAATGGGCAGAAGATCTAAAGAGACGTCTCTTCAAAGGAGACACAGAGATGGCCAAGACGCACATGAAAAGCTGCTCAACAGCACTAATTATTAGAGAAATGCAAATCAAAACTACAATGAGGTATCTCCTCACACCTGTTAGAATCGGCATCATCAGAAAATCTACAAACAACCAATTCTGGGGAGGGTGTGGACAAAAGGAGCCCTCTTCCACTATTGGTGGGAATGTAAATTGATACAGTCACTATGGAGAACAGTATGGAGTTTCCTTAAAAAAATTAGGAATAGAATTACCATCTGATCCAGCAATCCCACTTCTGGGCATATACCCAGAGAAAACCGTATTTCAAAAAGGCACATTCACCACAATGTTCATTGCAGCACTATTTACAATAGCCAGGTAATGGAAGCAACCTAAATGCCCACAGACAGATGAATGGATAAAGATGTGGTACATATATGAAATGGAATATTACTCGGCCATAAAAAGGAATGAAACTGGGTCATTTGTAGAGACATCGATGGATCGAGAGACTGTCATACAGAAGGAAGTAAGTCAGAAAGAGGAAAACTAATATTGTATACTAATGCATATATGTGGAGCCTAAAAATGGTACAGATGAACTGCTTTGCAGGGAAGAAATAGAGACACAGAGGTAGAGAACAAACGCATGGACACCAAGTGTGGGAAGCCATGGGGTGGTGGTGGTGGGATGAGTTGGGAGTTTGGGATTGACCTGTATACATGTATATGCATAAAATACATAACTAATAATAACGTGCTGTATAAAAAAATAAATAAAATTAAATTTCAAAATTTTAAAAAATAAAATTTAAAAATAAAACAGAAAAAAGTTCTTCCCGTCACACAGATGTATTTATAGGAATGAATTATTTCCATGCTTATATCTATAAATAAATAAAAGAGGAATAAAATCTAACTTGAACGATAAAAGAAAAAAAAGTGAACCCACGAGTTATACAGAGGAAAACCCTATCACGGCACTTGCTCCAGCGGTCAACAATTCTGAAATTGGTCAGAGGTGGGGAACCATCTCCCATACAGCCAGCAACCCACCCCCCACGCAAGGAGCGTCCTCATTGCAAAGCTGGGGGACCGTGCCGAGGCATCTGTGAGTAAACGTGAGCTGAGCCCCAGGCCAGCTGCTGCTGAACTGTCCCCACCCTTTCCAGGTAAAACACCTGAATATGTACAAGGGCTTGAAAGCCTAGAGGAAGGACCGTGGAGCCACACCAGCGACAGCACGCAGGCCAACTTGGTGCCTGCAGGCCAGCCAGGGTGGTCCTGGACCCTGGCGCTCTTCCAGAAGCTTTCCATTGCCCTGCCTGAGATACCCCTCCTGTCCCGGCCCCCACTGCTTTTTTCCTTCCTCACCTCTGTCCGGAGAGAAATTCCAGCGGAAGGTATGGGTGACACATCCTCTTCTTTACAGGCGGCAGCCTGGCAACTCCTGCAGAAAGGCCAGCAGAACCCCACTCACACCGGGCCACCCACAAAGCTGTGGCCCCTCACTCCCTCCCACCAGCACAGCCCCGAGACTGCTGACGGGGCAGAGAATATGGAGTCAGGCACAGCTTCAGGGGCTATTGCTGCCTGGAGCGCTGTTTATATTGACCTGAACGAGGCACACCTGGGGAGGGCGGGCCGGCAGGGTAAGGCTGCCCAGGTCAGCTAATCCACAACCCTCAGGGAATCACATTGATGAAAATGGACCCCGCTAAGGCAAAAGAGATGCCAAGGAAAAAAAGGACACAATGCCATTTGCAGCACCATAGATGAGTCTAGAAGTAATCACGTGACTTGTAGTAAGTCAGAAAGTGAAAGACACATATCATATCATATCACTTATAGGTGTTACCTAAAAATGGATACCAGGGCAGATATTTCCACGGAGAAGGGCAATCACAGATTCATTAAACAAACTTATGGTTCACCAATGGAAAGGTGTGAGGATTGGTTTCATTACGATATCGGGGTTAACAGACATATACAAACACAGGTGACATATATAATCACCAAAGACCTACAGAATACCAAGAGAGGACTACTCAACATTCTGTCATAACGTACATGGGAAAAGGATCCCAGGAAGAACAGTCATCTGTATATGTGTAAAAGAACAACATCTTCCACACCTACAACAAGCCAAACATTGTAATCAAACTTGCTGTAATAAAAAATAAAAAATTAAATTAAAAACACGAACAAGAAGTAGTGAGACAAACGTGAGGGGCTTTCTCCTGGCACATTCCATTCTACACTCCAATCTAGAACACCACATCCACTGAGGCTCTCTTGCCCTAGTAACCAGATTTGGTAAGGGTGAACTGCTGCCACCTTGTGGCCGATTCACACAACAGCAGCTTTAATCCCAGCGCTAATGGTCAGTTGATATTCAAAATCATTGCAGGCCTGTAAATGACACCTGCCCTGAAAACAAATCCTCGGGTCACACATCGACCAAAAAATTCAAAGGATGTCCATATTTCAAAACGACCGTTTCAAAAGGCATATTTTACGCACATTAGTGTTCTGCTTCTTTTCCTTTCTTTCCTTTTTTGTTAAAAAACACGGGAATGGAAAAAGGCATCCCTCAGAATGGGCAAAAATCGTTGCAGACGAATCAATGGACAGAGGTTTAATCTCCAATATATATAAACAGCTCATGCAGCTTAATATTAAAAAAACAAACAACCCAAAAAAAAATGGGCAGAAGATCTAAAGAGACGTCTCTTCAAAGGAGACACAGAGATGGCCAAGACGCACATGAAAAGCTGCTCAACAGCACTAATTATTAGAGAAATGCAAATCAAAACTACAATGAGGTATCTCCTCACACCTGTTAGAATCGGCATCATCAGAAAATCTACAAACAACCAATTCTGGGGAGGGTGTGGACAAAAGGAGCCCTCTTCCACTATTGGTGGGAATGTAAATTGATACAGTCACTATGGAGAACAGTATGGAGTTTCCTTAAAAATATTAGGAATAGAATTACCATCTGATCCAGCAATCCCACTTCTGGGCATATACCCAGAGAAAACCGTATTTCAAAAAGGCACATTCACCACAATGTTCATTGCAGCACTATTTACAATAGCCAGGTAATGGAAGCAACCTAAATGCCCACAGACAGATGAATGGATAAAGATGTGGTACATATATGAAATGGAATATTACTCGGCCATAAAAAGGAATGAAACTGGGTCATTTGTAGAGACATCGATGGATCGAGAGACTGTCATACAGAAGGAAGTAAGTCAGAAAGAGGAAAACTAATATTGTATACTAATGCATATATGTGGAGCCTAAAAATGGTACAGATGAACTGCTTTGCAGGGAAGAAATAGAGACACAGAGGTAGAGAACAAACGTATGGACACCAAGTGTGGGAAGCCATGGGGTGGTGGTGGTGGGATGAGTTGGGAGTTTGGGATTGACCTGTATACATGTATATGCATAAAATACATAACTAATAATAACGTGCTGTATAAAAAAATAAATAAAATTAAATTTCAAAATTTTAAAAAATAAAATTTAAAAATAAAACAGAAAAAAGTTCTTCCCGTCACACAGATGTATTTATAGGAATGAATTATTTCCATGCTTATATCTATAAATACATAAAAGAGGAATAAAATCTAACTTGAACTATAAAAGAAAAAAAAAGTGAACCCACGAGTTATACAGAGGAAAACCCTATCACGGCACTTGCTCCAGCGGTCAACAATTCTGAAATTGGTCAGAGGTGGGGAACCATCTCCCATACAGCCAGCAACCCACCCCCCCACGCAAGGAGCGTCCTCATTGCAAAGCTGGGGGACCGTGCCGAGGCATCTGTGAGTAAACGTGAGCTGAGCCCCAGGCCAGCTGCTGCTGAACTGTCCCCACCCTTTCCAGGTAAAACACCTGAATATGTACAAGGGCTTGAAAGCCTAGAGGAAGGACCGTGGAGCCACACCAGCGACAGCACGCAGGCCAACTTGGTGCCTGCAGGCCAGCCAGGGTGGTCCTGGACCCTGGCGCTCTTCCAGAAGCTTTCCATTGCCCTGCCTGAGATACCCCTCCTGTCCCGGCCCCCACTGCTTTTTTCCTTCCTCACCTCTGTCCGGAGAGAAATTCCAGCGGAAGGGATGGGTGACACATCCTCTTCTTTACAGGCGGCAGCCTGGCAACTCCTGCAGAAAGGCCAGCAGAACCCCACTCACACCGGGCCACCCACAAAGCTGTGGCCCCTCACTCCCTCCCACCAGCACAGCCCCGAGACTGCTGACGGGGCAGAGAATATGGAGTCAGGCACAGCTTCAGGGGCTATTGCTGCCTGGAGCGCTGTTTATATTGACCTGAACGAGGCACACCTGGGGAGGGCGGGCCGGCAGGGTAAGGCTGCCCAGGTCAGCTAATCCACAACCCTCAGGGAATCACATTGATGAAAATGGACCCCGCTAAGGCAAAAGAGATGCCAAGGAAAAAAAGGACACAATGCCATTTGCAGCACCATAGATGAGTCTAGAAGTAATCACGTGACTTGTAGTAAGTCAGAAAGTGAAAGACACATATCATATCATATCACTTATAGGTGTTACCTAAAAATGGATACCAGGGCAGATATTTCCACGGAGAAGGGCAATCACAGATTCATTAAACAAACTTATGGTTCACCAATGGAAAGGTGTGAGGATTGGTTTCATTACGATATCGGGGTTAACAGACATATACAAACACAGGTGACATATATAATCACCAAAGACCTACAGAATACCAAGAGAGGACTACTCAACATTCTGTCATAACGTACATGGGAAAAGGATCCCAGGAAGAACAGTCATCTGTATATGTGTAAAAGAACAACATCTTCCACACCTACAACAAGCCAAACATTGTAATCAAACTTGCTGTAATAAAAAATAAAAAATTAAATTAAAAACACGAACAAGAAGTAGTGAGACAAACGTGAGGGGCTTTCTCCTGGCACATTCCATTCTACACTCCAATCTAGAACACCACATCCACTGAGGCTCTCTTGCCCTAGTAACCAGATTTGGTAAGGGTGAACTGCTGCCACCTTGTGGCCGATTCACACAACAGCAGCTTTAATCCCAGCGCTAATGGTCAGTTGATATTCAAAATCATTGCAGGCCTGTAAATGACACCTGCCCTGAAAACAAATCCTCGGGTCACACATCGACCAAAAAATTCAAAGGATGTCCATATTTCAAAACGACCGTTTCAAAAGGCATATTTTACGCACATTAGTGTTCTGCTTCTTTTCCTTTCTTTCCTTTTTTGTTAAAAAACACGGGAATGGAAAAAGGCATCCCTCAGAATGGGCAAAAATCGTTGCAGACGAATCAATGGACAGAGGTTTAATCTCCAATATATATAAACAGCTCATGCAGCTTAATATTAAAAAAACAAACAACCCAAAAAAAAATGGGCAGAAGATCTAAAGAGACGTCTCTTCAAAGGAGACACAGAGATGGCCAAGACGCACATGAAAAGCTGCTCAACAGCACTAATTATTAGAGAAATGCAAATCAAAACTACAATGAGGTATCTCCTCACACCTGTTAGAATCGGCATCATCAGAAAATCTACAAACAACCAATTCTGGGGAGGGTGTGGACAAAAGGAGCCCTCTTCCACTATTGGTGGGAATGTAAATTGATACAGTCACTATGGAGAACAGTATGGAGTTTCCTTAAAAATATTAGGAATAGAATTACCATCTGATCCAGCAATCCCACTTCTGGGCATATACCCAGAGAAAACCGTATTTCAAAAAGGCACATTCACCACAATGTTCATTGCAGCACTATTTACAATAGCCAGGTAATGGAAGCAACCTAAATGCCCACAGACAGATGAATGGATAAAGATGTGGTACATATATGAAATGGAATATTACTCGGCCATAAAAAGGAATGAAACTGGGTCATTTGTAGAGACATCGATGGATCGAGAGACTGTCATACAGAAGGAAGTAAGTCAGAAAGAGGAAAACTAATATTGTATACTAATGCATATATGTGGAGCCTAAAAATGGTACAGATGAACTGCTTTGCAGGGAAGAAATAGAGACACAGAGGTAGAGAACAAACGTATGGACACCAAGTGTGGGAAGCCATGGGGTGGTGGTGGTGGGATGAGTTGGGAGTTTGGGATTGACCTGTATACATGTATATGCATAAAATACATAACTAATAATAACGTGCTGTATAAAAAAATAAATAAAATTAAATTTCAAAATTTTAAAAAATAAAATTTAAAAATAAAACAGAAAAAAGTTCTTCCCGTCACACAGATGTATTTATAGGAATGAATTATTTCCATGCTTATATCTATAAATACATAAAAGAGGAATAAAATCTAACTTGAACTATAAAAGAAAAAAAAAGTGAACCCACGAGTTATACAGAGGAAAACCCTATCACGGCACTTGCTCCAGCGGTCAACAATTCTGAAATTGGTCAGAGGTGGGGAACCATCTCCCATACAGCCAGCAACCCACCCCCCCACGCAAGGAGCGTCCTCATTGCAAAGCTGGGGGACCGTGCCGAGGCATCTGTGAGTAAACGTGAGCTGAGCCCCAGGCCAGCTGCTGCTGAACTGTCCCCACCCTTTCCAGGTAAAACACCTGAATATGTACAAGGGCTTGAAAGCCTAGAGGAAGGACCGTGGAGCCACACCAGCGACAGCACGCAGGCCAACTTGGTGCCTGCAGGCCAGCCAGGGTGGTCCTGGACCCTGGCGCTCTTCCAGAAGCTTTCCATTGCCCTGCCTGAGATACCCCTCCTGTCCCGGCCCCCACTGCTTTTTTCCTTCCTCACCTCTGTCCGGAGAGAAATTCCAGCGGAAGGGATGGGTGACACATCCTCTTCTTTACAGGCGGCAGCCTGGCAACTCCTGCAGAAAGGCCAGCAGAACCCCACTCACACCGGGCCACCCACAAAGCTGTGGCCCCTCACTCCCTCCCACCAGCACAGCCCCGAGACTGCTGACGGGGCAGAGAATATGGAGTCAGGCACAGCTTCAGGGGCTATTGCTGCCTGGAGCGCTGTTTATATTGACCTCAACGAGGCACACCTGGGGAGGGCGGGCCGGCAGGGTAAGGCTGCCCAGGTCAGCTAATCCACAACCCTCAGGGAATCACATTGTTGAAAATGGACCCCGCTAAGGCAGAAGAGATGCCAAGGAAAAACAGGACACAATGCCATTTGCAGCACCGTAGATGAGTCTAGAAGTAATCACGTGACTTGTAGTAAGTCACAAAGTGAAAGACACATATCATATCATATCACTTATAGGTGTTACCTAAAAATGGATACCAGGGCAGATATTTCCACGGAGAAGGGCAATCACAGATTCATTAAACAAACTTATGGTTCACCAATGGAAAGGTGTGAGGATTGGTTTCATTACGATATCGGGGTTAACAGACATATACAAACACAGGTGACATATATAATCACCAAAGACCTACAGAATACCAAGAGAGGACTACTCAACATTCTGTCATAACGTACATGGGAAAAGGATCCCAGGAAGAACAGTCATCTGTATATGTGTAAAAGAACCACATCTTCCACACCTACAACAAGCCAAACATTGTAATCAAACTTGCTGTAATAAAAAATAAAAAATTAAATTAAAAACACGAACAAGAAGTAGTGAGACAAACGTGAGGGGCTTTCTCCTGGCACATTCCATTCTAAACTCCAATCTAGAACACCACTTCCACTGAGGCTCTCTTGCCCTAGTAACCAGATTTGGTAAGGGTGAACTGCTGCCACCTTGTGGCCGTTTCACACAACAGCAGCTTTAATCCCAGCGCTAATGGTCAGTTGATATTCAAAATCATTGCAGGCCTGTAAATGACACCTGCCCTGAAAACAAATCCTGGGGTCACATATCGACCAAAAAATTCAAAGGACGTCCATATTTCAAAACGACCGTTTCAAAAGGCATATTTTACGCACATTAGTGTTCTGCTTCTTTTCCTTTCTTTCCTTTTTTGTTAAAAAACACGGGAATGGAAAAAGGCATTCCTCAGAATGGGCGAAAATCGTTGCAGACGAATCAATGGACAGAGGTTTAATCTCCAATATATATAAACAGCTCATGCAGCTTAATATTAAAAAAACAAACAACCCAAAAAAAATGGGCAGAAGATCTAAAGAGACGTTTCTTCAAAGGAGACACAGAGATGGCCAAGACGCACATGAAAAGCTGCTCAACAGCACTAATTATTAGAGAAATGCAAATCAAAACTACAATGAAGTATCACCTCACACTTGTTAGAATCGGCATCATCAGAAAATCTACAAACAACCAATTCTGGGGAGGGTGTGGACAAAAGGAGCCCCCTTCCACTATTGGTGGGAATGTAAATTGATACAGTCACTATGGAGAACAGTATGGAGTTTCCTTAAAAAAATTAGAAATAGAATTACCATCTGATCCAGCAATCCGACTTCTGGGCATATACCCAGAGAAAACCGTATTTCAAAAAGGCACATTCACCACAATGTTCATTGCAGCACTATTTACAATAGCCAGGTAATGGAAGCAACCTAAATGCCCACAGACAGATGAATGGATAAAGATGTCGTACATATATGAAATGGAATATTACTCGGCCATAAAAAGGAATGAAACTGGGTCATTTGTAGAGACATCGATGGATCGAGAGACTGTCAAACAGAAGGAAGTAAGTCAGAAAGAGGAAAACAAATATTGTATATTAATGCATATATGTGGAGCCTAAAAATGGTACAGATGAACTGGTTTGCAGGGAAGAAATAGAGACACAGAGGTAGAGAACAAACGTATGGACACCAAGTGTGGGAAGCCATGGGGTGGTGGTGGTGGGATGAGTTGGGAGTTTGGGATTGACCTGTATACATGTATATGCATAAAATACATAACTAATAATAACGTGCTGTATAAAAAAATAAATAAAATTAAATTTCAAAATTTTAAAAAATAAAATTTAAAAATAAAACAGAAAAAAGTTCTTCCCGTCACACAGATGTATTTATAGGAATGAATTATTTCCATGTTTATATCTATAAATAAATAAAAGAGGAATAAAATCTAACTTGAACGATAAAAGAAAAAAAAGTGAACCCACGAGTTATACAGAGGAAAACCCTATCACGGCACTTGCTCCAGCGGTCAACAATTCTGAAATTGGTCAGAGGTGGGGAACCATCTCCCATACAGCCAGCAACCCACCCCCCACGCAAGGAGCGTCCTCATTGCAAAGCTGGGGGACCGTGCCGAGGCATCTGTGAGTAAACGTGAGCTGAGCCCCAGGCCAGCTGCTGCTGAACTGTCCCCACCCTTTCCAGGTAAAACACCTGAATATGTACAAGGGCTTGAAAGCCTAGAGGAAGGACCGTGGAGCCACACCAGCGACAGCACGCAGGCCAACTTGGTGCCTGCAGGCCAGCCAGGGTGGTCCTGGACCCTGGCGCTCTTCCAGAAGCTTTCCATTGCCCTGCCTGAGATACCCCTCCTGTCCCGGCCCCCACTGCTTTTTTCCTTCCTCACCTCTGTCCGGAGAGAAATTCCAGCGGAAGGTATGGGTGACACATCCTCTTCTTTACAGGCGGCAGCCTGGCAACTCCTGCAGAAAGGCCAGCAGAACCCCACTCACACCGGGCCACCCACAAAGCTGTGGCCCCTCACTCCCTCCCACCAGCACAGCCCCGAGACTGCTGACGGGGCAGAGAATATGGAGTCAGGCACAGCTTCAGGGGCTATTGCTGCCTGGAGCGCTGTTTATATTGACCTGAACGAGGCACACCTGGGGAGGGCGGGCCGGCAGGGTAAGGCTGCCCAGGTCAGCTAATCCACAACCCTCAGGGAATCACATTGATGAAAATGGACCCCGCTAAGGCAAAAGAGATGCCAAGGAAAAAAAGGACACAATGCCATTTGCAGCACCATAGATGAGTCTAGAAGTAATCACGTGACTTGTAGTAAGTCAGAAAGTGAAAGACACATATCATATCATATCACTTATAGGTGTTACCTAAAAATGGATACCAGGGCAGATATTTCCACGGAGAAGGGCAATCACAGATTCATTAAACAAACTTATGGTTCACCAATGGAAAGGTGTGAGGATTGGTTTCATTACGATATCGGGGTTAACAGACATATACAAACACAGGTGACATATATAATCACCAAAGACCTACAGAATACCAAGAGAGGACTACTCAACATTCTGTCATAACGTACATGGGAAAAGGATCCCAGGAAGAACAGTCATCTGTATATGTGTAAAAGAACAACATCTTCCACACCTACAACAAGCCAAACATTGTAATCAAACTTGCTGTAATAAAAAATAAAAAATTAAATTAAAAACACGAACAAGAAGTAGTGAGACAAACGTGAGGGGCTTTCTCCTGGCACATTCCATTCTACACTCCAATCTAGAACACCACATCCACTGAGGCTCTCTTGCCCTAGTAACCAGATTTGGTAAGGGTGAACTGCTGCCACCTTGTGGCCGATTCACACAACAGCAGCTTTAATCCCAGCGCTAATGGTCAGTTGATATTCAAAATCATTGCAGGCCTGTAAATGACACCTGCCCTGAAAACAAATCCTCGGGTCACACATCAACCAAAAAATTCAAAGGATGTCCATATTTCAAAACGACCGTTTCAAAAGGCATATTTTACGCACATTAGTGTTCTGCTTCTTTTCCTTTCTTTCCTTTTTTGTTAAAAAACACGGGAATGGAAAAAGGCATCCCTCAGAATGGGCAAAAATCGTTGCAGACGAATCAATGGACAGAGGTTTAATCTCCAATATATATAAACAGCTCATGCAGCTTAATATTAAAAAAACAAACAACCCCAAAAAAAATGGGCAGAAGATCTAAAGAGACGTCTCTTCAAAGGAGACACAGAGATGGCCAAGACGCACATGAAAAGCTGCTCAACAGCACTAATTATTAGAGAAATGCAAATCAAAACTACAATGAGGTATCTCCTCACACCTGTTAGAATCGGCATCATCAGAAAATCTACAAACAACCAATTCTGGGGAGGGTGTGGACAAAAGGAGCCCTCTTCCACTATTGGTGGGAATGTAAATTGATACAGTCACTATGGAGAACAGTATGGAGTTTCCTTAAAAAAATTAGGAATAGAATTACCATCTGATCCAGCAATCCCACTTCTGGGCATATACCCAGAGAAAACCGTATTTCAAAAAGGCACATTCACCACAATGTTCATTGCAGCACTATTTACAATAGCCAGGTAATGGAAGCAACCTAAATGCCCACAGACAGATGAATGGATAAAGATGTGGTACATATATGAAATGGAATATTACTCGGCCATAAAAAGGAATGAAACTGGGTCATTTGTAGAGACATCGATAGATCGAGAGACTGTCATACAGAAGGAAGTAAGTCAGAAAGAGGAAAACTAATATTGTATACTAATGCATATATGTGGAGCCTAAAAATGGTACAGATGAACTGCTTTGCAGGGAAGAAATAGAGACACAGAGGTAGAGAACAAACGTATGGACACCAAGTGTGGGAAGCCATGGGGTGGTGGTGGTGGGATGAGTTGGGAGTTTGGGATTGACCTGTATACATGTATATGCATAAAATACATAACTAATAATAACGTGCTGTATAAAAAAATAAATAAAATTAAATTTCAAAATTTTAAAAAATAAAATTTAAAAATAAAACAGAAAAAAGTTCTTCCCGTCACACAGATGTATTTATAGGAATGAATTATTTCCATGCTTATATCTATAAATACATAAAAGAGGAATAAAATCTAACTTGAACTATAAAAGAAAAAAAAAGTGAACCCACGAGTTATACAGAGGAAAACCCTATCACGGCACTTGCTCCAGCGGTCAACAATTCTGAAATTGGTCAGAGGTGGGGAACCATCTCCCATACAGCCAGCAACCCACCCCCCCACGCAAGGAGCGTCCTCATTGCAAAGCTGGGGGACCGTGCCGAGGCATCTGTGAGTAAACGTGAGCTGAGCCCCAGGCCAGCTGCTGCTGAACTGTCCCCACCCTTTCCAGGTAAAACACCTGAATATGTACAAGGGCTTGAAAGCCTAGAGGAAGGACCGTGGAGCCACACCAGCGACAGCACGCAGGCCAACTTGGTGCCTGCAGGCCAGCCAGGGTGGTCCTGGACCCTGGCGCTCTTCCAGAAGCTTTCCATTGCCCTGCCTGAGATACCCCTCCTGTCCCGGCCCCCACTGCTTTTTTCCTTCCTCACCTCTGTCCGGAGAGAAATTCCAGCGGAAGGTATGGGTGACACATCCTCTTCTTTACAGGCGGCAGCCTGGCAACTCCTGCAGAAAGGCCAGCAGAACCCCACTCACACCGGGCCACCCACAAAGCTGTGGCCCCTCACTCCCTCCCACCAGCACAGCCCCGAGACTGCTGACGGGGCAGAGAATATGGAGTCAGGCACAGCTTCAGGGGCTATTGCTGCCTGGAGCGCTGTTTATATTGACCTCAACGAGGCACACCTGGGGAGGGCGGGCCGGCAGGGTAAGGCTGCCCAGGTCAGCTAATCCACAACCCTCAGGGAATCACATTGTTGAAAATGGACCCCGCTAAGGCAGAAGAGATGCCAAGGAAAAACAGGACACAATGCCATTTGCAGCACCGTAGATGAGTCTAGAAGTAATCACGTGACTTGTAGTAAGTCACAAAGTGAAAGACACATATCATATCATATCACTTATAGGTGTTACCTAAAAATGGATACCAGGGCAGATATTTCCACGGAGAAGGGCAATCACAGATTCATTAAACAAACTTATGGTTCACCAATGGAAAGGTGTGAGGATTGGTTTCATTACGATATCGGGTTTAACAGACATATACAAACACAGGTGACATATATAATCACCAAAGACCTACAGAATACCAAGAGAGGACTACTCAACATTCTGTCATAACGTACATGGGAAAAGGATCCCAGGAAGAACAGTCATCTGTATATGTGTAAAAGAACCACATCTTCCACACCTACAACAAGCCAAACATTGTAATCAAACTTGCTGTAATAAAAAATAAAAAATTAAATTAAAAACACGAACAAGAAGTAGTGAGACAAACGTGAGGGGCTTTCTCCTGGCACATTCCATTCTAAACTCCAATCTAGAACACCACTTCCACTGAGGCTCTCTTGCCCTAGTAACCAGATTTGGTAAGGGTGAACTGCTGCCACCTTGTGGCCGATTCACACAACAGCAGCTTTAATCCCAGCGCTAATGGTCAGTTGATATTCAAAATCATTGCAGGCCTGTAAATGACACCTGCCCTGAAAACAAATCCTGGGGTCACATATCGACCAAAAAATTCAAAGGACGTCCATATTTCAAAACGACCGTTTCAAAAGGCATATTTTACGCACATTAGTGTTCTGCTTCTTTTCCTTTCTTTCCTTTTTTGTTAAAAAACACGGGAATGGAAAAAGGCATTCCTCAGAATGGGCGAAAATCGTTGCAGACGAATCAATGGACAGAGGTTTAATCTCCAATATATATAAACAGCTCATGCAGCTTAATATTAAAAAAACAAACAACCCAAAAAAAATGGGCAGAAGATCTAAAGAGACGTTTCTTCAAAGGAGACACAGAGATGGCCAAGACGCACATGAAAAGCTGCTCAACAGCACTAATTATTAGAGAAATGCAAATCAAAACTACAATGAAGTATCACCTCACACTTGTTAGAATCGGCATCATCAGAAAATCTACAAACAACCAATTCTGGGGAGGGTGTGGACAAAAGGAGCCCCCTTCCACTATTGGTGGGAATGTAAATTGATACAGTCACTATGGAGAACAGTATGGAGTTTCCTTAAAAAAATTAGAAATAGAATTACCATCTGATCCAGCAATCCGACTTCTGGGCATATACCCAGAGAAAACCGTATTTCAAAAAGGCACATTCACCACAATGTTCATTGCAGCACTATTTACAATAGCCAGGTAATGGAAGCAACCTAAATGCCCACAGACAGATGAATGGATAAAGATGTCGTACATATATGAAATGGAATATTACTCGGCCATAAAAAGGTATGAAACTGGGTCATTTGTAGAGACATCGATGGATCGAGAGACTGTCATACAGAAGGAAGTAAGTCAGAAAGAGGAAAACAAATATTGTATATTAATGCATATATGTGGAGCCTAAAAATGGTACAGATGAACTGGTTTGCAGGGAAGAAATAGAGACACAGAGGTAGAGAACAAACGTATGGACACCAAGTGTGGGAAGCCATGGGGTGGTGGTGGTGGGATGAGTTGGGAGTTTGGGATTGACCTGTATACATGTATATGCATAAAATACATAACTAATAATAACGTGCTGTATAAAACAATAAATAAAATTAAATTTCAAAATTTTAAAAAATAAAATTTAAAAATAAAACAGAAAAAAGTTCTTCCCGTCACACAGATGTATTTATAGGAATGAATTATTTCCATGTTTATATCTATAAATAAATAAAAGAGGAATAAAATCTAACTTGAACGATAAAAGAAAAAAAAGTGAACCCACGAGTTATACAGAGGAAAACCCTATCACGGCACTTGCTCCAGCGGTCAACAATTCTGAAATTGGTCAGAGGTGGGGAACCATCTCCCATACAGCCAGCAACCCACCCCCCACGCAAGGAGCGTCCTCATTGCAAAGCTGGGGGACCGTGCCGAGGCATCTGTGAGTAAACGTGAGCTGAGCCCCAGGCCAGCTGCTGCTGAACTGTCCCCACCCTTTCCAGGTAAAACACCTGAATATGTACAAGGGCTTGAAAGCCTAGAGGAAGGACCGTGGAGCCACACCAGCGACAGCACGCAGGCCAACTTGGTGCCTGCAGGCCAGCCAGGGTGGTCCTGGACCCTGGCGCTCTTCCAGAAGCTTTCCATTGCCCTGCCTGAGATACCCCTCCTGTCCCGGCCCCCACTGCTTTTTTCCTTCCTCACCTCTGTCCGGAGAGAAATTCCAGCGGAAGGTATGGGTGACACATCCTCTTCTTTACAGGCGGCAGCCTGGCAACTCCTGCAGAAAGGCCAGCAGAACCCCACTCACACCGGGCCACCCACAAAGCTGTGGCCCCTCACTCCCTCCCACCAGCACAGCCCCGAGACTGCTGACGGGGCAGAGAATATGGAGTCAGGCACAGCTTCAGGGGCTATTGCTGCCTGGAGCGCTGTTTATATTGACCTGAACGAGGCACACCTGGGGAGGGCGGGCCGGCAGGGTAAGGCTGCCCAGGTCAGCTAATCCACAACCCTCAGGGAATCACATTGATGAAAATGGACCCCGCTAAGGCAAAAGAGATGCCAAGGAAAAAAAGGACACAATGCCATTTGCAGCACCATAGATGAGTCTAGAAGTAATCACGTGACTTGTAGTAAGTCAGAAAGTGAAAGACACATATCATATCATATCACTTATAGGTGTTACCTAAAAATGGATACCAGGGCAGATATTTCCACGGAGAAGGGCAATCACAGATTCATTAAACAAACTTATGGTTCACCAATGGAAAGGTGTGAGGATTGGTTTCATTACGATATCGGGTTTAACAGACATATACAAACACAGGTGACATATATAATCACCAAAGACCTACAGAATACCAAGAGAGGACTACTCAACATTCTGTCATAACGTACATGGGAAAAGGATCCCAGGAAGAACAGTCATCTGTATATGTGTAAAAGAACCACATCTTCCACACCTACAACAAGCCAAACATTGTAATCAAACTTGCTGTAATAAAAAATAAAAAATTAAATTAAAAACACGAACAAGAAGTAGTGAGACAAACGTGAGGGGCTTTCTCCTGGCACATTCCATTCTACACTCCAATCTAGAACACCACATCCACTGAGGCTCTCTTGCCCTAGTAACCAGATTTGGTAAGGGTGAACTGCTGCCACCTTGTGGCCGATTCACACAACAGCAGCTTTAATCCCAGCGCTAATGGTCAGTTGATATTCAAAATCATTGCAGGCCTGTAAATGACACCTGCCCTGAAAACAAATCCTCGGGTCACACATCGACCAAAAAATTCAAAGGATGTCCATATTTCAAAACGACCGTTTCAAAAGGCATATTTTACGCACATTAGTGTTCTGCTTCTTTTCCTTTCTTTCCTTTTTTGTTAAAAAACACGGGAATGGAAAAAGGCATCCCTCAGAATGGGCAAAAATCGTTGCAGACGAATCAATGGACAGAGGTTTAATCTCCAATATATATAAACAGCTCATGCAGCTTAATATTAAAAAAACAAACAACCCCAAAAAAAATGGGCAGAAGATCTAAAGAGACGTCTCTTCAAAGGAGACACAGAGATGGCCAAGACGCACATGAAAAGCTGCTCAACAGCACTAATTATTAGAGAAATGCAAATCAAAACTACAATGAGGTATCTCCTCACACCTGTTAGAATCGGCATCATCAGAAAATCTACAAACAACCAATTCTGGGGAGGGTGTGGACAAAAGGAGCCCTCTTCCACTATTGGTGGGAATGTAAATTGATACAGTCACTATGGAGAACTGTATGGAGTTTCCTTAAAAAAATTAGGAATAGAATTACCATCTGATCCAGCAATCCCACTTCTGGGCATATACCCAGAGAAAACCGTATTTCAAAAAGGCACATTCACCACAATGTTCATTGCAGCACTATTTACAATAGCCAGGTAATGGAAGCAACCTAAATGCCCACAGACAGATGAATGGATAAAGATGTGGTACATATATGAAATGGAATATTACTCGGCCATAAAAAGGAATGAAACTGGGTCATTTGTAGAGACATCGATAGATCGAGAGACTGTCATACAGAAGGAAGTAAGTCAGAAAGAGGAAAACTAATATTGTATACTAATGCATATATGTGGAGCCTAAAAATGGTACAGATGAACTGCTTTGCAGGGAAGAAATAGAGACACAGAGGTAGAGAACAAACGTATGGACACCAAGTGTGGGAAGCCATGGGGTGGTGGTGGTGGGATGAGTTGGGAGTTTGGGATTGACCTGTATACATGTATATGCATAAAATACATAACTAATAATAACGTGCTGTATAAAAAAATAAATAAAATTAAATTTCAAAATTTTAAAAAATAAAATTTAAAAATAAAACAGAAAAAAGTTCTTCCCGTCACACAGATGTATTTATAGGAATGAATTATTTCCATGCTTATATCTATAAATACATAAAAGAGGAATAAAATCTAACTTGAACTATAAAAGAAAAAAAAAGTGAACCCACGAGTTATACAGAGGAAAACCCTATCACGGCACTTGCTCCAGCGGTCAACAATTCTGAAATTGGTCAGAGGTGGGGAACCATCTCCCATACAGCCAGCAACCCACCCCCCCACGCAAGGAGCGTCCTCATTGCAAAGCTGGGGGACCGTGCCGAGGCATCTCTGAGTAAACGTGAGCTGAGCCCCAGGCCAGCTGCTGCTGAACTGTTCCCACACTTTCAGGTAAAACACCTGAATATGTACAAGGGCTTGAAAGCCTAGAGGAAGGACCGTGGAGCCACACCAGCGACAGCACGCAGGCCAACTTGGTGCCTGCAGGCCAGCCAGGGTGGTCCTGGACCCTGGCGCTCTTCCAGAAGCTTTCCATTGCCCTGCCTGAGATACCCCTCCTGTCCCGGCCCCCACTGCTTTTTTCCTTCCTCACCTCTGTCCGGAGAGAAATTCCAGCGGAAGGTATGGGTGACACATCCTCTTCTTTACAGGCGGCAGCCTGGCAACTCCTGCAGAAAGGCCAGCAGAACCCCACTCACACCGGGCCACCCACAAAGCTGTGGCCCATCACTCCCTCCCACCAGCACAGCCCCGAGACTGCTGACGGGGCAGAGAATATGGAGTCAGGCACAGCTTCAGGGGCTATTGCTGCCTGGAGCGCTGTTTATATTGACCTCAACGAGGCACACCTGGGGAGGGCGGGCCGGCAGGGTAAGGCTGCCCAGGTCAGCTAATCCACAACCCTCAGGGAATCACATTGTTGAAAATGGACCCCGCTAAGGCAGAAGAGATGCCAAGGAAAAACAGGACACAATGCCATTTGCAGCACCGTAGATGAGTCTAGAAGTAATCACGTGACTTGTAGTAAGTCACAAAGTGAAAGACACATATCATATCATATCACTTATAGGTGTTACCTAAAAATGGATACCAGGGCAGATATTTCCACGGAGAAGGGCAATCACAGATTCATTAAACAAACTTATGGTTCACCAATGGAAAGGTGTGAGGATTGGTTTCATTACGATATCGGGGTTAACAGACATATACAAACACAGGTGACATATATAATCACCAAAGACCTACAGAATACCAAGAGAGGACTACTCAACATTCTGTCATAACGTACATGGGAAAAGGATCCCAGGAAGAACAGTCATCTGTATATGTGTAAAAGAACCACATCTTCCACACCTACAACAAGCCAAACATTGTAATCAAACTTGCTGTAATAAAAAATAAAAAATTAAATTAAAAACACGAACAAGAAGTAGTGAGACAAACGTGAGGGGCTTTCTCCTGGCACATTCCATTCTAAACTCCAATCTAGAACACCACTTCCACTGAGGCTCTCTTGCCCTAGTAACCAGATTTGGTAAGGGTGAACTGCTGCCACCTTGTGGCCGATTCACACAACAGCAGCTTTAATCCCAGCGCTAATGGTCAGTTGATATTCAAAATCATTGCAGGCCTGTAAATGACACCTGCCCTGAAAACAAATCCTGGGGTCACATATCGACCAAAAAATTCAAAGGACGTCCATATTTCAAAACGACCGTTTCAAAAGGCATATTTTACGCACATTAGTGTTCTGCTTCTTTTCCTTTCTTTCCTTTTTTGTTAAACAACACGGGAATGGAAAAAGGCATTCCTCAGAATGGGCGAAAATCGTTGCAGACGAATCAATGGACAGAGGTTTAATCTCCAATATATATAAACAGCTCATGCAGCTTAATATTAAAAAAACAAACAACCCAAAGAAAATGGGCAGAAGATCTAAAGAGACGTTTCTTCAAAGGAGACACAGAGATGGCCAAGACGCACATGAAAAGCTGCTCAACAGCACTAATTATTAGAGAAATGCAAATCAAAACTACAATGAGGTATCACCTCACACCTGTTAGAATCGGCATCATCAGAAAATCTACAAACAACCAATTCTGGGGAGGGTGTGGACAAAAGGAGCCCCCTTCCACTATTGGTGGGAATGTAAATTGATACAGTCACTATGGAGAACAGTATGGAGTTTCCTTAAAAAATTAGAAATAGAATTACCATCTGATCCAGCAATCCGACTTCTGGGCATATACCCAGAGAAAACCGTATTTCAAAAAGGCACATTCACCACAATGTTCGTTGCAGCACTATTTACAATAGCCAGGTAATGGAAGCAACCTAAATGCCCACAGACAGATGAATGGATAAAGATGTCGTACATATATGAAATGGAATATTACTCGGCCATAAAAAGGAATGAAACTGGGTCATTTGTAGAGACATCGATGGATCGAGAGACTGTCATACGAAGGAAGTAAGTCAGAAAGAGGAAAACAAATATTGTATATTAATGCATATATGTGGAGCCTAAAAATGGTACAGATGAACTGGTTTGCAGGGAAGAAATAGAGACACAGAGGTAGAGAACAAACGTATGGACACCAAGTGTGGGAAGCCATGGGGTGGTGGTGGTGGGATGAGTTGGGAGTTTGGGATTGACCTGTATACATGTATATGCATAAAATACATAACTAATAATAACGTGCTGTATAAAAAAATAAATAAAATTAAATTTCAAAATTTTAAAAAATAAAATTTAAAAATAAAACAGAAAAAAGTTCTTCCCGTCACACAGATGTATTTATAGGAATGAATTATTTCCGTGTTTATATCTATAAATAAATAAAAGAGGAATAAAATCTAACTTGAACGATAAAAGAAAAAAAGTGAACCCACGAGTTATACAGAGGAAAACCCTATCACGGCACTTGCTCCAGCGGTCAACAATTCTGAAATTGGTCAGAGGTGGGGAACCATCTCCCATACAGCCAGCAACCCACCCCCCACGCAAGGAGCGTCCTCATTGCAAAGCTGGGGGACCGTGCCGAGGCATCTGTGAGTAAACGTGAGCTGAGCCCCAGGCCAGCTGCTGCTGAACTGTCCCCACCCTTTCCAGGTAAAACACCTGAATATGTACAAGGGCTTGAAAGCCTAGAGGAAGGACCGTGGAGCCACACCAGCGACAGCACGCAGGCCAACTTGGTGCCTGCAGGCCAGCCAGGGTGGTCCTGGACCCTGGCGCTCTTCCAGAAGCTTTCCATTGCCCTGCCTGAGATACCCCTCCTGTCCCGGCCCCCACTGCTTTTTTCCTTCCTCACCTCTGTCCGGAGAGAAATTCCAGCGGAAGGTATGGGTGACACATCCTCTTCTTTACAGGCGGCAGCCTGGCAACTCCTGCAGAAAGGCCAGCAGAACCCCACTCACACCGGGCCACCCACAAAGCTGTGGCCCCTCACTCCCTCCCACCAGCACAGCCCCGAGACTGCTGACGGGGCAGAGAATATGGAGTCAGGCACAGCTTCAGGGGCTATTGCTGCCTGGAGCGCTGTTTATATTGACCTGAACGAGGCACACCTGGGGAGGGCGGGCCGGCAGGGTAAGGCTGCCCAGGTCAGCTAATCCACAACCCTCAGGGAATCACATTGATGAAAATGGACCCCGCTAAGGCAAAAGAGATGCCAAGGAAAAAAAGGACACAATGCCATTTGCAGCACCATAGATGAGTCTAGAAGTAATCACGTGACTTGTAGTAAGTCAGAAAGTGAAAGACACATATCATATCATATCACTTATAGGTGTTACCTAAAAATGGATACCAGGGCAGATATTTCCACGGAGAAGGGCAATCACAGATTCATTAAACAAACTTATGGTTCACCAATGGAAAGGTGTGAGGATTGGTTTCATTACGATATCGGGGTTAACAGACATATACAAACACAGGTGACATATATAATCACCAAAGACCTACAGAATACCAAGAGAGGACTACTCAACATTCTGTCATAACGTACATGGGAAAAGGATCCCAGGAAGAACAGTCATCTGTATATGTGTAAAAGAACAACATCTTCCACACCTACAACAAGCCAAACATTGTAATCAAACTTGCTGTAATAAAAAATAAAAAATTAAATTAAAAACACGAACAAGAAGTAGTGAGACAAACGTGAGGGGCTTTCTCCTGGCACATTCCATTCTACACTCCAATCTAGAACACCACATCCACTGAGGCTCTCTTGCCCTAGTAACCAGATTTGGTAAGGGTGAACTGCTGCCACCTTGTGGCCGATTCACACAACAGCAGCTTTAATCCCAGCGCTAATGGTCAGTTGATATTCAAAATCATTGCAGGCCTGTAAATGACACCTGCCCTGAAAACAAATCCTCGGGTCACACATCGACCAAAAAATTCAAAGGATGTCCATATTTCAAAACGACCGTTTCAAAAGGCATATTTTACGCACATTAGTGTTCTGCTTCTTTTCCTTTCTTTCCTTTTTTGTTAAAAAACACGGGAATGGAAAAAGGCATCCCTCAGAATGGGCAAAAATCGTTGCAGACGAATCAATGGACAGAGGTTTAATCTCCAATATATATAAACAGCTCATGCAGCTTAATATTAAAAAAACAAACAACCCCAAAAAAAATGGGCAGAAGATCTAAAGAGACGTCTCTTCAAAGGAGACACAGAGATGGCCAAGACGCACATGAAAAGCTGCTCAACAGCACTAATTATTAGAGAAATGCAAATCAAAACTACAATGAGGTATCTCCTCACACCTGTTAGAATCGGCATCATCAGAAAATCTACAAACAACCAATTCTGGGGAGGGTGTGGACAAAAGGAGCCCTCTTCCACTATTGGTGGGAATGTAAATTGATACAGTCACTATGGAGAACAGTATGGAGTTTCCTTAAAAAAATTAGGAATAGAATTACCATCTGATCCAGCAATCCCACTTCTGGGCATATACCCAGAGAAAACCGTATTTCAAAAAGGCACATTCACCACAATGTTCATTGCAGCACTATTTACAATAGCCAGGTAATGGAAGCAACCTAAATGCCCACAGACAGATGAATGGATAAAGATGTGGTACATATATGAAATGGAATATTACTCGGCCATAAAAAGGAATGAAACTGGGTCATTTGTAGAGACATCGATGGATCGAGAGACTGTCATACAGAAGGAAGTAAGTCAGAAAGAGGAAAACTAATATTGTATACTAATGCATATATGTGGAGCCTAAAAATGGTACAGATGAACTGCTTTGCAGGGAAGAAATAGAGACACAGAGGTAGAGAACAAACGTATGGACACCAAGTGTGGGAAGCCATGGGGTGGTGGTGGTGGGATGAGTTGGGAGTTTGGGATTGACCTGTATACATGTATATGCATAAAATACATAACTAATAATAATGTGCTGTATAAAAAAATAAATAAAATTAAATTTCAAAATTTTAAAAAATAAAATTTAAAAATAAAACAGAAAAAAGTTCTTCCCGTCACACAGATGTATTTATAGGAATGAATTATTTCCATGCTTATATCTATAAATACATAAAAGAGGAATAAAATCTAACTTGAACTATAAAAGAAAAAAAAAGTGAACCCACGAGTTATACAGAGGAAAACCCTATCACGGCACTTGCTCCAGCGGTCAACAATTCTGAAATTGGTCAGACGTGGGGAACCATCTCCCATACAGCCAGCAACCCACCCCCCCACGCAAGGAGCGTCCTCATTGCAAAGCTGGGGGACCGTGCCGAGGCATCTGTGAGTAAACGTGAGCTGAGCCCCAGGCCAGCTGCTGCTGAACTGTCCCCACCCTTTCCAGGTAAAACACCTGAATATGTACAAGGGCTTGAAAGCCTAGAGGAAGGACCGTGGAGCCACACCAGCGACAGCACGCAGGCCAACTTGGTGCCTGCAGGCCAGCCAGGGTGGTCCTGGACCCTGGCGCTCTTCCAGAAGCTTTCCATTGCCCTGCCTGAGATACCCCTCCTGTCCTGGCCCCCACTGCTTTTTTCCTTCCTCACCTCTGTC